>NC_046323.1:38592763-38915990 GCF_009819535.1 Lacerta agilis | reverse complement strand
CTCTCTCCAATGTGCAGCACTGATGTGCAGAACGAGGGTAGGGAGTACACATTCATTCATGGACAACCTTCCAGGGTCCAAACACTGGTGGGGGGGCAAATACAGAGGGCCACATTTGCCCTTCGCCCAATGGTTCCCTAGCCCTGGTATAGAACATGCAACCCAGTCCTCCAAAATACATTTACTCAGAAGCGAGTATCACTGAATCTTTGGTGTTTTTAGAAATTATTTTCATTAAACAAGCAGATTTGGACATACTTCTGGGTCACCACAAAAGTTGTTATCATAAAGCCTCATTCATTTTGGGTTTTTTTTGGTCAATCGTTTTATTTGTATGCCTCCTTTTCAAAATTAAAACCATGCTCAAGGCCAGGCTTCCTAAAACTCAGCCCTCCAGATGTTTTGAGACTACAATTCCCATCACCCCTGACCACTGGTCCTGCTAGCTAGGGATCATGGGAGGTGTAGGCCAAAAACATCTGGAGGGCCGAGTTTGAAGAAGCCTGCTCAAGGCGGCTTGCAACATATAAAAAAATTGCATAACTACAAATGTAACAAAAGTAGCCCTAAACAATAAACAAAATATCAAAAAGCACACAACCAAATTGAAGAGTTTCCACATAAATCATAACATCCAAAATAAACATGCAAAAGACTAACATCAACAGTTGCTCCCTGACAAAAATCCCTGAACAATGCTCAACCCAAGATTCTGTTCAGCAGCTTTTGTAGTTGGAGTCCATCAGGGCCCTGCCCTCCCAGGCCAGGTGGGAAAAGTCCTGCTAGGCAGGGACCAGGTCTTCCAGGACTCACAGGCAAGATGGTCCAGCAGGGCTCTTGTGTGTTGAACAATAGTAGAAATAGTAGAAATCCAACAGGTGTAACTTTTTCCAACTTGGAGATGAAATGATAACTGTTCTGCAGCTCTTAAAGGTAGAGACTGCAGCCCTAGTTTCTACGTGTCAGAAGATCCGGGTGTTGGCAGCCCTGACAAGTTCAAGTGGTGAGCAATTAGTTTTTCAAGCACTGCTGGGGCCCAAAAGATAAAAGGGGGAAGAAACATTCTCAGTCTGAGAAGCTGTTCAAACTTGAGGAGGAACAGAAAAGTGATAGTGGGTCATTTGTAGGAGCAGAAGAGGGTGTGAAGACACTGCAGGGATCCAAGAAAGAGCTGATAGCACAGCATCTGCTACTCTGCAGATTTAATTACACAGCATCTTGCCATCACTTTTAGGCTCAGTTACGTATCTTTGCCTGGACTAGTGCTCTGATAGAAGTTGGAGCAATTAAGAGGCCATGACGGTCTTACTCAACTCATTGTCCCTTTAAGTCTCTTTCTCCTGCATCCATATGTTTTCCAGCCTTCCTTTACGCTTCCACTGAACTTTGCCCTCTTTACAACACTCTCTCATAGTGGTGGGGGGATTGCAGGTCAAAGGATCTTTGCTTCGCTGAGTTAACTATCTGTCTTTCCAGAATCGGTGCATTCCATCGCCTGGGCTCACGCAACCCTGATTTTGTTTTTGTTGTCACCATCGCTTCCTGCCGTCACAGGAGAGCTTGTGTGAACCTGAAACTATTGTGTATTGCCTTGTTTTAAAATGCAGTCCTAAAAGGCCTTGCTCTAGCCTTTGCATCTGTCAATGAACAAATGTTTCATTCAGCAACAGCTTCTTCCTTTTTATTTTTTAAGAGTCCGCATAGATTAAACAAACTGAAGCCCCTCTTTTTTGTCTATGGCCAGGCTATGTTTCAGACTGGATGTTTAAACTTAACAACTGAGAAGCAGCTGGTATCTATGCAGCCTGTTGTTTCTCTCCTGTGTGGCCTCCTGTGCTGAATCCACCAGATGACATTTATTCTTTTACTCTCCAGATGTGGAAGGGTCACTTTGTTCAGTGGTAGAGCATCAGCCTTGCATGCGGAAGAGCCTGTGGTGGTCAGTGTAGACCATACAAAGCTAGATGGTCCAAGGGTCTAATTTGGAATAAGGCAATTTCCAGTGGATTATACTCAGCATTGGTAATACTCAGAAGAGACCCATTGCAATGACTGGACATGATCCATTAATTCCAATGGGTATGCTGTGAGTAAAAGTTAGTTGGCCACAACCCTGTGTTCCTAGGATACACTCCGTTGCATTGTACATTGTAAAGTATGAGCTGGAGTTAAGCTGCAGAACTATGAGAAGCTGTCACTGAGATTGTATCCGTTCTGCAGGATCACAGGCAATATCTGGCCAATCAGAGAGAAGTCACTAAAATGCTTTACCTTTTTTTTTTTTTTGGTGGTGCCAAAAATATTAGAATATTTTAGAATATATTAGAGTAGGTCTTCAGACAAACATATGTAAGGGACGGGCCTTGCCACGATGATCCTATTCCCTCTCCCATGTGTATTCCCTTGCATGAATTTTGTCCTCTGAAAAGGGTTTATATAATCCAAGACTGAAGGGTGGCTGTTGCTTGGCTCTGTTGTAGCTACATCCAAGGTTAGAAGGTGAATAATATGGAGCTGAAATTATTGTGACAGCATTTGAGAAGGCAGTAATTCCTGCCTGCTTTCAATACTCATTTTTTGTACCTACAAGCTAGACTTGCCTGGAATGAGAGTGACCGCTGGAAGAGATGCAAGAGGCGTTTCCAGTGGAAGGAATCCACGCAGAGACCGCAGGACACTTGTAGCTTGCTTCTGAGAATTTTCGAAGCTTTATAAGTGTGTCTTGTTTTGAAAGTGCAATTCAATAAGAAACTTCGCTGGTTTGAATGCTGTTCCACTAAATACTTGTCTGTGTTCCAAACTGCAGGATTATGCTACGGTTTAAAATTAAATCTAAATCACAAAAAGTATTCCAAAATGTTAATTAAAAGTATTAAGTTTCTGAATAATTTATAGCTTAGCAAGGGTTTCTAAGGGATGAGGGGGATGGGAGAGCCCATTCACATCTATTTCTTTTGTTGACCCAGTGATTGTGAAATGTCTTAGGTGTACTTTTGCAGGCTAATGTGATGCTAAAGCAAAGCTTTTGGCTTCAGAGAAGTAATATTTTACAATAAGCCGTGCTCCTTGTAGACAGAAAGCAATCTTTTTCGAAGGTGCCAGGAGTTAATCAGCCTCTGTCCCTGCCACAGAAAAGTTTCCAATTACATAAGAAGTTGATTGCTTTGGTTTGAAGCGCACAGTCTTTTTTCTGTCTCTCGTAGGAATGCATTGTGCCTTCTCGTCCAGATTTTTTGGTGTTGCCAAGCAAGAGGTGAATTGGGAAAAGGGATATGTTCCCTGACTCCTCTGAAAATAATATACCTTGAAATCTATTTCGAAAAGTTGTGCAGATGGAGCATAACTTACTGGCGTGCGTCTGAAAGCACATTTCTCCTTTCTTTGCATGGCCAGTAAAAACACGCTGTAAAGCACACTTAGCTGGTTTCAATGGGACGTATTGTATTCTGCACTTTTTCAAAGGCTGCCTAACACTCAAGAATACCACACAGAACTAATGTATATTAGTGTCACTGTCCTCTCTCTGGATGGGAATAGCATTCCTCCCTGCACCTTACCCTGCACGCTGCTTTCACGTTTAATTTTCATAGTTTCCATGCCGGAGCCGTTTGGTATGCTGAATTCTGGAAATGTCTCAAGCTTGAAACGCTAGTGTATGAACCTGCTGTACTGAGTCGCTTTTGTCTCTCCTTACCAGAGTACCGCTTGCCAATTTTTACAGCTACAGCAGATTTTTTTTTTTTACTATTCAAAAACAGAACCAGATGGAATGCCAGTTCAAAGAACATGTCAGAATTAAATATTTCTCTTTCAATTAGTTGCTTCTGATTTATGCGGGGGAAAATTAACATAAGAGTAGGAGAATGTGCCATGAATCCAGATGTGACGCAGCCCACACACGCATTATCTTTTCTCTGTCAAAAAGATAGATCTTTCTCCCCACCACCACCTTATTTTTTTGGGTGGTGGGTGACAAAGCTTGCAAGCATAGCCGTGACAAGTGTCAGAGGCCCTTTCTGCCTTCCCTCAGCAGTGCCAACAATTTTAAATTTTAAAGAAAGATAAAATGAAACATTTCATTTGAATATAGCACATCTTATTCCTTTTTTTGTTGGTTTTACGGAGGTTGCTTCATATTTTTTACTTCTTTGGGCTTCCCAACAGCTCTATGAGGTAGGCCACTAATGATTTCCATTTTTTCAGAAGAGGGTCCCAAGGCTGAGAAGGAACAGCTCTACAGAAGAAACACTGTTAAGAGCTTCTTCCTACACACTTCCCCTTCTACAGAGGTTTCGCCCCCCTCCCCATGACAAAATCATGTTGTGGAAGCTCTGATAAGCAAGCAATTTCCATGCAGCAAGGAAAAATGATATACACAGCAGCTGGCAGATTGGCACACGGCTAACAGCAAGAAAACCAACGCATGCCACATTTCATACATTACACAGCTCGCATGCATCTTTTCTGACTTGATCTTAATCTTCCTGTAATGCAGGGTAGGGACTCTTTTTTTCTTCCTCTTTCAGCTTTCCCTTGTGGGAAGTCAACTTTGCAGGGGTCACAGGCACAAGTGGGTGGGGCTAGAGGCAAAAGTAAGCAGAGCAATGGATGACATTTGTATGGCAGGCTGCATTCCAGCCACATAAATATGTACGCACATTGACAATCAGGACCGCCAGTAGGCTGGTGCAAATGGTGCTGGTATACTGGGCCCAGAGCCAGCAAGGGCCCCAGACTCTTAGCTTACGTTTTTAAAAAATACCCCCCCCCCATTTCCACCTGCTCTAAAGGGGAAGCTAGGAAGCAAAGTGTGGAAGCCCACCCCTACCGCCTTCCCTCACGTTGTCTCTTTTAGTGCAATGGTCAGCAGTTTCTCCTAGAAACTGCCCCAGGGTATGGTCTGAAGACATATGTGGCTACCAGCTTGCTGAGGATAAGCAGGTCTGGCTCTTGCCACTGACTGCCAGGAAGCACATGCATGCTGCCTTGGGTTTCCATGACAGAAGAAAGGCGGGATATAGATGTAAGAAATCAATATCCCTGGGGGCTCTGGCTTGCTTTCAGATATTGCTTTCTACTTTTTGCCTGAGATGCTCTTTTATCCCTGGATATTTTATTTCCTTTGCCTTGCGTAAATGACATTTTCCGCTTTGTTCTCTGCCATTTCATATCTCCCAGGGATAACACCTGTTGTCAGGTACCTGTCACGACAAAACCACAGTCTCTTTGTTGCCACCTTCTGTTTTGAGGGATGTCTTTTTATCATTTTGTTGGTGAGAGCCGGTGCTTTTTTTGCAGTGGTACTCACCAGTACACCATACCGGCAAACCACCACCCCCGGAGGCACTCATTCACATGGGGAGATGTAGCATGAGCAAAGCCTGGCCAGGGTCCAGCCACCGCCACCCCCAAGAGCTGGCCGGAGAGCACAAGTCCCGCTCCCTGAGGTGTGTGAGAGTGGGTGGTTCTTCCCCTTCCATGCACTGTGCTCTGCTGCTGTCCATATGTGCCCTGGTTGCCTCACTGGCGAGGCTCACGGTGGGCAGGGCAGGGCCAGCACGGGAGCCACCAGTGAGTACTGGCACATTTTTTTCTAGGAAAAAAAGGCACTGGTGGACGCTGTTGTTCTTCAGCATTAACTTCCCTCCGCAGGATCTTGAGGGGGTCGTTATATCTTTGGATAGTGGCCCTCCAGGGTGCAAAACAGGTGCATGGTGGCATGTGAGCACCCTTGTATGGAACTCATCGCTACATGGAAAAGGTGGTGCCTTGATGAGAAAAAATGCTAGTTGACGGAGAAGCAAGTAGGAGAAGAACTGTAATGGCCATCAGGCTAATAATGTAACATAGTGGTTGATTAGACACAGACCAGTGCTTGCTATCTAAGGAAATGACACAATTCTCTAAAAACATTGACTTTTCAGCAAATAGGGGGTCAAATGACAGATTCAGCAGCTTTCCAAGTCACAAGACATGCTCACAAACAAAAAGCTTCCTGTTAATCAAACTCCAGCCCCTTCATCTTCTGTTTTCTCAGGCAACAGAACAGACAGACCCACGACGAGGGTGTTTAAAAAGGCTGGTAACAACAACCTCTCCCTTGCCACAGCAGTCTCAGTGGACTATGTTTTATTGTGCATGACAGATTTTCATTTCTGAAATGAGTCCTTTGCAGTTATGGGCTTAGTTATGTTTGCATGATTATAGGAAGCAAGCAAGATTCATTTCATGGCCTGTGCGCTGCACAAAGCTCTTTAACCAGCTGTTTTCGTTCTGTTTGCTACTTGATTTACTACACAGTAGCTAAACATGCTACTTTGTTCTCCTGCTGAAATTATTGCAAATAAAATGTGAACACCAGACCTGCACAACTTAGTGACCCACCAAGCAGAGCAGGCCCCACTGGTCATGCATTGTAGCCTGCCAGGTGATCGGTGATTCCTTGCCCCCAACTTCCCAGTCCCTGCCAGGTAGAAGGGTGGAAAAGACAGGGAGCTTACTGAGCCCCTTACATGGCTGATGGACTTTCTTTGGCCTGGTGAGAATGCAGGCCTACAGTCGTTTATTCAGACCTTTCCAATGTCATTCTGCTTGCAGTATTTAAGACAAAAGCTTAGCTGCAAAGATATATTTTTACCAGATGCCAGGCATCACTGTGGAAAATGGAGGGACAATAGTTCTTTTGAATAAAGAGCCATCACAATCCAGTTTGCTTTCACTAGGCCCCAATAGGAAGCCTGATGGAAAAAGCAGGAGCAATTCTTTTGTCTTTCATTTCCATCTTTTACCCGGGAGCAGGGAATACGTGCTGCAGATGTTTGTTTTATTTCCAGCCTGTTGGTAGTTTTAGTACTTCTAGTACTAACTTGTGCTTGTAGTTCTCACTCTTATTGGTCCATTTATTTATTGTAAGTCCTAGCAGTACTTATTAGCGAAGGTCGTTTTAAAGGTAACGTACTCAAGGTTTATTGAAACGTCATGTTAAGGATCTGTGGGTTGGTGCTTGCTTAAATTTAAAATCCAGTGCTATGGAAGAGAGAGAAAACATTCAAGAACATAGACCTCATAAACTTGGAAATGAAGAGTTAAGACATTTGAACTTTGCTGGCAATTATAGTTCTAGGTAATAGCCACAGAGGAATGCTAAATATTTTCTAAAACGGTATGGAAAAAATATGTATAAAAATATTACTATAAAATATAACACAGAGACACAGCAAGGATGAAAATGCTTAAATAATGCTTTTGGGGGGGGAAGGGGCTAGGGTATTTGATGTTCGGCTTCAGATGTACAGTCTTTCATCACCACATTCTTCCATTGTTCATCTTAATGCGAAACAGAAGTTCTCCCAACCAAAGTGTAGCATGGTCTGTAGAAGAGAGTCGGGGGGGAAGTTAGAAGGGCTCTAAGGGCAGAAAAGGAGGGAACAGCTGTCAAGTAATCATATTACTGTCACAGCTGTAGATGGGCTCCCAGTGCCTGACAACGGCAGGGAGAAACCTGATCCGCCACATTTCCTTTCTGACGAAAGGTGAGCACATGCTGATGATCACAGGTGAAGTCCAGGCAGAATCGCTACCCTAAAGAAATAGCTCAGCATCTAATAGAATGATGGGATAGCCCTTAAAGGTGATAGTTCCAGAAATTATTTCAGTAAGAAACTGTGTCTGATTACCAGGGTTATACTCTTGATATATCCACCCACCAGTTTGGTTGGGTACTCACACAAAACCTACACACCCCAAACAAACAACAGCAATCCCCAAACAGTAATAACACTCTTCTTTGTCTATAGCCACATCAAAGATTTGTAGCGGTAGAAAGAAAGAAAATGCATTTCTTGAGTACCTTGCATCAGAGTCTAAAATGTTTACTCAAGAGTAAGACCTGCTGAGTTCATTGAGACTTTCTGCAGCAAATGTTATCATTCATTTATTTACAGAGTGCCATCTATGTACATAGTGCTTTACAAGGAATGTCCAAGGGGATTACAATCTAAAGTAGACATAGAGACACAACAGAGGAAGGCGGGAAACGGGGGAGGGGGAGGCAGAGGAACAATAGGTGGTTGTATCAATCCCATGCATTTTGGTTTAATTCAGCCTTTTCCAGCATAGATCTTGTTGGGCTACAACTCCACAGCCAGTATGGCCAATGATCAGGGGTGGTGGAAATTGTAGTCTACCATCTAGGGTTGAGGAAGGCTTGCTTTAGGCCCCTCCAAACTGGTGTGTTATGTTGTTGCGGGCATGTTCTGCAGCATGTTCTTGACACACCAATAGCACATTTGTGGTTGGATTTATTACACTTTAGTTTGCTCTGCAGTGCTTCCCTAATGCTGCCACATCATGGCTGTCAGGATGATAACAAAAGCAGGACCAAAAAAAAATAATAATTGTGGTATAAAAAGTTGCGGGACGTTCACTGATTGGAAGTGTAGCAGTGTGACCACCCCAAAACTTTTTGCGAGTGAAAACAGTATTTTATTTTATTTACTTTTTTATTCATTAGATTTATATGCTATCCTTCGTCACAAGATCTCAGGGCAGTTCACAGGACCAACCTCAGAATTAAGTATGGGATATTGTGATCACTTCAGTAGCATTCTGACCACCAATAAGAAAGACATCTGGAGGGGCCCTTAGTTACAATAAGTTATAGTCATCAGGATGGTGGTGTGTGAGAGTACAGTATATGCTTAGGAAGATGCTTTCCATATTGTTAACAAAAGCATATACCGTATAGGGGAAATAAATGCCAGTCAATGGAGAACCACCTCTTCCAAGGTGTTTTATTTTGTCATTTTTTATGGTGGTGTTCTAAATCATCTGCTTCAGTAATGCAGATTTTTAATTATTCTTACATTGTGATAGTATGTCAGACAATTGGATCCTGTACAATCAACCATTTTCCCTCCCATTTCTCAAAGCCTAAATTTTAGCATAGGTTTTAATCTGTCGAACTCTCATAATGGACCATCGCTTGACTTCACTCGAAATGAAGCACTTGCTGATTATTTAAAGAGAGAGAGAATGGGGAGAGAAAGATAAAAAAAGGGAGAGGAGGAAAAAGCAACCACATGAAAATCCCATTTAGAGGCAATTCAAATCAACTTTGAACAGTATGAGCTTGGGACCCTAATCATTTGAAAACTGAAGAGCTGTTTGAATTTTCTGAGAAAAGGATTTCATTTAAGTAACTCAGCGCTACATTCCCTTGGCCTTGTAGATTTTTGAGAGTCCTTCATCTTGGAATTGAATGTCATAACTGGACGTGACTCAAAAATGCAGCGCTCTTCACAATCAGCAGCGTACAATTTGGAGAGCATTTCAACTTAAGTTGCGATTGCTCTGCACCATAATGCCGACATTCTCCCCATTAACCCTCAGATTGTTCTTTGGACCAAACAACATGTGACGCTCAGTGACATGATTCTCCCTCCCTCTCCCTTAATACTTTTTGAGGTTTTAACAGGGCGCAGAATAGCAGTATAGGGGAGGGGCGATGAACTGTTTCTTACCTTTAATCCACTCATAATTTCTCCCCTACCCAGCTGCCCTACCTTTGCTTTGGGATGTATGGTATATTTGCATACATATTTGCATACGTTTGTGGGAGTCTGTGTCTTTTCCCTGTGGGTGAAAAAAGCAATTGGTGGAGGAAAGCTTTTCACTTGAAAAAAAAACCCCAAACAAGTGGAGGAATGGTTGGATATCTCTTCCACCACCCTATTGAGTAAGAGCTTTCACTCCATAACTTCATACAAGTCAACCTGCATATCACGGTTTCCCCTGCCCTCCAAATATACTGTTTTCTGTGTCTCGGGACTTCCACCTTCTAAGTGGATTATATTAGCTGTGCCTATCTAAATATCAGCCCTTCTGTCTTCAACAGGACTTCCTTCACATTTTTCCTAAGCAAATGCAGGGTATGTTGATTTAACCCACCCATTCCACCCCACCCTTGCTTTTGGATGCATGACATACTTCCAGGAAAAAGGATGCTTGTGGGACACTAGAGACATACAATCTGTATCCTGCATGTTTCAAAAAACAATTAAAAAGTCTCTGATGTGCAAGAGGCATTTAGCAGAAGCAGAGTCAAAGCACCCCGATGAATGTCTGGCCAGCATTTGGACAGAAACCTATTGAAAAAGAGCTTCATCGGGAATAAGTAGCAAGCCCTCAAATGCCATTTTAAGGGGAAGGAAAATACTTGATTTTGTGTGGAAATGGTTCTTTAGAAATTCCGTTACTTAAGTATATACCTCTTGTGACAAGTCAAGCAAATGTTATCATGTACTTTGGTATATAGAGATAAGAACCATACTTGGTGATGCAATAGTAGTGTGGCTTTTTTCTCTCTCAAGCGACTGCCTTTGGGCCAAAAAAACACTGTGTAAATAAACCAAAGCATAACATAGCAACTTATTTGACCCCTGTTCTAGTGAGGTTGGTGCATAACTATTAGTTCTGTATGGTGAAGACAATACATGCAGAAGCTGGGATGCGAAGAGGCCCTTACATGAGTACAAAGTGTTTTTTTTATGCAACGAAAATGGCAGGTGCTTTCTAATTCTTCCTTGAAGGTTCTGTTTGCATGCATGTGAAGCCATCAGGCACTCGGAGCAAAGATGGAATATTGCCTGCATCTGCACAGTGCTGAAATAAGTAATAGCGTTGTATTCACTTACACATACAAAAGTCTTGCCTATATGGTGCTCTTAATGTTTTTGACATGCAGAAGGACCCCATGTTAGTTTCCACACGAAAGGAACATAAGCAAATTTGACCATTTCTCCCGCATGCAGAGAGCACCTTCTTCCACCTGCACCCTAGTGTTCTGCCATACCACACATGGAAAGAAATTGTTGGATCAGGTGTAAATTATTGTTATTAGGTTTCTGTAGTGTACAGTGTGTGGGTGTGTATGTACACACACGTATATAATATGGTAAATAGAGTCCTTATATCATAGTGGCATTTTTTTATTAATTTCCACATACACAAAAACAAAATCATTACATTAAAAAACCCATAAAATAAAACATTTATAACAACTGTATACACAATCACTATTAAATCCCCATTATGGGATTACTTTAATCCTCCGACTTCCCTCTACTCCTTCCCTTGGTTCCTTTATATTATCTTCATTTATGCATGTCAATAAAATCTTTAACTTTAAATGCCTCCAAATTTAAACATTATCTATGTAATTGAAACATTACACGTGGGTTTTTTTAAAAAAATCCTGCTGATGTATTAACTTGCATAGATTGCTTTTGTAAATATGCAAGAAACATTTCCCATTATTTTTTATATTTGTTGTCATCTTGATTTCTAAGTTTCCCAGGTAATTTAGCCATTTCTGCATATTCCATTGACTTAGTTGGCCAGTCTTCCTTGTTGGGGGCTTCTTTCCAGTGTTGGGCTAGCAATGTCCGAGCAGCCTTTGTTGCATACATGAACAAATTCTTGTATTCTTTAGGCAGATCCATTCCTGTAATACCTAATAAGCAAGCTTCTTGTTTTTAAACAAATGTTTTTTTAACATTTTTTTTCAATTCGTTATATATCATTTCGCCAAATAATTTGATAACCTTACATTGCCACCACATATGATAAAACGTACCTTCTACTTCTTTACATTTCCAACACTTATTTTCCCTTGTTTTATACATTTTTGCCTATTTAACCGTTGTTAAATACCACCTATACATCCTTTTTATATAAAGCCCTTATATCATAAACACTTATGAGCAACAAAACCCCACATGAATAAATAAATCTTCTAGGGTGAACCATGCTAAATAATATTTATTCATTGTCTTGCTCTGATACTCACTTATGTCTATACGTTTTATAATAAAATGTGTGGGTCAACATTATCCTGAACTTCATTGCACCAATAATTTTTAAAAGCTCATCTCCCCCCCCCCAAATAAATTGATTACTAAGTTGCCTTCCTTCTCTGGTCCTAACTGGATTTTACCATTTGAACTGCCTTGTGTTGATTTTCCATTGATCTGTTTCTTTGTCCCTCCGTTATTCTCCTTTCTGCAGGTGGACTTGGGCCTTCTCCGCTTTGTTTCTGCCATTGGGACCCAGGGAGCCATCTCAAAAGAAACGAGGAAAGAATACTTTTTGAAAACATACCGAGTAGATACCAGCTCCAATGGAGAAGACTGGATTTCAGTCAAAGATGGAAATAATAAACCTTTGGTAAGGTTTCATCTTCACAACACCCTGAACCACTTGTAAATTTCTAGAGTGCTTTATTAGTTGCAGTTACAGTGGTACCTTTGATTACGAACACTTCTGGTTATGAATGCTTCAGGTTACGAGCTCTGCTAACCCAGAAGCAGCTGCTCCTGGTTGCGAACTTTGCCCCGGGATGTGAACGGAAATCGCACGGCAGAAGCTCACATGGAGCAGGAGACCCCATTAACGAATGCGCGCCTCAGGATAAGAACGGTTTCAGCTTAAGAATGGACCTCTGGAACGAAATAAGTTCGTAACCAGAGGTATCACTGTATTTATGATGTTGTTGTTGCTGCTTAAACAACATAATCAATGCTTGGAGTCAGACAGTGTTACCCATATTGCTCTTTTTAGTAAGTAATCAAAAACAGAGAGAAACTCTCACACTACGAAAGAGCTGGAATGACAGCATAGTGAAACACCCAAGGTTTCTTCTTGCATTCTAATTTCAGAATTCCCATTTGCTCACAATAGTTTGTCCTTTTTTATCCCTGATACATCACACATGGATAGACATAGGCACATCTTAATCCAGTTAGTAAAAAAGTTCTGTTGCTGTAACATAAAAAACAGGAAAACCCATTGGATATGATTTGGCCAAAGCGAAGCACTTTAAGACCCAATTGACTACATGCATGCCTAACTTTCTCACTGAAGTTGATAGAAGTTGCTGTGTTTTGTCTGGATTGCTGTACCCAATGTTTTTAGACTTTCCCAGTTTTGTTGTTGTTCAGAAATGTCAGTTGTGTTAGACTCTAGCCACTAAAACCCATGCCACAGCAATATTACTTGCCCTTTCCAATAACTACTTGGGCCCACTGTCTAGCCTTCATCACCCATCACTTCAAGTAATGCTGTTTAACATTTAAGAAATGGCTGGCCAACCTTTTTAGGGCACTTTTGTATTTTTGAGAGCAACTGCTGTGGGCACCCCCCTCTCTAGCTGCTTCTCCACCTCCTTCCCTTGAATCAGTTCCCTCCCCACCAAGAGACAGAACAAACGTGTGTGCATACACACTTTGCTGTTCAAAGAAACCTGAGTGAAAATGGGATGCAGTAGAATTAATCAGTGTCTTCAGAAGCACATGGAAGCTGGAAGAGGAAGTAGGAAAAAAAGATTCACTCTTCCTATTTCCTCCTTCAGCTCTATATGCTTTTCAAGAGGGGGGAGATAACTACCCTCACCACAACATACAAAAAAGGCAGGTCGGGGGACTCAGAGACTCTGTGGGTGCTGGGGAAAGGCCTCAAGAGGACACAGGGAATCTGTGCTTCATTGTAGAAACTGAAATGTGGAAACTGCCTCAGCTGCTCGGTTTTAGCAGGGAGAATTAAGTGATGGTTGCTGGTCTCAACAAAGTCATTGTTGTTGTTTAGTCATTTAGTTGTGTCCGACTCTTCATGACCCCATGGACCAGAGCACACCAGGCACTCTTGTCTTCCACTGCCTCCCACAGTTTGGTCACACTCATGTTAGTAGCTTCGAGAACACTGTCCAACCATCTCATCCTCTGTCCTCCCCTTCTCCTTGTGCACTCCATCTTTCCCAACATCAGGGTCTTTTCCAGGGAGTCTTCTCTTCTCACAAGGTGGCCAGAGTATTGGAGCCTCAGCTTCAGGATCTTTCCTTCAAATGAGCACTCAGGGCTGATTTCCTTCAGAATGGATAGGTTTGATCTTCTTGCAGTCCATGGGACTCTCAAGAGTCTCCTCCACCACCATAATTCAAAAGTATCAATTCTTCAGCGATCAGTCTTACTAACCAATTTTACTGCGGGTTTTATATTGTCAGAAATGTGGAAGCAGTTGTAAGACATAGAATGGTGTTAGGGGAGAGGGGAGAAAATAAATGTTAATTGTGCGTTTCACAACTGAAGTAATACACATGCCCATCTAAAGGGGAACCCTCATAAGATCATTAAATCCATGGTCTAAAATTACCTAGCTGCACCAATGGCTTTGACCTAAGGTAGGGTTGTACCCATGACTCCAACACTATTTTCTTTTCTTTTTAAGTTTAGATTTCTTTTTAGAAAGAGAGAGAAAAGAGTTACCAGATACAACATGAGATAGGGCTCATTTAATTTTAATAGCTGTGTAGAACAGAAAAATATATTTCGTTAGGTCTGGCTTCTCACCCATGTATGACAAGGTGTACCTGCCAAAACTTCCTATTTGCATACAACTATTACAAATATAAGTCCATCAACTTAATTTGCATTTGGTTGTCCTAACAAAATAATGCCAAAAATGGGAGTATTCAGGATTAATGGTGCACCTTTGAGATGGAAACGCTAAAAACTGCTAAACTATGGGTTCCCTGTCATCCTGGCAGCTCGCCTATATGTCACCAGTTCAAGGCCATAACTTTCACAAGCAAAGTCTTGGGGGGGGGGGTCAAGGTGTTTGAGTTTAAGGGAATCTGTTCCCAATGAAATCTCAAAACTTTTAAATATTCTGAAAGTTGTAACACCATATATATGTGTATATATATATATGTATATGTATATGTATATACCTTAAAAAAAGAACTCCAGCATTGCACCATTGTGCCAAATGATTATTCTTTACTAGATATGATGTAGGTACCATGACATATTCAGCAAGGCTCATGAGTCAAAGCCCAAAATATCACCCACTGTTGCTATTTGTGCTTATAACATTCCTAAAGGTCTTGTGCCTCTTCTATTCTTCCTTATCAGGCATAACAGATAAGAGCCTAATTGTTTTTTTCCTATTTGTTGTCTCATACTGAAAGGGAGCCAAACTCTACCACAGGCCTTGGCCTAGCTTTCCTGTGCAATTAATATTAATAAGTTAAACAGATGCTTGGTAGTAAATATAGTCAATGTTTGCAAGGCATTCCTGCTGATCTTCTTCCATGGCCATTTCCTCCCCATTAAAAAAAGGAAGAGCATTTCTTAGCAAGACTATAATGAAAGAAACAGATGAGACATAGAAGATGCTACGTGGGCAATATTCAGTGTGTTATGGTCTTAATTGTCCAAAAACAGAAAGGTTTCAATGGGATTTGTTCCATGATAAAGATGGAGAGCAAGAAAAGTCTGCAGGTTGATGACCTGGAGTTTTTTTGATGAGATAGTCAACTTCCTTTGTTATAGTCTGCTCTGAGCCAAGGAAAAAAACAGGAAAATTGGGGGAAGGTGTAAGAAACCACTGTCCATAAAAGGAGAACTGCCTAAGATCAGTAGAGTGGAGTTTTGCATTGTTTAATGAAATGAGGAAATTAGTCACCTTCCTTGAGCTAAGTCTGTGGAGAATTTTTCTTTCCTATGGTATGGCTTTCCCAAATGGCTGCAACAGATGCATTATATATTTATATGGTGGTATTGTTTGTCTAGCTGGATGAGAGTGTCAACGGATAGTAGAATGAACATGTAGTGTTGGCAAACAAATCTAGACCATTTCATGAAAGTTTTTTTAAAAAAATATATATTTCAGACTACTTAAACAATTATGCAAAATGGAATAATCCGTAAGAGAAAATGGTTCCTTTATAACTCGTATAACTTGAAAGCTGCACTATTGGAAGGAAGTATGTGATGCTGAACTCAGTGGCTCCCCTCCAATAAGCATACTTAAGCTCATTGGGTTTAAACAGCCCATATTCAATTATGGCTTTGAATTCCATCTAGGTAAACAGCGAGCCAGAGAAAGTCCTCCTTTACTCCTCTATCCCTTTCAGAATCTGTGAATGCTGCACTTATTGTTGATCAGTCACTTTATGGGCAATGAAGACAAAGTTTTGGACATGTTTAAGAGAAATCACATTTCCTTCTCTCCTTCCGTAGGTCTTCATAGGGAACACCAACCCCACTGATGTTGCTTACAGACCATTTCCCAAGCCAATACTGACTCGTTTTGTTCGCATCAAACCTGCAAGCTGGGAAACCGGGATATCACTAAGATTTGAAGTGTATGGCTGTAAAATTACAGGTAAGGGTTGAGTTTTTGTTTTTTATCTTTTTTAAAAAGAGAGAGAGAGAGAGAGAGCGCGCAGAATTTGGCATTAACTATTTCTGTTTTACAAATATCTGCAGACGTGGATATAAGTATAACCAGGTTGCAATCACTTTTGTACTTAACCTGGAAGTAATCCCCAACGAAGACAGTGGGATTTACTTCTGATGAAACATGCAAAATATTGTGCTGTAAGGGAACAGGCGACCCCTCCTTAACTGCAATACAAATATTTGCAAACATGCTGAAGAAAAATGACCCTAAGAAATAGCATTGTTTATTAGGTGCTCCAGTAGCCAACAAACAACATATAATTTTTAAAAAGTAAAAGTAGTCATAAATGTTTACTAGGTAGCTTATTATTATTATTATTATTATTATTATTATTATTATTATTATTCAGTGGTGTTCTCTAAACTATGGCTAAGCATGAACACACAAGTGTGCAGATACTCACAGGTAAAATCTCACCTGCTTCCCTTGGACTTGTTGGTAAGCCAAGAGCTAACCTTGGCTATAGGTTGTGGTATCTCTGGAGCAAGACAGATCATTCAGGCATATCACTAAGCCAAACCATGGTTAGCTGTGAGTAGAGTAGCAGCAGCAGCAGGACAAGGGAGAGGAGCAAAAGTAGCTGCTACCTTTGCAGTGAGGACCTGCACTCTCATTCACACTTTGGCTTAGTGTCAAATATGAGCCAAGCCTATGTATTTTAGCTAAGAGAAAATGCCAGTTACTGGTACCATGCTATTCTTATTTTAATTATCTGTATGATTTTAATAGATCTCATATATTTATATATTGGTTTTTAAGGATTGTTTCCATCCCCCCATGTTTTTAGCTGTCCCAATTTTACCTGTAAGCTTCCTTGAGTCCCTGTCAGGGGAAAAGGCAGGGCAAAAATAAATATCGGTACATAATAATAAGCAATCTCTTTTTAATTAAATATATATAGATTCCCATGTTTCAACACCATCCTGTGTTTCAAGACAAGCACATTTTTCTGACTTGATTTTTATGATACCAAATGAAACATCATTTATGAGGAAAAACAGAAGGGGAGAGAGAGAGATGGCTAGAGATGGCAAAAATTGATTTAAAACAATCATAATGATATTCTTTATCATTCCTATTATAATGAACAACAGCTATATTAATGGATACATTTAAGAATACTGAAAATGATTCTTTGGTCAAATATAAAGTTCACAATTAGAAGTTACTTTTTCCATTCAGAAATTAGATATATCTCTGGAAAAGAAAAGGCTCTTCATGGGTTTTTGTGGTTTCCTACAGGGAAGAATTTCTTCATGGTATTTTTTCTTCATTTTTCTCTGCATATTTTTTTAAAGGAAGTAAAACTTTGATTGGCCAGAGAATTAAATTACATGCATTTGAGATATTATAAAATGGATAGAATATTCAAAGGACTATCCAGAACGGACCCTGCACTGAAACAGTACATATAGAGTATCTTGTGAAGTACACAGATTTACATATATCCTTCAGGTGTAGTGAGTGGAGTGATAATTTAATAAAATATAGTGAAGAGTCTGATCCATCAAAATCCTAGTTTGTCCATAATACAAGGGCAATAATACTGGTTCATTTACCACTTATAAATCCTGTATGTATATGTATACATTATTATTATTATTATTATTATTATTATTATTATTATTATTATTATTATTATTAAGATTATCCTTGCTCTGGCATGCTGGGTATGGTGTCTGGACTCATCACGGACTCTCAGATTACTGCATCAAATGAATTTGAGCGAAACTGGATCCCAGAAAATGTGCGCCTTATAACGAGCCGTGTTGGGTGGGCACTACCACCACCCACCTCTCACACATACTCAAAGGAATGGCTTCAAATAGACCTCGGTGAAGAGAAGATAGTGCGAGGCATAATTGTCCAGGGAGGCAAACACAGAGAAAACAAAGTCTTCATGAGAAAGTTCAAGATTGGATACAGCAACAATGGATCGGACTGGAAATGGATTATGGATGCCAGCAAGAGGAAGGCCAAGGTGAGGTTATAATCAACATGTGGCAAGGAAGAGTACAGTAATGTGTAGCTCAGTGGTTGAGCACACTTTTTGAATGCGGAAGGTCCCCAGTTCAAACCCTAGCTTCTCCCATTAAAAATTATCAGGTAGTGGTACAAACCCAAGGGTCCAGTCCTAATCCCACTTTCCTAGAATAAGCCCACTGAATTCAACAGAACTAGCTCCTGAGGAGGGATTCAGAGTAAATTGGGATAGCATGAGACTCTCAGGTTCATGGTTTCGAGCCCCACATTCTGCAAAAGATTCCTGAATTGCAGTGAGTCAGACTGGATTATTCTTGCGGTTTCTTCCAACTCTACAGCTCTAGGATTCCATGAAATTAAATTCAGTTCACATTTAAAGGCAGACCTACCTAATTCACACTTCATAAAAACTGAAACACAGCAGTTTCTCAAAAATTGCAGTTTTCTAGATTTTGAAATTAAGGAGAGTCTTTCAAAAAAATGTGCATATTAGACAAAATTGTATGGAAAATGTTATAGTAAATAATAACAATATACACACTCAAAAAACAAATGGTTTTCCAAAGAAAAATATCATCATCATTCTTTATTACGGTCAAAGACCAGCTCTTACCAAAGAAAAATATAGGGATATTGGACAATAAATAGCTGGTTCCGGTGAAAAGGACTTGCTGCTAGATTTGTCAAGCTTAAATGAACTTGAACGTCAGCCACTTGTACACGGACTTGCATGTACAGATTCATCCCATATTTGTAAAGTCAAGAGATTCTATTAAGCTGTCCACTTTTACAGCCAACCACCCTAACTGGATGACTGACCCATGGTCACCCAATGAGCTACATGGCTAAGGGTGGATTTGAAACCTGATCTCCCAGGCCCAGTCCAATACCCTAACCACTACACCACAACAGCTGTTATAAACAGGTGCAGCTATTTTTTTCCCCATTTTACTTGCAAGTGAGTGCAAAGGTGACCCTGTTTTCAAATGGCCTTGATACTGCAAGTGTGAAGAGTAAATGAATCCCAACAATGAGATCTAACCACTTATTTTTGTTTTAAAAAACACATGTTGTTTTGACATATTCTTACAAACCCTTGGGGAAGAAAATAGAGCACCATATGTTTTTGATGTGACATACCTTATGCTGCACAACCTTCTGGTTCTAAATTCAAGGCAGTTGCCATAACTGTCAAAACCAGCAGCCTTTGACAAAAATGAATGCTGGCAAACACATTAAGTCCACTTAGAGTTTTCATTTCTAACAGTAAATAAGCTTCAGAGATTAGCACTTCCTTAAAAAAAAAAAAAGCCCATGTTGTACAACATGCATAATCCTACTAAAATATTCAACACATTTAATAATGTTTCTTTCATGATGGAAAAATGTATTATAAAGGAATTTGATAAATTCCTAGGATTTAGGAGGCTGGTGGATTTTAAAACAGGACCGAGGTGTTTTGAAAACGTTAATCAAGCTTGACTGTATGCAATAGTAACCACTGATTAAAAGCAATAAATTAAAAGCAGCTCTGTTTCTTGAAATGAAACACAGTTCAATCACTGCCCTGTTGGAAGAAGGAAGCATTGTATGCTAGAGTGGGGGGCCAACACATTTTGCAGCACCAAGAAACTGCACTGCACAAATTATTCAATAATTTTCCCACTTTCCTATAGAAGATATTCAGATGAGGCAAGATAACAACAATGCAGTATAAAACAGCAAAAGAAACAAGCATATTGTAACATAATTTTATGCCTGCATAAAAATATAAACAGACCAAATTCTATATACAGTCATACCTCGGGTTACAGCCGCTTCAGGTTGCGCAATGTGCCGAACCTGGAAGTAACGGAATGGGTTACTTCCGGGTTGCGGCGCTCGCACATGCACTAAATCACGATTTGCGCATGTGCAGAAGCACTAAATTGCACCACGCACGTGCGCAGACGCAGCGGCGCAGGTTGCGAACGCACTTCCCGCACGGATCACGTTCGCAACCCCGAGCGTCCGCTGTACAGCATTCAATCAGCCACAAAGCTCCTGTTGCAAAAAGTGGCTCTTAAACAGATCTCCAGAAGACCAGCAAGGATCAAGCCAGACCCCTGGGAGGGCACCAATCTGCAATCTAGAGGGAGGGGGGAGCATCTCTCATAGGAGAGGCAGGCCAAACACCTGACAGTGGCAGACTCAGAACAGAGCCTGCTGATGTTGATTATAATACTTCAGCAGGGAGTATTAGCTAGGGGGGAGGGGGGAGGAGATGAGCCCTGGGATCTCATGTAGCATCACAGAAAACTCTCAGATATTATGTAGCATCTATCTATCTATCTATCTATCTATCTATCTATCTATCTATCTATCTAATCTATCTGAACAGCTGCATGGAAGCAAGAGCATGTCCAGACCTCAGTTTCCCATGATTCTAGTGCATAGCACACAATGAGGGCTAAGAATCAAACCATTAGTTCTAGTAAAAGTCAAGGCACCATGCAGAGCATACACACAACCCAGATTTTGTTTCTATGCGTCTCACAGTCCCTTCCACTTGCTTGTCAGTAGCTTACCCTTTCTTCTTCCAATTCCTTGCCACTGTCGGTACAAATGTCTCAACCATCCCATTTCTGATAATCTGGAACTACCTTAAAAATCTTCTTTTGGAGGGCATCTCAGGAACCCACATTTTATTGGGGAAGAGCTGTAGCTCAGTAGTAGAACACCTCTTGCACTCAGAATGTCCCGTGGCCACTACCACTCAAAATAGACCAACCAAGTGCCCTCCAGATGTTTTGGACTACAGTTTCCTTTCATCCCTAACCATTGGCCATGCTGATTGGGGGGTGGAAGTGGTTTTCCAGAATATCTGGAGAGCACTAGGTTGAGGAAAGCTGGAGTAGACAATCCTGCACTACATTGGACTAATGGTCTGAGTATCACTGTGCACTTTCCTTTTTCCTGTTGAAAATGCATTTCTGTTTCCCTGAAGCAACCCAATAAACCTGGTAGTAGATGAAATAATAGTATCTTTCCTCTCTTCACCCCATTTTGAAAAGACTTGTGCATGTGAATGAACAGTCATAATTAAATCACAGATAGGTCTAGACTACACATATGACACAAGACAATGATTCAGTATAATTAGGATTCAAGGGACCATTAAATGTCTATTGAATTCTATGCCTGTGTGTCATTACATTGTTCTGAAACCTTTTATAGAAAGTTTCCATTATTATATATTGCTATTTAAACGACAATTAAGGCTGGATCCCATAGCTAAAACTGCATGTGCCTGCACTGTAAATAACATAGACCCTCTATCCTTTAGCAGGGTGCTTTTTTGATGCTTGAAACAAAATGCGACTGTAAAATAAACCCTAATAACTATGAATTAATTAGATATAAATTGCCACACCCTCCCAATCCTCTTTAATGAGATGTATTTACTGACTGCTCTGAGTACACTAATCATATATAATAACAGTGAACTCTATGTACTTATCAGATATATATAATAGCAAAGTCAGCTCTTTGAATGCTACTCCTTATGTAGCCTTAATGGCACCATCCACATACACAAAAAGAGATTTACCAGAGTTCTCAGGGGAATTGCAAGGTTTCCAGAAGCACAGGGAGGGAATGGAGTATGGAAAAATGACAATGGGATAAAGAACCCCAAACTGCCCCAATGCGGTCTGAGTATATAGTCAGTGGTGGTCACAGAATGCCATCTTTTGGGAGGGCAAAATATAGAAAACTGAAGATGAGGGGGAATGAAAGGAATTTTTCTGGAAGAAGGCATAACTGATTGGCTGGAATCCAGAACAAAAGGACTACACAAATTTTGTCGCAGGTCCCACTTGTTGATTCCTTTTATCCAGGATGTGAAGAAAGAACAGGGTTTGGGTGATCTCTATCCCCCCCCCCCGCAGCCTCACACATACACTGCTTTCTGGGTTCCTCTGTTTTATCAGCTTCTGGGTCATCTAGGAGGAATGTCCTGCTCTATTTTGAGTGCTGTTTTCTCCCTAAAAGAATTCAGTATCTTGACAGCTTGTTATCAAAACATGGTGGGGAAGAAGGAAGACTAAAGGCTGGGAATTCCCTAAAATGCCACTATAATCTTCACACTGGATTCCAAAAGAGAGTGTAATTGTGTTTGTGCTCTTTTCTCTGTGTCTCCTTGCATCTTTTCCTTCTAAGGAACCCGGGTATAAGTGGTTTTTACAGGACCAGAATTTAGAATTCTGCATAATGCTTTCAGGATTAGGACAATAATTTTAAGAAGATCCTAACATCAGGTTTATGGGTCAGATATATGTTACATTTTCCAACTTGTATGTATTTTGTAATGTATGGAAAGCTGCGTGGTCATTTCTGCTGTGGTTACACAGTACAAGCAGCAGCCAGTAACTTTGTGTACTTATGTTGGAAGATTAACTTGCACTGTCCATTCATGCTGGTTCCTATTTGGAGATTCATCTTCATGTTGGAAAAAGTAGCATGCTAAATGGTGCCACAAGCCAGCCACATGGATACCGTTGTGTGTCAGGATTATAATGGATATAAGTAAATCAGCACATGGACCAGAGTTATTGGGTGAAGACACTCCACTCCAACCACTGCCAGAAACATGTAGCACTGAACTGAGAAGTCCATACAGCATCAGGCCAATCCATAGATAAGCCTGCCCATGGAATACACCTCCAGACAGAAGCATTTCTGGTAAGGTGGCCTCCATGTGGCTACCAGAATATATACAGTAGACAGAAGGTAGAGATACAGCAAAGTTAAAAACAGACTATGACGATTGAAACAGGAAAATACGGTTGACTTTCTAATTATGACATTTTCACCAGACTCACATAAAAGACTCCTTTCAATTTCCACCTCTCTCCAAATTACATCGCACACAAAAGCAACATTGTACAAAGTCAAATGTTAATATTTCCTTGGTTATATTATCCACTACAATATTCTATTGTGGGATACTTCACATCTGCTGAAAGAAAGCCAACGAGCTCTTCTCTACAACAAAAACAACGATTAGCAATCTGTAACATTCACCTTTGGAATTCTTTCTGTCTTCACAGTAACAAGAGCATGTGCATCCACAAGTTCGTTGATTTTAAATAGCCACCTTTTGAAGAGTTATTGAGCAAATTAAGTGTGGCTTTAGACAACTTCTGTTCTGTCGAGATCTGTGCTATAGATATAACAGAACTGACTGGTGTCCAAATAAACTCTTTATCCAGTTCTCATACTGTACATCCTCAAAATGCCTACCACATCTAAGTTAGCAAGCATGTCAGTTGTTAGCCTTTCCTAGGGTTAGTTTTAAAGAAATCTGTCTCATGGGCACTGCTTCTAAAGTTTAAATTGTACACTTACAATATAACTGTAATTTGTGAGCCTCTGGGCAAGTGGAGAAAAGCACAGTTGAAGTTTCTCTCTTGAAGAGGTGTCTCATCATAGCTAAACAGTGCCAGAACCTAAACCAGAGTGAATCCCCATGTAAGTCATCCATGTAAATTTCAGGTGTGAGTCTCATTTAAAAGATGTCTCATTAAAAAGAAATACCTGTTTCTGTGCTAATCCTGACAGATTGATTTCACTTCTACCCCTTCCCATTTTTGAATGCAGTCAGCCACTTGTTAAAATGTTTAGGATTTGGGCTACCTGTTGACTTTCTCAAATGCTAGAAGCATGAAAAACCTCAGCTGGCTAAAAATGAAATTTCTCCTGTGGTTATTAAACAGCATTCCTGTGTGGTTTTGTGTGTAGGTTTTTGAAGGCAACACAAACTATGACACCCCTGAACTCCGTGCCTTTGAGCCTATAACAACCAGATTCATCCGTGTCTACCCTGAAAGAGCCACCCACAGTGGATTGGGACTGAGGATGGAACTATTGGGCTGCGAAATTGAAGGTAATTGCACAGCCTAAGATTAATATGTTGCATTCATTATTATTCTTTTCCTACATATAGTCCTGCTTATGCTACTGCAGAGTGAGAAATGTTTGATCTCTTTCTTCTCCATTAGCTGTTAATGTTAATAGTATTGTGCTTTGCAATACTTCAGTGTATCTGAAGAAGTGTGCATGCACACGAAAGCTCATACCAAGAACAAACTTAGTTGGTCTCTAAGGTGCTACTAGGGGACCCAGGTGGCGCTGTGGGTTAAACCACAGAGCCTAGGGCTTGCTGATCAGAAGGTCAGCGGTTCGAATCCCTGTGACGGGGTGAGCTCCTGTTGTTCGGTCCCAGCTCCTGCCCACCTAGCAGTTCGAAAGCACATCAAAGTGCAAGTAGATAAATAGGGACCGCTCCAGCGGGAAGGTAAACGGCGTTTCCGTGCGCTGCCCTGGTTCGCCAGAAGCGGCTTTGTCATGCTGGCCACATGACCCGGAAGCTGTCTGTGGACAAACGCCGGCTCCCTCGGCCTATAGAGCGAGATGAGCGCCGCAACCCCAGAGTCGGACACGACTGGACCTGATGGTCAGGGGTCCCTTTACCTTTACCTAAGGTGCTACTGGAAGGAATTTTTTTATTTTTATTTTGTTTTGCCACAGTAGTTAGGCTTTCAATTCCCTATCCTACCTTAGCGTCCTTATAATCTTTGTTAGAGAAGATGTGACGCTGAAGATTGCAACAGCAAAACAAGGGGACAAATATTGCTTTCTTCCTTTTTTGTTCAAATCCACTGGGGCTTATTTCTGAGCAAACCTCTCAGGAACTGGCAGTTCTAATGTGAAGCAGCCATGGTGCAAACTGAAGCAAGGCAGTCTTTATTCCAGATTAGCTAGTCCAGAACTCATTTGTCTCTGGCTGCACCCATCATCTGCTTTTACCCTAACTACCACCAGCATGTGCCCCCCCCCAACAGAATCCCCCAAGGGAATAAATTAATAGATCATTTTGCACATGATACACAGTCCACAAAAGACCAAAACTCATGCAGATCCTCCATATCTCAAGGCATTTGGTTTTATTTGAAAACAGTATCAATCTTTTCTCGTTATACATATAGGTTATAGAAATGTGTTTGTCATGACAACTCACTTGGGAAACTAAGGGGAGCAGAACTTTTTTTTTTTAAGTAGTTTAATGTGACATGAAGACCTGCTTTTCAAAGGGGGACATGCTTTTTTAAAAAAATCCTTTTGCATGACCCTCACTTTGTATGCTGACCAATATGGATGAATAATCAACAGGAAGACCATCTAAGAGCAAGCAGCTTGTGTACACACTGTCTAGGAGAGGCCTAATTCTGAAGCTCCCTGTGTAGATAGAGGCCTTCTGTTGGTCACATGGCGTTTTTTCTCCACCCGCCAATTCAGAGTTTCGTGTAAATAGTGTGGATACATAAAATGCTGTGTACTGAAGAATAGAAAACCTCTTTCACGCAGAGAACTCTGTAGGTACAACACATCCCACCTTCCACCCCCAAGTGAGTTCAGTTTCAGGTGGGGTCAGTTGTTTCCAAATCTGCATCTTGAAAGCATATTATTTGACTTGACAATATTATTCTTGACAATATTATTCTTGGCCTTCAGCTTAGACAGTACAGTACAGACCATGTTAAGGGCAGGATATGGGAAAATTATAAATAAAGAGATGTTTCCTGTATGAAATGAATGGTCTTTGTTCATCACAGAATCATGCTTGCGGGCTGAAATGCTAACAAGTCTCAGAGTATGTTTTAACCAAGCCAGGTTGGTTTATTTATTTCAGTACCTACCTCTGTCCCAACCACTCCTGACAGCAACCTTGTGGATGAGTGTGATGATGACCAAGCAAACTGCCACAGTGGAACAGGTGATGACTTCCAGTTGACAGGTGCAGAAACCATCCACATTCCATTGCAACGCCATTTTTGTTCAGTCCAATCCCAGTTGCAATGTTTGCTTTGCCTCTACTGCTCACAATAAGAAAGCATGACACACGCATGACTTTTTTTTGTTGGGCGAGCATTGCCACAACTTACATATATTCATTTTTATTTGCATGACAATTTAAGGGACCTAGAGTGGATCAGTCACTTGTCTTTTAACCAATGAAACCATTAATTAATTGATCCAATTAAGATCTGTTTTCCAAGATTTAAATCTTTGTTCCTTTTTGACATAATGAGGTATGTATCTAATAAACATATGGTTCAGTAAAAAAAAATCTAACACTCATTTCTGGGTTGTATGTGGCCTTAAGTACAGCAATGTATAAAAGTGGCATACAAGTTAAAAACAAAATGAAAAAAAGGAACGAAAAAGCTACCTTTAAACCATGGCAGAAATAGCTTCAAAAGAAAACCCATGTTTGCATTTAACTCTCTGTTCATTAGTTAAAATTGACTTACATGGCTTAATCAACTAAACCTTTAGTTGATTAATCTACCAATTTAACCAATTACAGCTTGCAAGCCTAATGAAAATCTAGGGTCTTTTAAATTTATTTGTTTGTTTAAAGTATTATTTCCCCCAGGTGATATTTTGACATAGATGTAGACTAATCAGTTATCATTTAACTGTCCTTTTCCAAAAAGTGGTTGGATGGGTAAGTATAATCTTAGAGCTAAGGTGCATCTGGTCTAAGATAGAGTTTCATTACAACCTGGGGAGATTTCTGTCAGTTTCCATTTAGCAATGAGGTCATTTAGGACTGGGGGCAAGGAAAGTCTTCTTCTATATCATTAGCATACACAATTTTGCCACTCAGTGGTGGTCTATCCTTCTTACTTCTTCAAAGTCACACCTAAGTCTGTACAGTACTGTTAAGCACTAGCAAGGAAAAAGAAGCTGTAGAGAGCAAAAGTCTCCCATGGGCTCACTTTTATGAAGACCAGAGTGTATCTGTTTCTTTTATATACCATAATTAGGTTGGCTTATGTAGCTGTTTGGAACTCTCTTCTCCCATAAGGCTATATGTCTGATCTGCTGGATAGGGCCTATGTTAGCCAGAGCTAGATACCTACAAATAAGTGGCCTCATTTCCCTCCTCCTACAAGTTACTGTATGATCGCTCCCTTATGAGCTGGAGGGCTAAACATTTATTGTTTCCTACATAGCAGTGCAGCTTGCATAGCTACGTTTGCAAGACAGTTAAAATCTGGCAGTGCATACTCGAAGGACTTTAGATAACCTTAGCCAGGTAGCAAACAGTTGTTTAGGGACTTGGGATGGGTTTTAGTTTCCCCTTCAGTCAGCAATTAAATGGTGGGGAGAGGAGGGGGGGACCCTACTAAAGCTAATGAAAAAATAACTACGAAAGCAAAAACACTCATTATTTAAGTGTTTGCCTCATTCCGAATCTCACATTTCCCCCAGAAAATAATTACTAAAAACAGTGTAGTCTTTTTATATATTACACACACACACACACACACACACACACACACCGCACAGTTGTAGTGCATGCTTTTCACATTACAATTTCTCAGGCTGCCTTTGCTTCTTCTTATGTAAGTCAAATGTAACAAAATACCCTTCAAAAAAGCTGCAAAAGTGCTTAGAAGTTCGGCAACCTCTCAACATTGAAAAACGCCCCCCTGCCCCTCTCCTGGCCTTTCTGACTACAGAAGCCTGCGCACAGCTTCAGTGCTATGAGATGAAAAGTATGGCATAGTCTTTGAATAATATCCTATAGGAGACTTTTCAGATGAAGAACCATATATACCTCCACCCCATGGGTACCACCACCAAGTCCCAAAGCCACATCTCCTATCCATTCAAACCAAAACTAGATTTGCCATTACGACAAACCAATAAATAAAATAAAAAAATGTATGAACAAGCTGGTTTCCAAACTTCCCATTCATCTTTCTGTTATTCCACTTCACTGAGTTGCTTTCCATCTGGTTTCAAGGCATTAAGAGACAGGAAAGAGCACTGGGCTGGTTCAACATCCCTCTCCCCCCCCCCCAAACAACCCTATTCCGTCTCTGGTATTTTCCTCTTGCAGAGGAATGCAATCACTCCCCTCCTGACCCCTCTGCCTCTCAGGGCTGAAGCAGACATGTGTGTGTTTGCTCACTTTGTTGTTGTTCAGTCGTTCAGTCGTGTCCGACTCTTCGTGACCCCATGGACCAGAGCACGCCAGGCACGCCTATCCTTCACTGCCTCTCGCAGTTTGGCCAAACTCATGTTAGTAGCTTCGAGAACACTGTCCAACCATCTCATCTTCTGTCGTCCCCTTCTGGGTGGGTGGATTTACTAGTTTGCTCACTAGTTTGACTATAAAGTGGAATGAAGAGGTCTACTTTTATCCCTAAATGGAGTGGGCCACAGACAGGAGTGCCCCTCACCTTACCTCTCTACATTCTAATGCTTTTATCTGCCCCCTCCCACCCAGTGAAACAGCTGGGGTGAGACCCTTCAAGCAGCAGAACCTGGGTCAGTGTCTGGGGGCAGTATGGTTAGCCACCTGTCATGGGCCTAGGGCTCAGATGGGCCCATTAGTGGTCCTGCCGACCCCACTGCCACCAGTGCTTTGACCCCTGCTGCCATCCAGGCTGTTGTACAGCTCTGCTGCTGCTTCCTTCCACTGCCAAGCACTTTCGTGTTCTGTATCCATCAGACCTAATGGTGTATATGGAACGAAGGGAGATCAAAACTCATAGCTCATTGCTCAATACTTTGTGACTAATGGTCCATCATATTTTAAAACCAGGATAATAAAGTCAATAGTATTTTACGTTACTATTAAATTGATATTTTTATTATTACTTCTGTTACTATTATTAGAAATCTACAAGGAAAAGTAAACAAATCATTGCATTAATAAATCTAGTAAACTGATAGATTGACAGTAACCTAATCATTACATTAATAAATAAATCTGTGTGTAGTGCAATACAAGTGGGTGGATTTATGTGATAGAATACAGGCTCAGGCTTTAAAACAGTATTACTCTAGGGCAGTTGAGTATCTTTGTACATTTTGCTGTCTGCAAAGGGTGCTCCTCTTGCTTTTTTATTTCTTTAATATGGAGAGTTTATGAATTATGCTCTTAGGGTTCTATTAATTGCACACAACCCAGAAAGCCTAATTGCCCAAGTGCATCAAAATAAACTTGCCTAAGTTGTATAATTGCAACTGCACTTTAAGCTAATTACTACTTTTAGCAGGCCGATAAAAATTTTCAGTTAATAAAGGCAAACATTTGTAATGCATGCATATTTTGTCCTATATATATCTTGCATGTCTGACTTGTACCTTCACCACTCACTCTGTATTGCTCTTTCCTTGGCATGAAAGTATTATAGCTTCATTAAACCTCATCACAGTCATTATAGCACTTTAAATGTTTCCCTGCAGCGATAGGAGGAAGGCTTGGTTGATCGTAATCAGTGGCTTATTACTTGATACATTCGGTCCTGACTTTTCTCCCCCTTTTTTTCAAAGCCTTTATCTATATGCTTAGAAGAACAAAAATACATTTATTACATGATAAAGTAATCATGGACTTCAAGAATTTCACTAGGATGGCTAATTATACGAACAAGTTCTGGTGATAGGATACTGGTAAATTATCTAATTGTCCCTTGAACACTTATTTTTGGAAGAACTGAGTTAGAATACACAGCAACAACCATGGACCACTCTCTAGCTGACCCATGTGGAATCATGTAAATATCTGTTGCATGTGAAATGTCCACCTTGCAAGACCATCACTCACAACTGCACCAGTCATTTGTCTTCTGTTGTGATCTGTTGCTAAGGGAAGAGCTGCCTAGGAATCTGGGAGATCTCTTCGGTGCTTCTAATACAGCAAAAGCAAAGTGGGAGGCAACCAGTATGAGTTACTGGTTTCTGCAGCCACAGCAGGCTTTATGGTTCTCCAGCAGTTTGACTTCATCTCTGGAGACACACACCATAGTCTCTCAAGACAGACAGATGCCAACAGTGATTCAGTAGCATGGCAAATCAAAAATATACAAAAGCAAATGCAATATCCAAAGTGGGAAACAGTTTCTGTGTTAAAACATTTTTTTTAATAGTAAAGTTCCAAGTAACATAAATGAGTTCATGTCCATTGGTCTTGCGATGTGACCTTATATAAATCACCCTCAGCTGCATCCTCTGCAAAGAGGATCAGTTGGTTAAATGTGTATGTTTGTGTCCAAGATCATAAGTCTGAAGAAGTTTTTCAAGTATTATCCCTCTTGACAAAGAACACCAAATCTTGAGTATTTCGATTTTTGCGTTAATTTATGCACGAATGCTCACATAGCTAGATGCATAATCAAGGAACTTTTCTAAGTTATTTAACATATCTACTTTTTTCTGTTCTACGTGATATATCATATGCAATTCCTTTGCAGGCAGTACCACAGCCGTGATAACAGAAAACCCAACAGCAGCTGACACTACAGTACAGCCAGGTATGATGCTTTTCTTTTCTTTCTAAAAAGTGTTTCCAGTTAAAATAGAGTGCATTTCACAATTGTTATCTTGTGCCAAAGACAGATATAATGAATTGCAGGGCTCTCTGGCTTTCCATCCCTTCAAACTCTCTGAAGTATAAAGTAGCATCTGGTCTCCAAGCTCAGTACAGTAAATATTTTACTCCTTCCATCCACATGTATATGCAGCACAGAACTAGCTTCCCGTCTGTGTCGTTGCATGCCAAATGGTGACAATACTACCCAAAAATTCACAGGCCAAATCACACACTGCACTTTCTGAAGTGGGGGGGGGGGGTGTTGAATAAATAAATTGTATCTCTTCTTTGACAGAATATGTGTTTGCAAACTAGAAAGGAACAAAGGCCATAAATAACCGAGGAGGAGGCCATCCTATTTTTAGCTTCCACCATTCTGCAAAACCCGGCCCAAAAAAGCAGTGTGTGTTCGTTTTTCCTCCCACCACGGAGTTGGCAGTTTTACAATACTCTTCTTTTCTAGCAAGAATCCTTGAAAAGAGTTGTGCAAAGTGCTACGATAAACTTGGGCAGAGAGGAGAGAAGCTGTTAGTGGCAGCTGGTTCTTTCTCCCCCTCAATCAATACAATAGCTAATAGCTTTTTGAAAAGCTCTTAATTTGCAGTTACATGGGGCTTCATAGTAGGAGTTCTGGCCATTTTTAATATCCTGTATGGCTTGAAAGGAGAGAAAGAAAGAGCATTTCCCCAAAGTTCTCCAACAGTGATCAGCACCAATGTTAATTTTGTTGTTGTTAATAATTGTAAAGAGGGGAACTGGCCACTCCTCGGTTACTCACATTTCCTTTATTAAACTGCAATCAGGCACAGTCTCCAAAGTAATTTATTAACAGGGTGTGTATGTGTATATAAGTATTTCCGCTACAACATGACACTGGAGGCTTTGCTACAAGCAAAACATAAACGTATTAACAGCATTCATGCTTCCTTAAAGACAACTGTGTTTCAGGCCTGATTAGCCAAAAGAGAAGGTGGTTAATTGCAAGGTTGTGTCTCTTAACCTTTGGATTTCCATGTCGTGAAGGTGAACACTTTCCCCAGCTCAAAACTGTTTTCTTCCTCGCAAGATTGTTCAGTCAGCATAGGCTATTGTGAGCAACATCCTGCCCTCTTATTTCTTGAGACAAACACATTTGTATCTGTGCTTTTGCAGACATTGTATTGATGGTACAGACATTATATTGGCAGTTACATTACTAGATTGCTTGATTACTTTCAAGTACGTGTGCATTCTGGCATTTATAGGAAAGTCCTACTCAGTAAAGTATCTTTTATATAAGCTTCCAATTTAAACAAAAAGATTGGCTTTCTCACATTTCCTAGGTCTCATTTTATTTCCCAAATCATCCCATTGCCACCTTCCTTGTGCAGTTTAAGAAAGCAAGAACTAAAGTTGCAGAACTAATTCATTACTAGGGAAGGCATGCAGTGCCCAGTGTTTGCATCCGGGGACAAATGGAAAACCAAACTGAATGGTCCGCATTTAGCTCAATTTCCATTTGTCTCAAAATGTCTGCTCAGGGGATATGAATGGGCACCAATGGGGGTCTCACTCAAGACTCACATTCATGCTCGTTTTTGAAGGAAGGAAAAATGCGAGGGCAAGGAAGCACGTCCTGCAAGCGTTAGCTGAATGCCACCCCTTGCAAGAAGTCATGGGTCTGTTCAGCACTGTGGGGTAGATGCCAGAGCTACACTCCATTCAAGCTTCCATTCATGCAAGAATTGCAAACTCCCTGCATGCCAAGTTCAAGCTCTTAAATTCAATCTATCTTTCTTTCTTTCTTTCTTTCTTTCTTTCTTTCTTTCTTTCTTTCTTTCTTTCGATTCAGCAAATTACATGACATTGAGACCAGTAGGGTGTACCACTGGTACATCAAAGTGACAGAAGCTTGAGAAGTGTGGGCTGGAGGAATGAACTGAATTCCTTCAGGAACCTGCAAAAGCAACATGGAAGATGAATACTTACAAAGTGCTTGGGCAGAAATGTTGTTCTGATGCTTTTGCATGTGTATCCTGAGAAGCGAGTCTCACTGAGGTCAATCAGGCTTACTCCCAATTAAGCAAACATAGGAGTGCAGCTGTAAACCTTCTAAGGACACCACAAATATTTTTCCAGATGTCCGTTGTCACCCTGAAGCAGCTTCTTGCTCTAATCAATGTTCTTCACACTACTGTAAACATTTAAAAAGTAACATTTGCAGGGGCACAGATAAAATTGCCCTGTCAAGGCACTGAGCTGCTGCTGCTGCTGCCAGTTAGTAACAATTGGTGACGGTTAGTGGCCTCCATGTGGGGAGCCATAATGTGCAAGCCACCCCTTTGTCAAGAACTCCCAACTGCTAAAAGTCCATGCTCAAATTAAAAGTTGCATAGAGTGTTTCGAAATTAGTCTCTTTATTCAAATGTTCACCTTCTTGAAAATGGCGTTGGGTTATAGCCAGCACTGGTCTTGCCCAGAGAAGGCACACTGAAATTAATGAGCATGGCTAACAGTCCCATTGATTTCAGTGGCTCTGCTCTGAGTAGTGCTTCATTCGATACAACCCAAAGTGGAAATTTGATTGGTGGCATCTCATCCCTTCTTGCTTAAAACAGATGTGTGCAAAAAAAAAAAAAAATGGGAGGGGACCCTTTGTAGACCAAGATAGACAAATGGTATTGCACAGAATTTGTCCAACTGTTTGTTCATGTGGAGTATTAATGATTCCAGCCGAGAGCAAGATGTGGCCAAGAAACGCAGCTGTTGGCTACTCTCACAGGCCAGATTTGTTTTAATTACATAATGCCATGTACCTCTATGCTTGTTAAAGAGTCATATGGAGATTTTGCTACACATCACCCATTAACTCTAATTCAAACAGCTTGTTAGGCAGCTAGTGCTGCCGTATTTGCTGTTTTTCTCTGTACCTCTGGCAAACTGAAAATGTAGGAATTTGTGGGGGGGGTTTCTGAGCAAAGCAAGACCAGTCCTGCACTTCTGGTACTGTTGACTCAAGGCAGTAGCTCGACTGCTAAGTCCTTTTCAGATGCCAGCCCTGAATGCCTAGCCAAGACATTCAGGGGTTTATTTCAAGTGCTCTACATGTAATGGAATAATTTGGAATATTGCAAACCAGCAAGCTTGTACTCACTTGAATTGGCATTTGCCTACGATATATTTGCCTCATCACTTGGCCATCTTTTAAATTGCCTAACTGGGTATTTTAGACATCTGCTTCTTTCGCATGTGTGTTTTATAAAAACATCTGCACTAAAATCACAAATGGGCAATTGTAAATTAGCATCAATTAATTGAAATAGTATGTTCAATTAAGGTTTGTGAGCAATGAGGACAGCTACCTGAGTTCCAATGGAATATTTGAATTATTGATCAATTCAACAGGCTGGAAACAAATTTAGCTGGCATGAATTCCTTCATATTGCGCACCTGACCCACACATATTCTGTAATGTTAGTGTGCAATATTTTTCAGGCCCACAAGGGCCCATATTTAACCCAATTTTGCAAGTTGCCACCTACATTGATTCCCCCCCCCCTCTTTCTCATTTCAAAAAATTAAATGCAGTTGATGCAACCTACCAGGTGTGGGTCACAGTCCATCACCTGAAATCTGGTGCGATATGTTTTCATTATCACAGGAATGCTGATGGTGTAGGGTCGCCCTGCATTACCTCATTCCTGGTGAAAGAGAATTGAATTGTTGCACTATCAATCTTCCTAGTTGAGCTTGAAGCATCATCAGTCACGACAGCAAGACAATATTTCAAACATGAGTTCATGTTTGAGATTATGGGAGTTTCTTTTCATTCTTTTGTTAATTAGGGATAGGTTTTTTTAAAAGTTTGATGATGTCTTTAGATATTGACCTTCTTAATGTTACCTGGTTGAGAAAGAGAGGAGGGCTATTAATTTAGGAGTCGTCCATGGTCAAGTGGGCATTTTCTCCCAACAATGAAAGTATATTACCAATTTTGAAACTTTTTTCTGAAAATTCAAAAAAACACAAAAGGATTCAGTTGATTGGAATTTGTTTTTACATTGAAAGGTAACAAACTATTTCATGTAAGACTACTAGGCAAAACTAGACAAAATCTGGAAACAAGATATGATCTCATCCAGACCAAAATAAGCTACATAATACCAGACTTCCCTTGTTTTACAGGGAGCTTCTTTTGAAGCCTGTTTTGTATTTAGTTGGCTGTGGGCCACATTTGTCTCTCATCCTTTCCAAATGTATTCATTTAAATGCTGCCATCTTGTGGGCCAATTAAAGTGCATGCAATTTTTTTTATTATTTACTTATGATCATTGTTAACACCTACAATATATTGTATGATTTGCAAAAGTAGAAAATAAGTCCCATCCCCACTAATTCCCCTGGCACACCACCCACTATTCCACCACGCAACAAAAGACCTCCAAGTAAAAACCTGGCAAGCTAAAAGCTTATACCACCTAGCAGACTTCTACAAAAATAACAAACCCATATCAACACAAGAAATACAAAACAAACTAGGGGGCACCCACACCACCAATTACATGCCCTCTTAAACAATCCAGTAGTAAAATCAGCAGCAACTAGGCTCTTGACAACCTTCAAAAACCTCCTCCTAACAACAAAGAGACACCCGTACTTGTGAAAGTTCCCCACACATTTTAGAATCCTAATTTTTCAGGGTTCTAAAACACACAGGGAACCCCTATGAGTGCAGGACTCTCCCCATTGCAGACAGTCACACAAGTTGAGGGACATCTGAAATGGCAAAGCAGTGGTGGTGCCAGCACACTTGTCCTTGCTGCCACCTTCACATACTTCCTTGATACCTTATTACAATGCTTGAAGATGGCTACAGACCACATCTGCATTTAGGTGCACATCTGGATGCAAATCTAGAATCTGGAATGCATGCATCTTCTTATCTGTGTTGAGGTGCAAAAAAAGCATTATGAAATCAAAACATAAATCATTCTTCTAACACTGAGAATAGTCTTTCTGGAATGCTGAGAAACTCTTGAAGCACATGCTCAGGAAGCAGATGGAGGAAACAGATTATTTAAATGTAGAGCAGGAATTGATGCGTTGTGGATACCTCTCTGTGGTTGCCAGGTGCAAATAGGATATGAAGTCCATCAAGAAATTCTCTTAATAGTGTTTTCACATGTGGAGCATTCCCCGATATTGGAAGAAACTGGACAAGATTGCTCTTATGCAAATCTCTCTATGCACAATGGAGCTGCCATTGGCAGATTGAAACAACAGAATGAATTTGAGGACATGACATTTGTTAAACATTGGGGGGCTTTCCATTTGGACTGTGTGTTAAACTCCAATTTATAAGTGATGTGCTTTGTTGTCCATTTGTGAATTAATTTATTATGGACATTGGCAGATTTATTGATGATATCATGATATCATTGCTTACCTGTGTCCTTGGCTATAGGCTTACCAAGTAGTAGCAACAGGCAGTTGACAACGCACCACTTTTGTGTTCCCACAGTGGCCTGGACTGCTGCTAGTTTGGAACATTGTGGGAAGTTCAAAATGGCATGCAGCTCAGAGATGGCTACTGCAGACTGTGACAATGCTTCTGCTGCTCACTGTCCGCCACTGTCCAGTGGAGGAGACCACTGGTGTAAGAGGGGACCCACTACTGGAGGGCACTTTGCCATGCAGCCCTCACACCTGGCACCAGCTTTTCCGTCGTCCTTACTTTTCTGGTTTCTTCCAAGCCATACTTTGCTGTTACATCTAAAGCAGCAAACTGTAGCTTGTGCTTGCCCTACAACGACGGTTGTCAATCACGATTTGAGCTGCATTCCAGCCTTGCTAACCTAGCATAACACCATGGTTTGGTGTTACATCTGAACCAAATCATCATCCTCTAATTGGGGGGGGGGGGTACGGCGTAAGAGAAAAATGTGTTGTTATTAACTTACCAGCGTAAGTATCTCTCTCTCTCTTCCTCCCATCCCTCCCTCCATGGCTGAAGAACTCCCAGCATATGGTTTCAACTGTGGTTTTGGCTACAGTTCTCAGAAGACAATCTGCCGTTGGGAGCATGACAGCCAACTTGACCTGAGGTGGGCAGTGGTCACCAGCAAACCAGGACCCATTCAGGACCACACAGGTAAAGTAGGGTTCACAGCTGAACTAGCAGTGGCGGGAGAAAGATTGCACTGTGTTCAAAATCAAAAGGCCTTCCGGGGAACGGTATTTCATGTTACTTAATTTCACGCTGAAAACAACTAAAAAGAACTGTGCTCTTTTAGGTTCCTTCCTAGGATTATGGTCAAATTCAACTAAATGTGCTGCAGCTATTCCAGAGCCTTTTGTCTCTTGTATGCCTTTCAATAATACCTGGATCAAGCTATATATGTTACAAATATACCGGTATCTAGAAGTCCCTTAGCAGCACCTCAAGCTATCTCATGTTTGATACTTGCCACCTTCAAAATGTAATAAGCAATGGGGCATTTTGTGACCCACGTGTGCCTCAATTATTGGTCTCCTTTTCATCTATGCAAATAAGTCAAATGTGCTGGCTGTGACCCCCCCCCCTTCTCCCATCTCCACTTTCTGCAGCCCCTCTCCCTCCCTCTTTTTACTTAATGAGAATGACAAGGAAATTAGGCAAAATTGGGCTCCTTAAATTTAGAGACGCTTTCAATTGAATCTTAAGACAAGTACATTTAGTTTTATGGGGTAGAAGGGGGGAAACTTATAATACTTTGACTATAAATGGTACTGTACAAATAAATGGCATCAAATTAAGCAAAAGGCAGTTATCTGAAACGAAGGCTGCAATAATGAGGAAAAATTGATGCAAAGTAAAATGAAATGACTTAGTGAGATCTGACATTGAAGGGAGGTTAAAAGCCATGTTAGCCATGGACTGACAAAATCTAAAAGGCATGCATAAGTTGAGCACTAATTAAGACAAAGTAGGCAGAGTTCCTGACCCAGAGCTGCAATAATATTCTTGAAATGAAAAATATTTGAACTTTGCCATCAGTGTCTGGAGGCAAGCACAACTTGTCCTCTCATTGAAAGGTTGTGGAAAAAAATGATACTCCTTAAATGTGGTTTTGTTATCATCAGGCTTTCGAATTTCAGGTGCCTTTTACATTCCATCGCTGTAATCTGGAAACGTTTTCACAGAAACATCACAAGTTCTGGTTTCTTCTTTTCTGCAAAACACTTGGCCTTGTCTTGCCAGTTTGTAAAAGGCTCTATGCCACACACCACAGCTGCTTTCTATATTTTACACAGAGAAGCAGAGCTATCAGTGCATGGGGGGGGGGTGTTAATCTAATAAATTAACTGCAAGATCACTGTAGGGAATGATTCCAGAACTGCAAGCAGGAATGCTGAGTGGCACAAGTGTTTGGGATCAGGGTACAAGATGTCTTGAATTCCTTTGGAAAATCCATGTTTCACACATATTTTTCTGCCATCTTGCTTCCGTTAAGTATAACCGGGCCAAAATGTGCATGAACAAGTTGCTAAGGTTGCCATTTTGTTTTCTTTTGTTTGTTTGTTTGTTTAATTTATACCCTGCCATTCCTCCAGTGAGTTCAAGGCAGTGTACATAGTCTTCCTCACCCCCATTACATCTTCACAACAACCCTGTGAGGTAGGTTATGCTGAGAGTTGGTGACCAGCCCAAGATTTCTCAGTGTATTTGATGGCTGAGGAGAGATGTGAAAAGTGTGGCCTCCTATGTAGCCTCCTAGTCCGACACACTAACCTTTACACCACACAGGGTCTCTCTTTACAAACTAGAAATTATACCACCTCCTCCCACCAATTCCTTATCTCATCCTGCCTGTCTTTGTACCACAGAGCCTAGGGCTTGCTGATCAGAAGGTTGGCGATTTGAATCCCCACGAAGGGGTGAGCTCCTGTTGCTCAGTCCCAGCTCCTGCCCACCTAGCAGTTCGAAAGCACGTCAAAGTGCAAGTAGATAAATAGGTACCGCTCTGGCGGGAAGATAACCGGCGTTTCCGTGCGCTGCTCTGGTTCGCCAGAAGCAGCTTTGTCATGCTGGCCACATGACCCGGAAGCTGTACGCCGGCTCCCTCGGCCAGTAACACGAGGTGAGCGCTGCAACCCCAAAGTCGGACACGACTGGACTTAATGGTCAGAGGTCCCTTTACCTTTACTAGCTGCACCAAGCAGGAATCCACAGCAGACAGGCAGTATATAAAATGAAATAATAAAGAAATAAGTTCCTCTCAACTGGGGCTTGTTTTGCTAAGCAAACTTGCGGCATCCTTCTGTGATGCCATGGTCCCTCCAGCATATCCTGCCTATTTATGCATGGTGTCCAATCAAGACTCTCGTCCTTTCTGCCAACACAAGCTTTTCAAAACATGTTGCCCTCCAGGCATTTTGGACTGCAACTCCCATCATCCCTGGCCATTGTCCACATTGACCAGGAATTGATGAGAGTTGTAGTCCAATGGGCAAAAGGTTGGGGAAGGCTGGTCCACACCATCACCTGAATGATCCACAGTGCCACATGTTCTCTTTTATGGGACAGGAATATAGATGAAGGGACAACCTTGACTTACTTGAAAGGAATCAATGCAGCCAGAGGAGAGAGCACAGGGTAACCTGCAAGGCGCTTCCATTGCAAATCTATTTTCCTAAAAAGGCTAGAATACTTGGAATACTTGAGGTTCATCAGGCTTAAGGGAACCAAAAGCGGGCCATTATTTCTAATGCAGTGTGTTTGTCACAGCAGGAGATGGCAATTTCATTTACTCACAAGCTGATGAAAACCAGAAAGGCAAAGTTGCACGGCTCATCAGCCCCATCATCAACCCGCAGAACTCTGCAGTCTGCATGACGTTCTGGTATCATATGCTGGGTGAACACGTTGGCACACTGAGGATCAAGCTGCGGTACCAGACGCATAGAGAGTATGATCAGGTCTTGTGGATGCTGACTGGAAATCAGGGAAACAGCTGGAAAGAAGGCCGGGTCCTGCTCCATAAGTCTGCAAAGCATTATCAGGTAGGCAATTGAATATTGGCACAAATGTCCCAGACTTTTGGCTTGAGGATAGTGGGTGTGGCTGGGGAGGCAATGTAACCTGGGGTGAGTCCTGAGAGCCACAGAGAAAGGCCAGGAGAGCCCATGATTTGAGTTCCCTCACCCCTGATTTAAAATGATCTCAAAATGGGAAAGACTTCTCTCAGCAGAAGACCTTGAAGAGCCATTGCAGTCAGAGCAGACCATGCTTGTCTGACTTGGTATAGGACAGGTTCACATGTTCATCAAGCCAGGGCAAATCACCTGCTGCATTTGTGCCCTGATCTATTATGGGCATTCAGGTTTTGCAGTCTGTATCCCGTGGCGGACCCTATACGCAGTTGAGTGCAATTGTGATGTTAAACTTTTAAAATGTCGCCTTGTTTCTTCTGGAACAAGGGTTGTTTCTCACTCCAACTTCTCAGTTTCGTTATCTTAAAATGTTACATAACCACCTTTCAGCCACGCTTCCATACTGTAAAACAGGATGAAAGTACACAAATAGAATAACAATACAAATAGAAAGACAATACAAAGCTGCTGCAGCTAGAACAACTATAAACTCTGAAAGTGTGGAAGAATTTTTTAAAATAGATTCTTTCCCTGGCACTAAAAGGGTAGCAAAGTTTGTACCAGCCAAGCCTCCTGAGAGAGCGAATTCCACAACTCCTTCACTACCTCTATTGTTGCTAATTCATAACTCCAGAAAAGCTGAGAAACCTATGATATATCTTCAGATTTGTTAAGTAGACACACAGATCGTATGACTCAGTACTCTTCAGTGGCATGTTGGCCTAAGGACTGGTTAAGGATTCTGCTTCTGGCTATTAACTCTAAACAAACAAAACAAGTCATTTAATTTTTCCAGGTGATGGTAGAAGGAGAAATTGGAAAAGGAAATGGAGGAATTGCAGTGGATGACATTAACTTTGACAACCACATAGCACCTGAGGAATGCCGAAGTAAGTATAATCTGACAGGAGCTACCAGATAACTCATTCAGAGCATTATTAATTCTGATAATGGCAGCTTTGTAAATAGATACAGGATCCTGCCTCTATGTAGTAAATTCTTTATGATTATTTTTCTGACCCCAGTGTTGCTGCAGCTTACCTGGGCAGGGCAAGAGTGGGACAGAGGGGCAGCAATGAAGTTGGGGCTATGACTGACTACACATGGGCATGAGCATCCATGCACCCTCAACATTGCTGTCTCCTTGCTCCACCCCAGTCCAGGTAAACTGCAGTAGTGCCCATGTCAGAAGGCTGGCTCCTTCCCAACGCACAGGCTGCTACTGGTAATAAATAGTTTTGTAATAAGTTATTGGAGGCATATTAGAAGTAGATTTGACAGCAGCCGCCTCATGGCTTCAAATGGGGCTTGTGATGAAAAGCAGTGCTTGGGGAAGATATTTCCCCCAGAAAAGTAGCAGGTGGGAGGAGAGTGCTGCTTCCCACCAGCAACACAACCCGTTCCCTCCCATCACTTTCCAGCTCCAAGACCAGAAATAAGCTTGTTGGAGGGGGAAGCGAATGCAGCAGGGAAGTGGTTGGCATCCCTCCCATCTGCTATTTTTCTGCTTGAAATCATCCCCATCCTCCGTTTGTAGCTATTTATAGCTATTATAGCTGTAGACTCCAATCTAGTTCAGGCCTTGGTGGGTGATCTTCAGAATGCATCACAATATCCACTCACATGAAGTAGCTAGTTATTTATAAGAGAGTTGCTCCCTAGCAGTCTAGAAGCTGACTTCCTAGTTAACCTCACATGCTCCTTGTCATTTAGGTGGGTTATTCCTAGATGGGATTGTGGTTGAAGGATTCATGTTTCACAGTTCATACAACGCATCCAAAATCCCTTGCTTGCACTCTGCAGCCAGCAAAACTCTTTCTTGACGCTAAGGGCTGCTTGTATATGATTAAGCGTTTTGCAGCACCGAGCTCCAAGATTATAAATACAATGAATGAAACATGCTAATTTTGCCTACTGATTTTCATTTTCCAGAGACAGAAGACCCCTGCTGATAACTCTCAAACTGTGCCAAGTTGGGGCAGTGGGAGGATTTTTTTAAACTCCCCCCCCCCCTTTAGCTAATTTTGGGAGACCAGTGTAATGAACAGCTCTGTCAAGCTGACATAATCATGCTCTAAGGCAGGAGGAAAATCCTCAATACCATTATTGCCAGCATGATAGCCAATCAGTATTTGTCACCCTAATAATCAATGTCAATTCTCTTTCCTTTGCCAGAGTCAAACGACGCAGGGAGCAAGAAAGCCAAAGTAGAGCCAGATATTAATCAAACAGGTACAGTGTTTAAAATAACGATTTTATTGCCATGTGAATCTTGGCAGCATATTAATTGATTTTAATCGCCATTCTAGTAAGATCTCTTCTGTGTATGTGTGCAGGGTTTGATTGTGTACAGCCCTTGTTTCATTTTTACATGGGTTTTAAAAATGTATAAAATCCCCTTGAAAGCTGTTAAGACGGTAGCAGACAATAGTTGTCCATAGAATCATAGAAATGTAGAGTTGGAAGTGTACCCAAGGGTCATCTAGTCCAACTCCGTACAATACAGGAATCACGGATAAAGAATCCCTGACAGGTGGCCTTGCAACCTCTGTTTAAAATGGGATCATATAACTGTAGAGTTGGAAGCTGTTGTAGTTTTTCAGGACATGGCAGGTGGCATGAGAGAGGGATCGTTGCCAGTAGTCTAGGAGCTAACAATCATCATGATGGCAGTAATCAGCAAAATAACATAAATAAAAGGCATAATAAATATGGTAGATACTGAATTATGCCCAGGCTGCTTTGCTGAAAAGTGTGTCTAAACAGTGTTGTTTTTAGGTGATGCCTAAAAGCACAGAGAAGCAGCCAGCTGCCTCTTCTGTGGCAGGGACTTCTGCTGTTTGGGCGCCACCATCAAGAAGGCCTTGCCTGGGAATGCGGCAATGGGATTTTTCAATCTATATCTTAATGAGAATCTACCTAATTTGCATTTTCAAATCAATATGCGGACTGGAACGCAGCTGTGTTTGAAATTTGCACTTTTGTCATGTGTTTCTTTGACCAAAAGATGTGTACAAAAAAGCATGTATCAGAGGAAAAGAGTGCACAACAAATATTTATATCACTGAAAATAAAGTTTTTTAAATGCATGATTTTAGGGGGGAAACCGCTTGCACCAATATGTATATTAAACAAAACTGTGTGCAAATGATATGTATATTTGGTAAAATGCACACAGAAATACCAACCAACTCCCATGAGGTTTTTTAAAAAGAAGAAGAATCACAAACAGATGTGGAATTGGGGAGAACTGAACTTAAATTAATCTTCCCTACTCCTGCCACACATTCCTACCAAATAGAAAATTCTTTCCAGTAGCACCTTAGAGACCAACTGAGTTTGTTCTTGGTATGAGCTTTCGTGTGCATGCACACTTCTTCAGATGCACTGAAACAGAATCTGAAGAAGTGTGTATCTGAAGAAGTGTGCATGCACACAAAAGCTCATACCAAGAACAAACTCAGTTGGTCTCTAAGGTGCTACTGGAAAGAATTTTCTATTTTGTTTCGACTATGGCAGACCAACACGGCTACCCACCTGTAACATTCCTACCAGCCATCCTTCAGACGGCAGTGAGACAAAGCATGCAAGTTGGTTCATATAAAAATACAACATAAGATCCAATGGCCTATTTGGTTCTGGATCCTGTTTTCATAGCCACCACCGAGATGCCTGGGGGAAAGCCCCAACAGGATCCAAGCACAAGATCACTCTCCCATCCCAGCAACTGGTGTGGGCAGAAGTGGTTTGAAATATACTCTGAGTTGTATTGATTTCATGCTCTTTATTTCAGCTCATGGTAAACAGTGAGTGAGTGCTTTCCCCCCAAACCTCTGGCTATATATACATTTTTTTACACAATGGGTCCCGTGTGATTGGCTGATTCAACTCCCCTCCTGGAGCCTGATTGGACTGTTCCTGCAGGCCAATCAGGTTGCTGAGTCACTTCCTCCTGGAGCCAGATTGGGCAGCTTCTGCAGACCATTCAGGTTGCTGCCTTCTAGGATCCTACCTGCCTATTGTTCTGGGATCCAAGCTCAGCACATAACATGGTCCTTTAGATATCCGAATCCAAAACTGGGCCCAGAATTAAGTTAAAACACATTGAACACACTCATCCATAAAAACGGAACAAAACAACCCCCATCTCAAATGTATCAAGTTCCATCTTCTGTCACTGAACACACACCATTCACATCCTCACACCAGCCTTTCATTCATTCATTCATTCATTCTCTCAGCTTTAGATGCCCAAGTCACATCCTCACTGTTGCTCTTTGTTCCCCTGCAGGTTTTACTCCTGATTACCATGAGAACGGGGAGACTTTCAACGACAACATCTCCAGAAAGCCAGGAAATGTGCTGAAGACTCTTGACCCCATTCTAATCACCATCATAGCCATGAGTGCACTGGGCGTGCTTTTGGGGGCGATCTGCGGCGTCATTCTGTACTGCGCCTGTTGGCACAATGGGATGTCAGACAGGAACTTGTCTGCCCTTGAGAACTACAATTTCGAACTGGTGGATGGTGTGAAATTGAAAAAAGACAAACTGAACGCACAGAATACTTACTCAGAGGCATGAAGATGTAGGAGCAGCTGAAGAAGTTTTAGAGAATTGAGGCAGAAGAACATGTAACCAGCTTAAGGCTGGGGAACTGTGGATCTTCTATTACTGTACAGCCTGGAAACTGCGTTGAGGACGCTGAGCCAAGCTTTTCTCAGGAGCTTCAGTGAGTGTAACAGATATCCTAAAACTTGGACAACAATCTGTGTTAAACAATCTGAATCATGTACAGTCTACTTCTGTTTTAATTTGAAATAATCAAATGCTGGTGTTGAGACCAAGTATGATTGACTTAAGAAGGGATGTTTTGTTTTGCTTTCATTTTGCCTTCCCTCCCCACCTCCCTCTTGGTTTGTTTCCTTCCTCCTTCCAGCCCCCTCTGCAACTTTTGATGAGCAAGTTTTACTTTTTACTGTGCAAAAATCCAAGATGCTGTCACAAAGTGTATTCCGGTGGGGGTCCTTTAGATGGACACGCTCTCTGTAGCTCAGTGCCCAGAAGAAGACTAAAACATTTGGGAGTAACAGCAACTTGGTGGATTCCTGAACCTGTATTTGTGTATAATTGCTTGTGTTGTGCATAGGCAAAGGAGGGTTAGGGGTGTTTTTGAAACAAAACAAAAGTACTGGTAGCATCAGTACTGGTCTAGTGTGTCAGCTCTGTTTACCAAGCAATACAGTCAGAATTTTATTGATGTTTCTCAGTGTTGTGCTAAACTTTTGTGCTTGTGAATTCCATACAAGAAACATGTGCCATCACCCAGAAACAACCGGCGAACCAAGTGTACTGCCTAACACTGTAACAAAAACAAAGCAAAAGTCCTTGGCACTGGCTAGTGTGTGTCCTCTCAAGTGCCTTTTTGTTTGTACTGCTTCTCATTGTGTTATCATCAACTCCAGCTTTGTCTCTCTCTCACACTTTCTCCAGTTAAAAGTCCTTGTCCTTATTACTTACCCTAAGGGCTCACTGACTAACGAGAAAGTATATTTTAGTGTAAGTAAACCTTGGGAAGGCAAGGGCTTAAGGAAACGGGACAACCTGGTGGCTTGATTCTTCCACTTCCTTGTATTTCAGTTTCATGTCTCTGGACCATTTTTGTACAAAGCTGCAATATCTCCTGCCTTCCTCCTCCTTTTACGGTTCTTTCATATAGAATGTATTTTCAAATATAAGCGATCTCTCTCTTGCTCTCTCCTCCTCTTTGTCTCTACGTAGATTGTTGCATAAGCATTTGCCATTGTCAAGGAAAGGGAAATGCAGCTTTAATTTGCTGGTAATGGCAAAAATAATTTTATTAGACTTTTGTGTTGTGTTTTGTTTTGTTTTGTTTTTCTAAAGTAAGGGAAATTTCTTAACTCTACCCTCCAAAGTTGAACTTTGGGTTTTCTTGTTAACAGCATAAAGTGACAGTATCTGTTTTTTTCCCCTTTAGTAAGCCATGCATTCATATTAATAGACGGCAATGAATAATTTCCCCTGCAAAGTAAAGGCCATTCTTGCCATCTCTTAGCCCTGCTGTCCAATTTAAAGGTGGTCATCTTGGTGTAGGATTGATTTATGCTAATTAGGGTTACACTGATGCTGCTACAAATAGATGGTGCTTATGTTGGCTTGATCAACAAGTTTCTTGCTATACAAAATTCAGTACATAACATATTAATCCCAAATGAGGACAAAACATTCAAACAGAGAATGTACCAAAACCACATGGGGATTTTGTTGCAAATTACTCTTGTGAGAGCACTGTGTATACAAATTATTTGTAGGTCCACTTTTTTCCCCTTTCAGGAACAGCTGACTTAATGTTCAAAATTAATGTCTATACAATGTAATTGATAACTGATGCAATGCATTTAGGAATTAAATGATTTTCTGAAATAAGGTCTTAAATTACCACAAGAGTCACCACAAGGTGATTTTGCCACCTCAGTGCTGTGCGTATGACAAATATTTTGTTCAAATGCACCTTGACATGGTGGGAACTGGTATTTACTGTAGCAGAGCAAACCTTTAAAAACTATGCTTTGCTCCGGGAATATCGCCCACACAAGGCTGTATTTCAGGCTCAATATTTACCATGAGAAAAATCACCTTAACAAAACGTAGCATGTGAATCAACTTTTAGATATCCAACCTATACTGAAATTGGCTGACCTTGCCAGTTAATTATCCCAAAGGGAAGAACAAGCTCAAATAATTTTTGACTGCACTTGTTTCATGTAATATTTAGTTATGTAATCATTGACTCTTATTTCGTCACATGAGCATCTTAAGATCCGTGACCTCCATGCATGCAAACATTGTTTAAGGTAGGTGGGTTTAATTGCAAAGACATGCACTTGGCAGAACTTGGAAGCAATGAGCCAAGCTCATGTTTCATCATTGAGAAAAACTGGTTCACACATGCATGAACATATGAATGAAAAAACTGCCTTCCACTGAGTCACACCATTGGTCCATCTAGCTTGATATTGACTATACCAACCTCCCAGAAGTTTCAAGTAAAGAAAGGTCTTTCCTAAATCTGCTGTATGATAAGCTTTTAAATCTAAGTGTGCTGGAGATTGACCTGGGCATGTGTTCAACCACTGAACAATGACATTTCCTTATCAGTTTATCTCATCACTTCATTATTCAGCTTGGGGTGATTCTCGGTTAATTCTGTGAACTGTCTCCATAGTAGAATATTGTGTTTTGAGCTGATACTAGATAATGTGTTAAAAAAAATATTTGATACATCATTCACATATGTGGGTTATCACTTGATATCACTACGAAACACGTCATAAACATGCATGTGTGAACCAACCCCAGTAGAGCGCAACCTCTACTATTATTTGGCCCTTATTTAATGAACCAAATGTTATTTAGTGCAGAACCAAACCCAGAAGCGGCACGTTCTCTGCTCCAGAAGACCGCTTAAAACCTTTTAAGTGACGTTGCATGGATCTTAAGTTGCTCATGTAAAGAGAGCAGTATCACAAGCCTCTCTCCGGGAGCAACATGGAACATGTGAGCATGAATATAGACTCGTGACTATCACAGAGGGGAGGGGGAAGCCCAAGTAAACTCATTCAAAAAACATTTCAATTTTTTTTAAATGGATAGCGGGGTTAGCTATTTGTTTTGTTCTAGTTGGAACAGTAAAGCTTTTGGCTGCAATCCACCAGGCACTGCCAGTATGCATCCTCCATTTGTTTCAGTGTGTGCCAACTCCACGGAAACAGATCAAGCTCTACAAGTGTAGTGCTTCGTGCATTGCACCCTTTTTCCTATGGCTTCATCTAAAGTTTCCCGTGCCAGCAACTCAATGCCTGTGATGGGGAGGCTGCTGCGCCACTGTCACATCCCAGAATAGGGAAGGGGGAGTTCCATGAATATTATTCCAGCATGGGGCAGATATGTCAACACAGACCTTTGGAGCCGATGAGCCAGAGTGCAAATTTGTAGGAACAGAATAAGGAAACCCCAATGCTGTGGCTGTTTAATGCTAGAACAGAAGAACAAGGGATATGATTTCTTCAAACAGGAATTGAATGAAAACTGCCCTTTCAAGCAAAGGAAAAAACGATACTGCAACTTTAGATGGAAAAGAAAGTATCTTGCACTGATAAATATATTTAAAAAATATATGTTTATAAAGTTATTAATTTGTAAAGGCAGTGTTACGAAATGTTCAGTTTATATTGTTTTAGATTGTTTCATAATTTTGAAAGTGTAAAATAACATATTTTTTTCTTTATCAAAAAAAAACTTATAAAAATCCTTCTGTAGTAAAATGAATTCATTTTACTGGTATATTATTGCTTCATGTTTTGTACCATCATAAAATTTTGTGCGGATTTTTTTACAGAAATTTTTTATTTTCTATGACAATATGACACTTTTAAATTGTTATTTCAAAATGAACAGCGAAGCCTTAACTTTAAATGACGTTTGTATTCTCGGACACTGAGTAGCATTTAAAAAAGGGTGGGGGGGAACACATAGGATTGAATTGTAATTTAAAATTTCCAAACAATGACTACTACATTCCAAAGAAACAGTTGAATTAAACATTTTCATAAAATACCCCATACCTTCATGACTTTTATTATGCTTACAGCTGTACTGGTTTAAAAAAAACAGCTTGCCTTTTAAAAGCATCTTTTAACAAGCACAGATGTTAAGATTCTCATCTGCTAGTCTGAAAAACTTGCCTGAAAACCGACTAAAACAAAGCATGTTCCATGTTCAAAATCCACCTCTGGAAAGTCCCACATCACATTATGAGAACCGGCATTAGCTATCAACTATCCAGCTCAAAGTTCCTCACTGAAACTGAGTGAGCTTGCCACAGATACCCCAGACAACACAATCTTTGTACTGAAACATTATTTTTTTCTGTGCATGGATGAGCCATTTTCAAAAGCCAAATGAATGGGAGAAAAGCAGACCACTGCCAGAACTTCCCATTTCATCGAATCATAGAGTTGGAAGGGACCCCAAGGGTCATCTAGTCCAATGCAGGAATCTTAGCTAAAGTATCCATGATGACAGGTGGCCACCAACCTCTGCTTAAAAACCTCCAAGGAAGATTGGTGGCATGGAGTCTTAAGATTTAGTGTCAGGAGTATAACGTATTCCTGGACACCGCAGAGTTAGACGCAGACTTTTCTGGAAGCTTCTGGCTGTTGTGAAATTGACTAGACAGCTCAACGCAGGAACTCAGGAACTCACTGGATAACTATATACAGTATTTATTGATTGAAGCAACTAGCATCCATAAGTTACTATTTACAGACTTTACAAAATAAAAGAAACAAAACATAAAATCTTTCCCTCTCTGTCTCTCTCTCTACACTGACCACGTTCTCCACACACTAACCACACTAACCACACAGCTCTCACTCTTAAGGAACTCATTGACCAATCACAAGGTCGTTGCTAAGGGTCTGAGAGAGAGCAATCTGGGCTTTCTGCCAACTGTTAATTGCTTGAAGATAAGACAGCTGCATTTCTGCACGTAGGCAACTCTGAAATCTCTAACATGGAGGTCCTAGCTGTCAGTCCCATAGGGATGCTGGGCGGGCAGGCAAGCAAGCAAGTGGCTATAAGAACTTGCCCAAACGGAAAACGGACTAGATAGGATCAGACAACAGATGCTGGTCCATTAGGGAAATTGGAAAACTGCCCCATCAACCTCAGGCAGTGCCCAACTGCTTGATTTCTCACAACCAGTCCAGGGAGGTGGCACTGCCTGTCATCTCCCTGCTCCGTAGTCTCTGTGTTGGCAAGTAGAAGGATGGGCACACAAGTAGATTGAGTTTACTCCACGCCTGACATTGGTTCCAGTTCCAGCTCCTGTCGGTCTCCTTGCCTTCCACCTCATCATTTCCAATAGTCACCACCCACCACTTGATCAGGTGGGACTTTTCTGGGCCTGTGAGTCACTGCTAAGGTGCTAAGTCCCAACAGCGCTCTACAGCCATTCAGAATGGCGGTGAAGTGTAGCAGAAACCCAACGGCGGCAACTCCTTCACATGACAAGCTGCTATACGGTTTGCTTAAATTTTATTCCATAAAAAAACAGAACTTCAATCCCCAGCTCAAGACCGCCTGCAATTTACCACTGCAGCAAGAAACCTGCTCCATGCCTCTCACATGCCTTACCCTAGCATAGGAAATTGAAATAAGAGGTTTGGGACTATCATGGTCAAGTCACTCACATATATTTAGTCCATTTGGCTTGGAGGTGTGGAGCCTACAGATGCAAACACTACCAAGGAGGTGGAGGGCATGTTCTGGTGCAACCCCCAAGCTGTTAATTTTACTTTTTTAATTGTACCCACACACTCCTTTCTATTCTCTATCCAAGAGTTCTTATCAGACATATTCCAGACAGGCAAAAGCACTCGGGGTGGGTGCAAAGCAGGGGCCTGGAGAGGAAGTGGCCTGGAGAGAGTTCTGAGGGCCAGATGGAGAGGCATTTGACCTGCTTTCAGGCTTCCCATTGGCACCTGGCTGGCCACCTTGAGAACAAGATGCTGGGCTAGATCAGCCATTGGCCGATCTAAGCAATATGGTCTGGGGCAATGAGAGAAAGATGGCAACCACAATATCTCTGCTCACATGGCAGTGTGTCTTCCATTTCATGTCCACCAAGAGTTTTTGCCACTGAGGGGGATGCAAATGTCTGCTGCTCATTGAGGAGTTCCTATGTGTGTGAGAAAGGTCCACTGTGAAATGATCAGCTACAGCAAGACAACTATCTGTCCGATCCCCTAGAGGCAGATAACTCAAAAGATATATTCCATTATAATTTAACTAATGCTAAAGTTTCTTTTTTTAAAAAAAAATGTGGTTGAGGGTAACCAGAGGCATGAGATACAACGGAGAGGAAGAAATTAATGCTTTAACAAATCATTGCTCTGCGAGTCGACACGCTAGTAGGCACAAAGAGCAGGATACAGTAATTATGAGCTGTAATATGAATTAGCTGGACTGCTGGGATCAAGTACCATTCATGTTACTAAATTTAACACTTATCTGACAGTCAAAACCAAGTTTAGAAATTGTGACTCCAGGGAAACTAAAACTGCAGAACGGTTTGGTGGTTTTTTTTTTTTAAAGAAAAAAGCCAAGTGGAGCAATTATGAATAATGAAAGGCAGACAAGGATCAGATTTAAAATAGCATATGCAGCGACAGAGATACATACCTTCTTTCCCAGACTATGACAAAACTGAAGCTATATTAAACTAGGTATGAGATAAACCTTGGCATCATATTTGAAGTATGGAGTAGGAGAAACCAAAGCAGAGATGTGGATGGGAAAGAACCAGAGGCACAGCACAAATGAAGATTTGCTGGCTTTGCTCCCATTGTTAAAGAGTTAAGCTATGGTTTGTTAGATCATTTTTTAGCATTTTTTGTCTAACAATATATGCGAACAGCTGTGATGAAAACAGTGCTTCTCTCCTATGGGATTATGTCTTTTCCTTGGATCCCATAGCAATGACAATCATCACCATCACCAAATGTATGACCTGCTCTTCACCAGTAAGTCCCTGGTTACAACAATTCAGAGTTCAAGACAGTAAAAAGCACTAATGTCTCAACAAACAAAATTGACTTGTAAAAATGTTACATGTGAAAAATACGAGAGAGACATTGCACTACCTTTGTAAATCAAGAAAATCTTTAATAAAAAATGCTTTTTTTAAAAAAAAGACAGCGAAAAGCAGATTGCAATCACAATAATAGGGTGGGCCCTGAAACACATGCAAAGTGTCAAAGGCCAGAGTAAAGTAGTACACTATTATTATTATTATTATTATTATTATTATTATTATTATTAGTTTATATACCGCCCTATACCCAGAGGTCTCAGGGTGGTTCACAGAAAAGATCACAACATACATAATCAGAATAAAAACAAACAACAACCCAATAACACACACACACACACACACCCCAGAAAAGAGCCACATTTTAAAAGGGTATAAGATGTCAAACAGATCAACCAAAGGCCTGGTTAAAAAGGAACGTTTTTTTCCTGGCGCCTAAAGGTGTGCAAACTTCCCTGGGGATAGCATTCCACAGACGGGGAGCATGGAGAAGGCCTGTTCTCATGTTGCCACCCTCCGGACCTCTTGACGAGGCGGTACACGAAGAAGGGCCTCAGAAGAGGATCTCAGGGTCCGGGTAGGTTTATATGGAAAGAGGCGGTCCTTGAGGTATTGCCATCCTGACTCCTGAGCCATTCTTCCGAAGTTACCAAAAACTGTATAGTGAAGAAGCCACTATACAGAAGATGCCTCTATGAGAAGGGAGATCCACAACTTCAGGGCTGCCACAGAGAAGGCACTCTCCCAGGCCACAAATACACCCATAACTTCAGAGGGAGGTAGAATGATCAAGAGAGCTACTTCTGCTGATCTTAACTCCCGCGGGAGGGGGGTCTGTATGGAAGAAGCAGATCATTTCTGAATCTGAATCTATACATATAAATCAGTGTGTGCAAATTTAATGCAAATCTATATCCTCTTTTGTGCTGATCCATTTCCTCTTTTGGGGACCATGTGTCATGGCAACCCAACCTCTGGCCTCTAATTTAGGATTGTGGCACTCAATTTAGGATTGTGTAAAGCCCCAGGTGTTGCTGCTGCTTTTGCTAGTGCTACTAGTGTTTAATATTTTGTGTCAACAATGTACCAGGATCTCTAGAGAACCACTGTCCTTTCTATGAGTTATTGACACTCACAAAATATCTAAAAGAAGAATGAGCTGGGTTCTAATTGGAGGTCCAACTGGAGACAACAGCTGGCACCATCCAGCATTTATGCAAACTACTTTTACTGGCTCATCAAGCATCCTGAGCAATTTCCTTGAAAGTTATTTCTCTCGGTTTCAGTGGAAGATACGACAGTCCAGAGCACGCCTCTGAAGGTTCAGAGCAGTGACTTCTGGGTCAACGATACTTTGGGAAATCATTCTTGGAAAAACTTGACAGAGCTTCAGAAAAGGTCATCAGCTTATAATTTTCCTGGAAGATCTGAGGCCAGCAGCAATTTGTTAATGTGCACATGGACTTCATCCAAAGGTCCTAACCAGAGAACTTCCACACCACATACAGAAACATAAGCAAGGCAAGAATTTGAAGCACATCTGTATGACTTGGCGTGAAGTCAATATGGCACAGACAACAAAATTACGCTGTGTTACGCTGTAGATTTGGCTTGACAGGAATAGCTTTTGACAGCCCTTGTCTCTTTAAATTCCCCTTCAGTCACACACTAATTAAACTCTATGCAGTTGCTAGAAATCCAAATTAAACTTTGCAATTCATTACTTTTGATTTGATGTCAGAGACGCATCCATTTTGTTGTTGATGTTTCTGCAGAGTTTGCTCAAATACTCTGACCCGTGCCATCAAAAAAATGAAAGGTGGCAGTAATCTTTTAATCTGGAGTTGGTAGGAGCTGGCTTGTCACAATGAGATTGTCACACAACTGACGAGTCAGGGCCTCTCAGCAAGAGGGAAGAAGGATCTGGGTTGTAAGTTTGAGCCTTTTGCAGTCAGTTGGCCTGCCTGTGGAATTAGCCGAAGGAACAGGTGAAGGAAGGTCAGAGGTAGGAAAGGTGAGATGAGATCAGCTCCCCAAAGGCAGGCCAGGTAGGCAGAGAGCAAAGCAGGCTAAAGAACCAGGGGAAAGGCTTATAGGAACAGGCAAGTACAGAATGAGGAGCGGAGGTGCCGAGCTGTTGTACTTACTGTAAAAAGACCTGGTTCTTGCAAAGAGCCAATAAGGTGGCAAAGCTATGTTTGGGCTGTGCTTTTAAGACTGCAGTGGGGGCTTGTGTAATTGAATGCGCTCTCTCTCTCTCTCTCTCTCTCTCTCTCTCTCTCTCTCTCTCTCTCTCTCACACACACACACACACACACACACACACAAACACAGCACTGAAAAGTTAGACGTTAAGGAGGATTCTAGCCTAGCCTTTCCCCTGGCATGCTAGTTTTCCGTGTGTGTGTGTTCAGTCATATGAGCCCCAATGATGCAGTCTTATCAGGGACAGCCCAGACATAAGTTGAGCATCTCATCTGTTGATTGTGAGAAGTAGGGAAGACACGTTTAGAGAGGGACAGGAGAGGAGAGTGGCCAATAACAGTTGAGACGGAGTGAGGAAAGGCATGGAGCCAATCAAACAACTAGGGCCTAAGGAGACCCATGATTTCACCCAAGAGATGCACTGGTGCATGGATGAGAGCTCCAGCCCAGTTCCTGGAAGGCAGAGCCATCCCTATCATTAGACAAAATGAGGCGGTCGCCTCAGGCACCTGATCTGAGGTGTCATGAAAATGTTTTATTTTGTTCTTACTCCCAGGCGCTCGTTGCATTCTTCATCTCAGGTAGCAAAACAACATGGTCAGTCTTGAGCTCAATGCAACTTGACTCAGGCGTAGGGGTGTGTGTGTGTGTGTGTGTGTGTGTGTGTGCTATTTGCTGCTTGCTGCATTAGGCAGCAAAATAACTCAGGCTGATCTGCTGGAAGGCCTGCAATTTGACAAAAGCCATGGTGATATGTCTGAACCTACCATATGAGGCTTTTCCTCAGTTGTGAGTTGCACAAGTGCTTTGGAGTACATAGAACCATAGAAGTGTATGCAGCCATCTTTTTACTCAGACTAAAACTGGTGGCCACCATGAGCCCCAATCCCTAGTGCGATGCATGTCCTGAACTTTAAGAGAACATCCTTGGGGCATATCCATGCATGCACTGAGCTTGTGGAAGAAGATTCCCACAAATGGTTTGCCATATGCACATTCAGTTTATACTGCAAAGAAGTCTGCGCAGTTTAAAGAAAGTGCTTTACCAGGGGCTTTGGCCCTCAATTTTATTAATTTCCCCTTTTCTGCCAACTCATGTCTGTATCTTCTGGCTCCTTTCTTCCTCATCTGTTTTCTCTTTTTAACCTCCAGACTCTTAAAATCATGCAGTTAATAATAGCTGTTGGGGAAATATTGGAAATCTTGACTAGCTGGGTAGATCAAGCATTCCTGACTCCCCACGACTTGACCACAGAAATCTAAAGGATTTATTAGTTTCTGAGCCTGAGAACAATGGAATGACTCTAGCAATGATACAGGTATGACAGGCTCTGCGGAGAAAATAAAAGGAAGGCTGTCTGGGCTCCCCAGCAAAGAGATAACAGAAACATCCAGACCAGATCCACAGTCAAGATACAGCAAAGTTACATGCCTAGAAGTTGGAGCAGAATTAACTCCGCATGGTAGTAATGCCTGTGTGAGACAGATGGAGACTACATAAAAGGGCTGGCAGCATCAGAGGATGTTGAACACAGAGGAGATTGGAAAAAGCGGGGATGCAGAGGGGTCTGGAGATCACAAATTGTGAAACTCTACATTTAGAAGGGAACAAAAGGCTGTCTAGTCTAACCCTGTTCAGTGAGCTAGGGCCATTCATTCACTAAATGCACCCCCTATAAGTCAGATCATGCATAAAGTACAGTACAGCAGTGCATTGCAAAAAGGAATAACACCCCTGGGTGACTTAAGAAAGAGAGCCACATGAGAGGGAGGGAGGGAGGGAGGGAGGGAGGAAGGAAGGAAGGAAGGAAGGAAGGAAGGAAGGAAGGAAGGAAGGAAGGAAGGAAAAGAGGGGTGAGAGATAGAATCTCTCAGAATCATGAGAGGCATCTGAGTCTAGGAACTCTGCTTCCACCACTGATCCAACAACATGTGCAGGAAGTATCACATCAGCAGGACCAATGGCATGGTGCCTTCCTGTGCAAATGTTGCCCTTCATCTTGGGGGTGCAGCACCTGTGCTGGAAAGGAGCCACCCACCACCCTCTGGGGAAGTGAAGGCGGGAGACGCAACTGCAGTTTTGCTACATGGCAAGTCCAACTTCTGGAAAAAGTTTTTTTTAAGGAAACAAAAGACATCACAGTGACTACCACTATGCTCCACCCCCAGCGGCAGCCCCCCCCCCCCCGACTTGTGCCCTAGCAAAGTTGACTTAGATGTAGTCTTGAGGCTTCGTGCACTCAGCACACACTTAAAGAGCACCATGTCTCAGGAGCAGGGCTCCCAGATTGTGGAACTCCCTTCCACAGGAGACTAGGCTGGTCCTCTCTCTGCCTCTGCTTTCATTGCCAGGCAAATACTTCTTTTCTTTGCTTAGAGAGGCCTTTGGCCACTAAGTGGCTGTTGCAGCAAGTCTTTTAACGGTGGCTGTTGAATATTTCCTTGCCACTTTGTTGTGCTTTTAAATGGTTTGTTTTTGATTCAGTGCTGTTTTTAATATTTGGGGGGGATTATACTAATAACTGGTTGTTGTTTTTGTTGCTGCTGCTGCTGTTTTAGCTGCATCTCTTTTTCATTTGTGTTGTGAGCTGGCTTGGGTCCTACACTGGGAGAAAGGTGGAATAATTTTAAAAAATGGCATCCCCCCCCAACCAGAATTCTGTGAACTATAGTTTACCCCACAAAATTCCCAACACTCTACAGATCCCATGATTTTTTGTTGGGGTGGAATAATGTGTTTTAAATGTGTGGTGTGTATGTATGCAATGGAAAAGTCCATTTTCAGCAACATGCAGCTCTAAGCTCCATTCTCCCTCCACTGCCGCTATTCTCTCCCCTACTCTGGAGAGTAGCCGATTTCAAGATATCATTTAATATCTTTGGGAATGTGGTTTGCATCCATCATCCTTGAGGGCTTTGGGAAGGGAGGAGGGCAAGATTTCCAGCTATTCCAGAGCTCCCCCATCAATTTAGGCCTCCAACAGGTTTACAGCTATTGCCAGAGCAGTTTGACTAGGTGAGGATGGACACGGACAGCCCTCAGTTTTAAGGTCCAAGGCACACCGGAATGATTCATCTTTTCAGAACTGCGCCATGTGTTTTTCAAGCCTCAGCCTGCATAATGCCAGAGCATTATGAAACTCATTTCCCACTGGCTGGCAGGAGATGCACAATTACTCCGAGGACGGTTATTCTCAACGTGAAATGAAGCATGAGCCCAAATAAAAAAGAATGTCACCTGTGGCCATTTTAAAATGTAATCAATTTTTATGCTCCTGGGACTTGCCAGAATCCAGCAGCTGAAAGAAGCAGGGTGAGCATAACAATATCCTTCGGCGAGAGTTCATGCATCCCTGCAAAACTTCATGGGGAAAGGCTTTGCCGAAGGTTATTAGGAGGAATTCTCAGAGCTACTTTTCATCCCAAGCGTTCCAACATCCACTTGCTCTTACACACAAAGGGAGATGGTAAGCAGGCTATTCCTAGTACACAGTGGAGAAATAACAGAGCTTCCACCTCCCAGAATTCCCATTTAATAATTGGGAAAGGGAGCAGAGTGTACCCTTTAGGCCAGACACCTGGGTCTGGAAATGCACTGGCAGCCAGAGAAGAGGAGAAAGAGATGCCATGGTATGTCTGTAGCAATGCCCGGTGCCGGCCTGTCATTCCTGATCTTCTTCCATGGAATCCCGGAGTTCTCCCGGATGCATTTTGGAAATCGCTGTCCTAAGGACAGGATCTCTGGATGCTTGCCTGACTTCTTTTAAAGCGCACATCGCTAGCAGCTCCCTTTAATGTTAATAAGAGAAATACACTCCTCATTAAGGGCTCCTTGTACTTACAGAGCTTTGGGGAATGGAGAGCTGGGGGGGGGGGTGGAAGGGCCTGGCAGCTTTGAAATGATATTTCATTGTTACAGGATTTTTGGCAGCTAACTCCGCTTAGAAGGTATCAAAGCCATTTTTACAACAGATAGTCTCCGCGCTGGCACAGTCCATGCATACATTACTGCCCTGCTTTGTGAGGGCTCAAATCTCATTCGGCTACTGGGCAGAAGTGCCAACTGCAGGGCATTACATAATAAAACATGTCACTGGGCATTAGAGGAAACAGAGGGGTGCTAAATGGATCCAAACTAAGATACTGTACTGAAAGGAGGGGGGAGATGGCAAAAAACACCAACCCTTGTATAAATAGGGTTGCCACCTTTGCCCTGGCTGGGCTCTTCTGCTGATGACAGGTACAGGGCAGGTGGGCAATCAACAGGTGAAGCTTTTGCTCTAAGGTTGTAAAAACACATGTCAGAGTGCTGTCTGCTATGCAGCAGCTTAAAAGGACAGGATGTCTGCCATCTCCAAGAATGGTGACAGCCCTGTCTGGAAATCATGTCTGCAAAGGATTGCTGTCCCTGCACTGCAAATTGGCAGTCTTTTTACATTGTGTGGGCTACAATATTACCCTCAAATCCCCTGAGGCAGAGGTTATGGGATATTTCATACAGCGATCTTTGCTCTAGATCTTATGTAACATGTGGACCTGGAATCCACTATGGCCATGATTTTCAGTTACCATCATATTTCATGGATCTGTCTGATTATTCACCAAAGCCAGACTAAATGTATTTCCATCAGAAGTACTAAATGGCATACCCTATCAGAATAGGCTCTGCTTATGTTCACAGGACTGCAAAAAGATCAAACTTATCCATCCTTAAAGAAATCAGCCCTGAGTGCTCACTGGAAGGGCAGATCCTGAAGCTGAGGTTCCAGTACTTTGGCCACCTCATGAGAAGAGAAGACTCCCTAGAAAAGACCCTGATGTTGGGAAAGATGGAGGGCACAAGGAGAAGGGGGCAACCGAGGACGAGATGGTTGGACAGTGTTCTCGAAGCGACTGGCATGAGTTTGGCCAAACTGCAGGAGCCAGTGGAAGATAGGCGTGCCTGGCGTGCTCTGGTCCATGAGGTCACGAAGAGTCGGACATGACTGAACGACTGAACAACAAATGTTCACATGGTGTCGACTCTACGAAGCATATCCTACTACACTGTGCGCAGTTCAAACAAGCCAGGGATCAATTAATTAAACCCCTATTGGTAAACTTAACTGGAAAATCTGAAACCTTCTACCTTTAGTACCTCCTTAGAGATATATCAAATGCTACTATCCTGGCCGTGGCTAAGTTCCTCTTGAAGTAATAAGAAATAGAAACCTACATGCTCTGGATAAAACATAGTGACTGCCTTGGAATCCTTTCCCTGCATTTCTGTTTTATTTTGCTTTTGAGAATGCTTTTGTGGGTTTTTGGACCGAAATAAAGAATGTATGTATTAGCATATATTCAGGTGTTAATGGTTCTGCCTACCACCCATGCCAGACAGGCCCATTGAAGGAGTCTGCAATCTTTAAGACTGCAAAGTTTGCAATTGCTTAGTTACATGAAAAAACACTGTTCTGTGGAGCAGGTTTTGGCGTTTAGTGCTGCTGCTTTCAGGTGTAATTGCTAGGGTTACAATGGATCGATAACATAGTCTGCAGTTTGGGACCTGGGTCATATTAGGCTTCCCCCCCCCCACACACACACACACAAGAGATGCTAAGAATGCCATCTGATGCTAAGGGCTGCATCAGTTCCTCATGAGAAATAGTGAGTGAAAAAGAATCATTTTCACATTGACTGTACACTTAGGCTGTAGTCCTATCACTTCTCTGGGAATAAGTCCCATTGAGCTGCATAGGACTTACTTCTTAGATATGCATGGGACAGAGCTGTTTGCCAAAGTAGATTTAGCAAGGAGATTTTATAGGCGTGGGAAATGCATTCCTTGTGAAAACTGCTTTGCAACTTGCCTCTGTACTGTCACAAAAATTAAAGATGGAATGGTCAGAGTTAGGATCCTAAACCTTCCACTGTGATGAATCCAAAGGTGTTACCCACGAATCCAGGTGTTACCCACGAATGGCCTTCGCCTCTGTTTCGTCTCACTTGCCTTCCATGCATGAGAATTAGGAATCTCATCCGAGCATTCGTTTTGAATTAGCCCTGACACACTTCGAGGAAGACACTGCACAGTAATGACTGCGTCGCTCTCACTCCGATAGACATCAGCTGCAGGTCAGAAGTGTTGAATGGATTACATTGATAAGGTCACTGTATGAACAGCTTATTGTCACTTGACATTTCAAGAAGCAGACTGCAGAGCACAAATGAGGGTTACAGGCAAATAGCAGGGTTTCCAGGTTCAGTCCCAGAGGCTCTGCCCGTTGTGTTAGGGATGGAGAGCCTCCAGAGGTTGCTGGACTCCAACTCCCATCAGCCTCAGCCAGCATGGGCAAAGGTCAAGGATGATGGGAGTTGGACTACAAGCTCTAGAGGGTAACAAGTTCCCCAGTAGGTAGAAGTAGTGAGAAATGTTTTTTCGCCTGAGGGCTACTATTCAGAGGCAGACTTGATCAAACAGTGAAGGGAGAACATAGCCTTCAAGCCACCACACCATCCCGAATAAGATGGGTACCCAGGAGAGGCTGTTTTTGGCTGTAGTACCCAAGATTTGGAACAGCCTCCCAAGAGAAGCTCACCTTTCCTGCCTGCTTTTAGATTGGTGGAGGGAACATATTCATTTATTTGTCTCTGGTTTTGTTTTGTCTTCTTTCAAAAATATTACGTTGCTCGCTGGTGTTTTAAATTTCTTTGTATTTTGTGGTGGCTTCCTTGATTTATTCCGGATTTCATCTTATTTATATTATCTTATTTTTGTATTGCATTGCTAATGGTCATCAGCTACTTTGGTAATAAAAAGTGGCACTTTTGCAAACTTGAGAAACTGCCATGAGTATCACAACCACAAGCAAGCACACACCACAACCCAACCCAGCCACCCCTTTGGCAACCCTGGCATTAGGCAAATGTTTCCCTCTCATAAGAACACTCCAAACGAATAACCTAGGCTTTCAGTCCACTGATTTGAGAGATACAAACAAAAACACCTGTAAGTGGCAGCCTATTTCATTCTTTCACAGCTAAGAAGAGAAACATTGTGCAGATGAGTTTATTTTTAAGCTCTGGAAGAGCGAGGTGGGCGGGAGGAAGAGTTGGGCATATGTTCTTTTGTTGTTAAATCTTGTGCTTTTCACACCTATTAAACATCTGCTTGACAAGATGTGTTCGCACTTGACAAGCATCTTCAAGGAATGTGAGCATTTGCTACAACATTTCTGTCCCTTGAAAAGTACAATCCAAGCATCAATATTGTTTTGTTCCTATTTGCTACTAAGCCCTGATAACTGCCGTTATGGAAATAGGATAGTCATTCAATAGCAAGTGGAACACAGCTAAAAAGCAGCTTCACTATACTATGAGGCAGAAGAAACACCACCAACAACTGGAAGTCTTAAGTGGAGTAGCTTAATACCATTGGCTCTGTTGGGATAACTCCTTAGACTCAACCTGACCCTTTATTTACTTACAGAGTAAGAAGTGAATCAGAAGTTCCAAAGAAGAGAAGAAGAAGAAGAAGAGTTTGGATTTGATATCCCGCTTTATCACTACCCGAAGGAGTCTCAAAACGGCTAACATTCTCCTTTCCCTTCCTCCCCCACAACAAACACTCTGTGAGGCGAGTGGGGCTGAGAGGCTTCAGAGAAATGTGACTAGCCCAAGGCCACCCAGCAGCTGCATGTGGAGGAGCGGAGACGCGAACCCGGTTCACCAGATTACGAGTCTACCACTCTTAACCACTACACCACACTGGCATTAAAAGAAATATCAGCAAACTACAGCAACACCAAAGTGTTCCAGTATGTCTCTTTTTCATCCTGGGATATGAAGTTGTGTAAATATTACCATAAATATTCTCTCTCATATTTAGGGATATTTGAAAATGTCCATTTTTATTTCTTTCAGTTTCTCACTTTTCCACTCTTCGGTTCGCCACGCCACATTTCCATTAAAAAAAAAAAAGTCCTCATGAATTTTGCAATTCAGTGCAAATTTATCCTGATATAATTTATACACATTCTTCTAATGCACACATTTCTTAAAGCAATTTCTCCTAACACACTGTATTTTTGTATGTTCTTCTCCCTAATATATGCATCTACAGGCACACTTTACTCTGTTATAGGCATTTATGCACAGAATACTTGGCTGGAGAATTGCATTGCAAAATTCAGAAAAGTGCGAATGTCAAAGGATAGCTGTGTTTCATAATATGTAAATTAGCTAAACTCATTATTAAATGCAAACTGAATTGAATTTCTCTCCAATCTCTGATCATTAGTGGATCTGTTCTGTAAAAAAGAAAAAGAAAAAGAAAGAAGATGGAGTCAGATAACCACTTACAAAGTTAACCCTGTCCAACACAGTCAAGAATTTCAACACATATCAGGTGCAGAAGTGCACTAAATATGGTTCCCAGCAGGTTTACTGGTTTGCCACATAGCTACCCTGGGGTCAGAAAACTACCTGCCAGGTAAGTTTAGCCATCCATATGGGTTCTATGTAACATCCTGCTAAGTCAGTTGTGGGGAACCTGTGCCCCTCCAGATTTTTGTTGGATTCCAGCTCCCATAAGCCTCAGCAACCATGGCCAATGGTAATGAATTATCAGAGGTGGAGTCCAGCATCATCTGGAGGGACACAGGCTCCCTAACTTGGGTGCTAAGTAGTAAGAAAAACGTTGCTATTCATGGAGGGTATTGCTGTAAACAGATTTGAGCAACTTGCATTAGGAAGGCAGCTCACATTCCAGAAATAAATAAAAAAATCAATGTGTGATGAAATAGCCCATCTGTATCCATTCCCAGTGCCCAGTATAGGAGCCGCGATAGCCAGCAGTGTGACGAAAACACCCTGGAATACTTTCAGTGGATGCCTATGGGTTATCTCCAGATAAGAACCCTGGGAATAACAACTCTGAAATAACTGGGAACCTTGGTTGCAAGAACGAGCCCATTGGCTCCTGCCTTGTCAATTCCTGTTGCTTCAAGCCACCAGACAGCTGTTAGGAACCCAAGCTCCGAGGATCGACAGACCTTATGGCGTCTTCAGAGATAAAAAAGCCGCTGCGGAGCTGATTATCCGAACCCAAGGCACAGCCCCTGCCTTTCAGCGGCCGATCAATAACAGTAATGCATAATCGTCAGTGTTCGCATTATCTGTTGTCAAACAGGCAATGTTCTTCTGTCGTGGTTATCCGACTGCCTTCAGGTAATACTCACAGATGGAACTCGAGGGTTGCTGGTGATTTTAGGAATGAGACAGAGAGCACCGTCTGACTTTTTTTTGTTGTGCACTGCAATCCTGCTTAGCACACCCGCCTCAGATTGTAGACTTTGCTGTTATCTTTATGTTTCAGCGTGATAAGTTTGCCTCTCTTCCTGTGTGTCATGATCCAAATGTGTGTGTGTGTATATAAACCTGTCACCTCGCGCACATGACAAAGCATATTTTTGCCTACGAAAGCTCCTGCCATGAATGAAATGTCTCTCTCTGGGCTAGTGTGGTGTAGCAGCTAAACCAAACAGACCCAGGTTCAAATTCCCCCTCAACCATGAAGCACATTAGATGCCCTTGAAACCAATTTGCCATCTGCTAGCCCAATTTACCTCACAGAGTTATTGTAAAGCTATTCATGCCACCTTGCACATCTTAGAAGAGAAGCAGGATTTTAAAATGTAATAATAATCTGAGCCTGAAGTGGGATTAATCAATGTTTGTTTGTTTCTTTGTTTGTTCGTTCGTTTCTTTCTTTCTTTCTTTCCAGACTTTCTGCAGGGATCAGCGGCATGATTGATTTCTCCATATGACAACAGGTGTGGCACAGGAGCGTGTCACGTGGAGAAAATGGCTTTGCAGGCCAAATTGGGGTCTGAAACAGACCAAATTTGACCCATAGGCCAGACCAATAAAACCATAAATTGATATGGTGTTCAAAACAAAAAAATCTTAAGTTCCATAAATAGGCATAGTACAACTTCCTTAAGATGCCGGGTGAAATAGAAAGGTCTTTGTCATTGTGTTCAGTCTATGGTGATTAATCTGTGAGGGTTAACTCACATTTGAAAAGTAACTATTGGGTGTCACAATCAATGAGCAACAAACATGCATTCATCAAGCTGCTCTGTTCAGGCATTCATATACAACTAGAATCATGGGAGTGTGGAGTCAGCCTCTCCCTTTGCAACCTCATTAACTCATCCACTCACTGGGGCAGAAGTTCTTCTAAAGAGGGACGCCTACCCCATTCACGAAGGCACACTGTTTGATTTTAAACCCTGACCACACAGGGTTCCAACATCACACGGAGGTCTTAATCATGCAGGAAGGCTGCACATGTACAGCAGGTTCCCAGCTTCACATCCTCCTCCTCCTCCTCCTCTTCTTCCAACACATGAAAGGTGTTGAGACCAGATGATGAGGATACAACACAGGGGACACAACCAGGGATTCTTCAAGCAATTATAATTGTGTGAACTCCCAAATCCAGCCTGTGAGTCTCTAAGATGTTGCAGTAATTTTCTTTTGCTACCACAGATCAAAGTGAGCTCTTATCTGGAATTTCCTAATCTTATGCCATCCTCTCCTCTTCTACATTTCTCCAAGAAGCTATTTTCCAGTTTAACCCTGCTAATTTTAATTTCCTGACCTCCCCTGATACTAGAAAAAAGCTTCACAAATCTATTTAACAGCACAAAAGCATAAGACCTGGCAGCACAATCCGTCTCTTTTTGTCATCAGCCAGACAGCCCAAAAGAAAGATGTAAGCAGTTGTATTAACAAGAAGAACACAATTGCCCCCCTTTTTTCCCAGGAAAAAGGGCAATCAAGCACTGTTGTCATTTGAAAGTATACAGCTCTGTTCCTGATGTTAGATGCTGAAAGGGCTTTTAAGACTCTTTAAGCCATTGATTCACCAGCAAAAAAATAACCCCATGCCATGCCACAGATCTGAAAAATATGCACAAACCGGTAAATGCAAGCAACTGGATCAGAGTGCTGTTAAAGAACAGTTTACATCAAATCTTTAACTCAGTCTTCAGATTTTAAGGCAACTAAGTCCTAAACCTCTGGAAATCAATGACCCTGAGTTAGTCATGCCCATTAATTTCAATGGGTCTACTCTGAGTAGAAGTAGCATTGGCCATAACCCTAAGAGCCTGTGTCCACACACACACACACACACACACACACACACACACACCCTGTCTTAATGTGGATTGTGAATCATTTGCACCTCCTTTAATTCCCCAGAGGTTCCCTATGTTTTGACAGTTTGAATAAGAAAATTACATTGGTTACATAGGAAATCTCCAAATTTAGGGAAGAGAAATTGTGTGCCAAAGCCTGGGCCCTGCAGTTCCCTTAGATACTAAACGCGCGGACATGAATTTTATTTTATTTTTAAATTTTCTATACCGCTTTATATTTTTAAGAAAAATCTCAAAGCGGTTTACAGCATATTAAATCAATAAAACAATGGCGGTTGGTGTTCCTCTGGCCTCAAGAGGAGCCTCTTCAGTAGAGGTGAGTGAGTCTGGGCCTCGCCCCCTAGGCCAGGTAGAAAGGGCCTTGCAGGGAGTGGCCTTCACACTCACAGCCAGGTGATGTTCCTCCAGCTTCATGAGGAGCCTCTTTTGTAGGGCTCTTTTGTAGGAATATTTAGGTTTATCAAATAAATTAGGCCACAACTTGATTGGTTACAGATTTGAGTGGTTTGACTTGACCCCAGCCTACATCTAGACTTTTGACAGGATCAACACCCTCAGATCCCTTTAACAGGATACCCTTATCGAGGAGGGGCAGGCGGAGACTACAACCTCCCCCCTTAAACAAAGGCTTACCCAATGCCTAACCTTACAAAGTTGTGATGATTGCTACAAGGTAGGTGAAAACCAAATGGATGGTGCCAATCTTCCAAGTGAAATAAATTCCTACCCGGCCCCACCAATATGGTGGCCAGCATTTGTCCATAGCAAAGTCACTGTTATAGCAACGCAAAAAAGGGGGCAGGTGGGCTGGGAGATCTGGTGAGGAGACAAAAGGAGGAAGCCCCCCCCCCAGCCGTGCCATGGTTTAAACAGCCCATGACCATTCCCCTGGCCGTGACAATTGGACAGCCAGGCACGTGACGCGGCCGGGAGTCAGTGCAATGAGGGCGACATCCCTCTGCTTCCCAGCTGGATCACTGAGAGGTCCCAGATGCCCAGCCGCAACACCGCCCACCGGGGAAGGTTAGCAGACTTGTGGGACAGCAGTAGTTGGCAGACAATGCTGCAGGAACAAGGGAAAATTAAAGGAGGCACAAGGAGCTCACAAGCCACATTAAACCAAAATATGGATGTAAGAAATCTGTGTGCAACACATATTTCCAAACCTCTGTTTGTTTCTTCTGAGATCTGTAAAGAATCCACCATTTGAGTTGCATCTCCAGGGATGGGAAACCTGTGGATCTCCAGATGTTGGACTCCACTTGCATCAACCCCAGCCAGCATGGCCCATGGGTCACCTGGAAGGTCAATGACTCCACATCACTGTTCTAAGAATTTATTCTTATTCCCCACCCTCAAGCTTTGGACTCATTGATTGAGCATCCTTCATGCTTGCAAGCCTTTGAGGAACCTTGACAAACTCTCTCCTAAGGCACAGCATCACTTGGTTTCTTGAATGGTGGGTGACTGGTGGATGTGAAGAAGTCCACCAGTGAAGCAGTAGCAGTAGACACATTGCAGGAGCACAAAGTTGTCCTTTTGAATGCTCTTCATCTTAAAACTAGAGCTCCCTGCATAGGGTAAACTGCATGGGGTAAATATTGAAGCAAGGGAAACTATGCTAAACCTTCTCCCTGGTGTGATACTTACTACATGCAAAGTGGTTGCCTGAGTTTTTACATGGCCGTAGTATTCAAAGAGATGAATCGCCCACCCACCTGCAGCCTCCAAATAGATCTGTTAAATTAAAAGCCATACCTACTAAACGTTTACTGTTAAATTTGTTCTATTCAGGTGTAATTCTTTGCCTGATTAAATCTTTAAATTGCAATTTTTCCAATTCAGTGATTATGTTCTTTCCCCCCAAAAGCACACGGCAGCACTTTGATACAACTGTAACTGCAGCACACGAAGCAGAGTTCACATCCCACTTCAGTCAGCACTCATGGGCTGTTTCTGACCCACAAAATGCAAAAATTGATTTCTCTCTCTCTCTCTCTCTCTCTCTCTCTCTCTCTCTCTCTCTCTCACACACACACACACACACACACACACACACACCAGTGCTGTAAGAGTGAACAAGGCATGTAAATAATTTTGCAATTAAAAGTAATTTATGCCTGATTTGAAAATACTGTTTAGTCTTTATACAACACTTATTTATACAGTTATACAAACACATTCTGATGCTTGTCAGGCATCTTACTACAATTAGATACCGGTATATTTTATTGTGCTTCTTAGATCTTAGATTTGAGCAAACGTATTTTAAGGAATCCTTTACAAAGGAAGCCCTCTTGCACTTGAATGTGACAAAAACTGTTTATCGGGATTATAATCTCCTTTAAAAAAAAAAAATACAGCTGGAGAAACTGCATAAGGAAAATCCAAATTCCCTACAGTGTCCAAGAGTGAAACCTTTGGGGGGGGGGGACTAGTTAGACATTTGCAATAAACAATCATGTAAAAATATCTCATGCAATGACATTTTACCTTGCGCAGTTGAAGACCAAGGTTCAAGTCTCTTTTGTGCTTTATTTATGAGTTCAGGCACCACTGTGGTGTTCTGAGCTTCTTTATGAGGGCAAAAGAAAAGATCAGGCTTCCAGTTCTTTATCTTCATTCTCATTGTGTTTATCCAATCACCAGTTGTGGCCATTATTTCTTAGGCTTCTTAAAAAGCAACTTCTCTCCTGGGCTGACGCATTTTTATTTTTATTTTTATTTAAAAGGAAGGTCAAATGAAAGACTCAGATATGAGAACTGAATTTCAAGAATCAAGATTAGCTTCTTTAACTCAACAGCTCCCTGCTACTTTCAAGTTAACCTTAACGTGCCAGATTCAACACAGCTTTGAAATACATAGGCCACTAACAGGATTACAGTTGGATGGATGACGGCTAACAGATTGAGGTTGAATCTTGACAAGACAGAAGTACTGTTTTGGGGGGGACAGGAGGTGGGCAGGGGTGGAGAACTCCCTGGTCCTGAATGCGGTAACTGTGCCCCTGCAATGCGCTCTATGTGGGGCTACCCGGAAACTACAACTAATCCAGAATGCGGCAGCTAGACTGGTGACTGGGAGTGGCCGCCGAGCCCACATAACACCGGTCATGAAAGACCTACATTGGCTCCCAGTACGTTTCCAAGCACAATTCTAAATGTTGGTGCTGACCTTTAAAGCCCTAAATGGCCTCGGTCCAGTGTACCTGAAGGAGCGTCTCCACCCCCATCGTTCTGCCCAGACACTGAGGTCCAGTGCAGAGGGCCTTCTGGCGGTTCCCTCACTGCGAGAAGCCAAGTTACAGGGAACCAGGCAGAGGGCCTTCTCGGTAGTGGCACCCACCCTGTGGAACGCCCTCCCACCAGATGTCAAAGAGAAAAACAACTACCAGACTTTTAGAAGACATCTGAAGGCAGCCCTGTTTAGGGAAGCTTTTCATGTTTAATATACAGTATTATTGCATAAATTATTATTTTTTATTATTTCTTCTTCTTCTTCTACTACTACTACTACTACTACTACTACTACTACTGTTGCTTGCATGTCAGGAGGTCTTGCTGGTAATACCGCCATATTTTCCTCCATTTTTGGCCATGTTTCTAAGTCCCCTCCTCTCCGGCATTTGCCCAACCCATATCAATCCAGCTGCTCTTGTCAGAAAATCCTCATACCATCCCCAGTCCTTCCTATACATCCATACGGAAATTAAGGTAGCAGTACTTCATGTTAAAACAGTATGCAATACTAAGCGACGTGAGGTGGCCAGATGGAAAATATCAAGAACCTATTGTGCCTTTAATTGTTGCATAGGAGGGAAGAATTTCAGCAGGTGCTTAAACTCCATGACACCTGCTTAAACTCCCTCTTTTACCCAACTGTTAAAAGTGCAAGAGCACATCCTTCTTTTCCATCCAGCTTCTTTTTTAAAAAATAATGATGATGATGATGATGCAGTTTTCCCTCCAGCAAAACACAATCATCGTAATTTTTGTTTTTGCCTGGAATTTATTCCCTTAACTCACATCTTCCTTGCTCGCTTTATTTAAATTATAAAGGTTTCACATGTATCGTTTCACAAACGGATGTTTGTGTGACATTTTTCTGCTCTCCCAAAGCTTACATCTGCAGGGCTTCACAGTTAGAGAGAGAGAGCTTCAATTGGCTATATAAATCTCAGCTAATTTGAGCATAAGCACAGGAAGGTGCAGAAACACCACACTCTCTTTGATACTAATTTTAGATTTGTTTGTCTTCCTTCCCGACTCTCCTGCCTAGGAGGCCATCCTTTACTGTCAGTTGTATTTTGACTACGACTTGCACGCCATCACCTTTTCATGTTTTGTCATCAGGGAACAATCAGCAAACCCACAAAGGAGCATCAAAGGCATTTCTACAGGAAGGCCTAACTCATACAGTGACCCGTTTCCTGCTTCTGGCTACCAATTGGCTAAAGACTTTGCGGCAGAGCATAAGTGGGTCACACAAAGGTCACAGGAAGGGCAGCAGCTAAGATAGTTAGGGAATTATTGTATTAGCTGTTGAACCTTGAAAGCCAGCCTGGAGGGCCACAAGTTCCCTGTAAGTGTATGCCTCTCTTCAACCAATATAACAGGTGATAAAACTGCACCGCTGCAATAGGTTCTATCTATATGATGCATTGTATGTGATTCAAATGACACCACCTCCAAAACCTATCCATTCTTAAGGAAATCAGCACTGTGTGCTCACTGGACAGATCCTGAAGCTGAGGCCACCTCATGAGAAGAGATAACTCCCTAGAAAAGACTTGACTTATCCTTCTCCCCTGTCCACTTCCCTATCAGAATGGATTGTGACCTCCTAAGTCCCTTTAACTGACAGTCCATCATATGAGCCTTATCTGCAGGGCCGGCCCACCCATGAGGCAAGGTGAGGAGGGTTGCCATTTGAAGATCCACCTCAGGTGCCAAAATGTATTGGGCTGGCCCTGCTTATCATGGGGAAAGGACTAGAATATGGGTAGGCAAACTAAGGCCCAGTGGCTGGATCCGGTCCAATTGCCTTCTAAATCCAGCCCATGGATGGTCTGGCAATCAGCATATTTTTACATGAGTAGAATGTGTCCTTTTATTTAAAATGAATCTCTGGGCTATTTGTGGGGCATAGGAATTCATTTTGTTTTGTTTTTCCAAAATATAGTCCTGCCCCCCACAAGGTCTGAGGGACAGTGGACCGGCCCCCTGCTGAAAAAGTTTGATGAGCCCTGGACTAGAACATACCTTCTTGACATTTCTCTGATGAAAATTGGGACATCGCATTCCATAATGATAATTTTACCATTTATACCCCACGCATCTTACTGGGTTGCCCAAGCCACTCTGGGCATCTTCCAACATATATAAAAACATAATAAAACAGTAAACATTTTAAAAACTTCCTTATACAGAACAAAAAAAAAATAAAAAAAAAATTCCCTCCAGTAGCACTTTAGAGACCAACTAAGTTATCCTTATACAGGATTGCCTTCAGATGGCTCGGGGGTTGGATAACTCCATACCCTCCAATATTTTTCCAATTAAAATAGGGACATCCTAAGGAAAAGTGGGACATTCTGGGATCAAATCAGAAACCAGGATGACTTTTCTAAATCAGGGATGTCCCTGGAAAATAGGGACACTTGGAGGGTCTGCTAGAACAAAGCAAATTCCAAAGCAATGTGTGGGTTGCACAACACATACTTGCCCCCCTGCCAGTGCCAGCCTCTTTTCAGCTCCTGTTTCCATATGCCACAGTACCTGCTTGACAGGTACCAGATGCAAGGTATCTGGAATTTCTGCCTGGTCTCTGTTGTAATAAACCAGAGAGAACAGCTGTGCTTTTAAACATCTCCCCTTCATTTCTAAAGAACTTGCATATGAGAAGCTCTTCAGGGGGCATGGTTACTGCCTAAGGATAGTTAATAAGTAGTTAAATACATTGAAACACAAGCTGGGGGGGGTAAGACCCCCCCATTTCTTAAAATTTAACTTAATGTGCAGTCTGTTCTATCCTGAAGTTGTGGACTGGATAACCATAGATGAACAGAACAAAATATACTGTATGCAATAGAAAGCCGCACAACTAAAGACTTAACCAGATACAAAAGCACTAATAAGTCTTGTTCAAAGCGGAGAAATATTCATACTAAATAGGACTAGAATATTAAATCACTGAAAACGTTCTTGTTTGTAACCAAAGGTGGTTCCAATTGCTGAACAAAACATGTTACAAATAAACAGTGATTTAGCAATGTCTTTCAATTGCACCATCAAGCAAGCCATTTCCAATTTACTCCCTTTTACTTGGCTGTTTTTCATCTGCATTTTACTACTTACTTTATGACTTTTCTAATGTGACAATTTAAATATTTCTCCATGGGATGCTCCCATTCATCATTCTGCAACTTACTGAATTTGCACTGAAAGGGGAAAGAAAAAAGGCAGTGAACTTTAGAGAAAAGAGTTGCTCAAGTCATTCAGACAGCTTTGCTGTATTTCATTAATAGATTAAATTATAAATTTTATCTCATTTGGTACACTAATCTCATGCTAATAGTCGGTCTGTAGTTAAATATAGTCTTTTATTTATTTTATCTGATTATTAATTTTTAAATACTCAGCTAGATGTTCATCTTTTGGAGTGAATTCTGATTGTGAGACTTGCAAGTATATATATATATATATACTGTAATATATAATGTAGAGCCTAGGGCTTGCCGATCAGAAGGGCGGCAGTTCGAATCCCGGCAATGGGGTGAGCTCCCGTTGCTCCGTCCCAGCTCCTGCCAACCTAGCAGTTCAAAAGCATGCCAAAGTGCAAGTAGATAAACAGGTACCGCTCCGGCAGGAAGGTAAAAGGCATTTCCGTGCACTGCTCTGGTTCACCAGAAGCGGCTTAGTCATGCTGGCCACATGACTTGAAAGCTGTACACCGGCTCCCTCGGCCAGTAAAGCGAGATGTGTGCCACAACCCCAGAGTCGTCTGCGACTGGACCTAATGGTCAGGGGTCCCTTTACCTTTAATGAAATATCATACTCATCTTCAAATCTGTTTAACTATACCTTCATTTATTTCATAGTTTAACTGTGCATCTATTGCTCTGAAGTAATTCAGTTAATAAATATTAGTAGTCACAGCCTGCTTATCCCCCTAATGTGTGTATGTGTAAAAGAAGTTGTGGAAGCGGAAACCTGGGACTGGGACCATGGCACACACTGCTGTTCACTCCATGCAAGTGCCATTTGTTGCAATGGCGGTTTCAAAGGCAAATGGGAGCCTGGAGTAATGTTCAGTGGGAAATTGTGCAGAGGAAAAAGTCAGACCCCCCTCTCTGAGGAACACTGCAGTCCTGATCCAATTGGGCTCCACCATGGCTGGTATTAATTAAACTACCTGGGAATAAGCGCCACTGAATTTACTAGGACTTACTTCTGAGTTAGGATTGCAAGAGGTGGGCTTTGGTTTTTCAAATTTCAGCAGCACCCTGTGCAAGGCTGAAATTTGGCACACACACACACACACACACACCACCTTCTGCTCAATTCACTATGTCCTAGTTGCAATGCCCTGTGGCACCCCCTAGAGTCAGCACCCAGTGCAGTGGAACCAGTCACGCTGCCCTAAATCCACCTATGGGGTAACATTCACTGGGGAGTTTTGTGTAAACAAGGTCAGAATTGCTCCGCACTGACCTTAACTATGTACTACTGAATAAGTTTAGGATCTGGCTGTAGTTTATTTTAATTCAGTCTAGTATTCCTTATAACCTTTGTAAGGTACTAAACAACAAACTGGACAACTGAATCACCCTTGTTTACAATTTGGGGCAAAATAAAAAAAACCTGTCTTTTTAATCTCAGTGGGGGGGGAATATATTTGGAAGCGACTTCTTTTCAGGCTGCCTTAGAATGTTTATTGCAATGCAATTTACACAGCTAGACAGGTCTACAGGTGGCTCAAAATGCATTAGAGAAAGTGACTTGACTTCTGCAGGGAGGGAAGAGACAGGAAGTCTCTCTGGGACTGAGGTTGTGCCAGGCATTAACACAGCTGACTGGATAGCAGGTGGCTGCAAGTATAAATTTCATGCTAACATATTCATTAGAGCTCTCTTGCCTCTGTCTTCCTGGAATTGTAAAGTGCTGCTGATATCATCCTAAGCAAGCCTGTGCAAGGACACACTGCTTTTCTCAGAACAGAGGGGAAAGCAAGCCCAGATGAATATGAAAAGAATGAACATTTCCACGATCCTCATTCCTTTTTCGTCACCTCTGCAGAACATTGCTTTAGGGTGAGACTTTCAAATGCTGCTTAATAAGGGAGTTAGGTATGCAAACCTGAATCCATTCGGAGCTGAAATGGTTTGGAATATCTCAGCCTAAATTAATTTATTTATAAGAACCCAGAAGGTGTGACTGTGTTCTGCTAACTAGCCAATCTCTTCAAATACCAATTTATAAACCCAAACACCCAAAAGGCTTAAGAGACATACTTTCTGTAAGGGTTTATTAAAAAGAAAGGGAAAAGGACGAATATATCAGTGATGTTTGCTTTTAATTTGTTTTTGTTTTTTTCATTAATAAATAAACATATTCCATAAATGTGCTGAATAAAACAAAAGCAGAAAAACACACTTCAAGAACAGTGGCAGGAAAAATTTGAACTGATGCCCGAAGCATAAGGTTTCTCTCCCCCACCCTGTAAGCTACACAAGACAGCATCATAAATCTTCCTTTTGACCTAGTTTAGCATATGCTACCTTCCTTGCTAAAATATTCACACACAATTAAATATCCATGGGAAGGCAGAAAAAAAACAAGAATGTGGGGTGCCAGGGCTAGAGGAATCCATAAGGAAGACTGTAGCTCAGTGGTTGCATGCAGAAGGTCCCAGGTTAAATCCCCAGGGCCTCCCGATAGCGCTGAGAATGTCTGCTGTCTGAAATTGCTCTGAAATACTGGAAATTTGCTGCCAGTCAGTGTTGGCAATATTGGGCTAAATAGACCAATGATCTGACTCAGTATAAAACATTTTCCTATGAGCAATCCACCACACTGAACAAGTTACCATCTCTGTCACCCTGAATTTAAGCTGGAGGCAGCCTCTTAAATTGAATAATTTGATGCAAGATAGGTAGGACAGAGTCAGAACCTCAATTTTCATGTTCTGCCTTAACATATAACGTTGTCTTAACTGAGTTAAATTACTGGTCCAACTAGCCTAGGACTGTCTGCACTGGTCTATAGCTTTCAGTGTCTCAGCCAGAGGACTCCCCTCACCCCAATTCTACTCAGATCCTTTAACTAGATATCCAGGGATGACTTATTCATGCTTTGGTGACATCCAGACTAGTGCACAAGCTCTTTGTGTTGGGCAGCCATTGAAAATGGTTGAGAAGCTTTATCTAGTGCAGAAGGCAGTAACCCACATGTTGATTAGTCCAAATGGATTTTCCACACATAAAACTATGGAATTGGCTCTCAAAGAAGAAGGCAGTGATGGCAACCAGGTTGGATGAAGAGACATATCCATATCAATGTATACCAGCTATGATTGGAGACAAGATGCTTCTGAATTCCAGTTGCTGGAAACCACAGGAGGGGAGAATGCTCTTGTGCTCAGGTCCTGCTTGCCAATTTCCCACAGGCATCTGGTTGGTCACTGTGAGAACGGGATGCTGGACTAGAAGAGCCATTGGCCTGATCCAGCAGACTCTTCTTATGTTTTCATATCTTGCTTCTCTTGAAGCAGCTGCACTTCTGGGCCATAAGAAGAGCCCTACAGGACTGAATGCCCACCTGGTCTTTCCATAGCAACCAACCAGGCAGTGGTGTAGCAAGGTGGGGGCGGTGCGCCCCGGTTTCCAGGGGAGGGGGGGTGACACTCGGCACGCACGCACGCCCAAGCCAAGCCCCGCCAGCGGGCCCCGAGCAAGCCATGTAGCGAGGCAGCCTTGCCCGCAGCCTGCTCGCAAACCTGCTCAGCAGCCTGCTTGCAAGCCGCAGAGCGAGGCCACTCCACCCTGTGGTCCGCCTGGGGCCCGCCTGCCGGCACCACTATGGAGCAGCGTGTTGCTGTGTACGACGCCCAGCGCATGTGTGCCACGCCGCTCCATAGCAGTGCCGGCGGGTGGGCCCCGGAGCGAAGCAGCCTCGCTCCGAGGCTTGCTCGCAGGCCGCCAAGCAGGTTTGTGAGCAGGCTGCGGGGCAAGGCTGCCTCGCTCCGTGGGTTGCTCGGGGCCCGCCCGTCGGTGCCGCTATGGAGCGGCACGGCATGCATGCGCCGGGGGTGGTACACAGTGGCGCATGTGCCGGGCGTAGTACGCACAACACAGCAACGCTGCGCATGCGCGCCGCAGAGTGCCGTGTGCTGCCGCCAAGCCCCCAGGTGACCGAGCAGCTTCCTCCGCCACTGCAACCAGGTGCCTACAAGAAGTCCACAAGCAGGAAATGAGTACAAGGCTCTCTTTATGCTTCCCAGCAACTGGTCCAAAACTGCTGTTTTGATCTTTAAACCCGCTCAGTATCTTGGGTTTTGGTTTTTTCATGGGACATTTCATCTCATATAAGATCCTGGCCCTAAATCCCTTGAGGTGGCCCTGCCCAAGGTTTCATTTTATGTAGAGACCAGGGCAGTCTCTATAAGGAGCAAGGCCTTCTCTGTGGTGGCCTTTAATACTCTGGCACTTTCTTTCAAGAGAGGTTCATTTCGCCTCCCCCTTACTACTTTTTCAGAGTGTAGGAGCATTCTTTTTTGTTCTGATTGCTTCTTGCTCTTGTTCCATTGACTGAGCTGTCTTTACTGCTGTTTTACTACCATTGCTGTTTTATTGAAATTGTCTTGTGATTGGCAAAAAATAAAAAAATAAAAATTGATTTGTGCTTTTTTATTGGATGTTGTTTTTATTCTTCAAACTGCTGTGACATTTTATGAACAGCGGTATAAAATATTTAAAATTAATACACCCTGCAGCTTGTGCTTGCTAAACACGTGCTCTGTCACTGAGCGATTGATTTGAAGTTCCCAAAGAAACATGAGATGTGGCTGCCATACCTGCTGCCCTGACCCCTGTCATCTATCCCTCCTCTTCCCTCACCTGTTACAGCAAGCAAGATGCCAGGTACGCCACATAGAAGCTGATGGAAGAGAGCAGATGAAAGGCAGAGATACCAAGTGGCAAGAATCACATTACATTTTGAGGAAGAGCCATAGCTCAGTGATAGAGCATTTGTTTTGCAAAGACAACTTCCTACGTTCCTATATATCCAGTCAGGGGCTGAGGATCATTCTTACAAATGATTCCCTAAATGGAACTAGTAATATATGGGGGGGAATGGGCAATAATACAGAGGAGCCAACTGTGAACACTCAGAAAACCCACTTCGACATCTGGCCTCTTCTGTTTCTCACACAGCAGATCCCTACACCAAAACTATTTCCTTTCCTTTCTTTCTTTTTCATTAAAAGTAGGGCTGAGAACTATGGCAGGGAGCAATAGCGCAAATCCCTGTTCACATGCTGACATCTTCCACTCGTGCATTGCAGCAAAACTAAACACCTGCATGCCTTTTCATGCCATATACTCATATTTAATGGAATTATGAAGATTTTTTTGTTGTTTAAACAGAAGAATAATCATAATCGAATAAATACATAATTGATATCACACATTTGGAAAGAGTGAGAACTGGACAGCGGAAAACTGACTTCTGTAACTGCTCAAATCCCCATGAAATATTTTTTTATATGTCACATATGCAAGAAGCAACCTGATCTTGAATGTCATCTGTTCTGAATTATACATGCAATTATGGTAAAATCTATACCAGATCGCATGTTATTCCTTAGGATTATGGTTCAATCGTTATTAAAAACTTTTAAGCACTTTCAGTTGGCAGATTTATGAAGTCCTTCATTCGGAGGCCACATTCTACAAGTCTGAGGTTCCCATCACTTAGTTAGTCTTCTGGTATGGAGAAACACAGGAAGATTATTGTTGAGTTGTGGGTGGGCACAACAGACGACACAGCGATTTCCAAAACAGCTCTTATTTATTTGCAGGCTGGAACAGAACTGAGCTGGAGGCCTCAGCCACCAGCTTATATAGAGCTCAGCTACAACGTAACAGTAACAACATTCTGCAGCTAACCAATCCCTGAGTGTCAGTTTCTAATCCTTCATTTGCATAAGCTGACCTGAGTGAAAACCGCAGCAGAATAAACTATATACACACACCCCTGGTGGCCAAGGTGAGAACTTCAATACATAACACCCCTCCCCACCGAGATAAGGCATTAGGTTACAAGCATAGTGGTTCCATTATATACAGCAATATTCATTAAAACACATAGCATAACAGTTCAATTTACGATGCAGCATTATGTGTGCAAATTGTGTGTAACATAGTCTTTTAGATACGCTGGACGTTTGGGAACCCTACCTGACCGCCGTGGGCCAGTATCAGAGCCCGGTTGGCTGCCCGAGTCCCGTTGCGACTGCTGTGCTACCACTGGTGTCGTTGGGCCTGAGGTCTCCGGCTCCGCTGCTGTTGGAAGGCCTGTCACGATCGGACTTGGTGGACACTCAGGCAAGGCGGTGGTCGGCGTCTCAAGGGAGTCAGGCAAAACCCCTGCAGTGGCTCGGCTTGGCCCCATGTCCGCAGTTTGTGAAGGGGGTGTAGATGGAGCCTCGCCTTCCAATGGTGTCGGTTCTAGAGCTGAGGCTGCCGTTGAGGGTACTGCGGTATCGTCCAAAGTCCCAACCCGGCGCCTCAGTTGGTCTATGTGCCGGCGCCACAAACGCCCATCCTCAAGTGCCACCTGATATGAGCGGGGCCCAGTGACTCCCACTATCGTGGCCGGCACCCAAGGAATGTCCCCCACGTAGTTTCTGGCAAAAACCTTATCCCCGGGAATGAAAGACCTTGGTGCGTTAGCACCGCCCGGGGGCTCGGCTACCCCGAAGTCTGGATGCAACCGGTCGAGCGGAGATCTGAGGCGACGGCCCATAAGCAGTTCAGCTGGACTCCGCCCTGTGGCTGCATGCGGGGTAATGTGTTGCACGAGCAAGTATTCCGTAACTCGCTCATGCCAGTCCTTCTGGTCCAGGCGTGCCAGTGCCTCTTTCACTGAGCGCACCATTCGTTCTGCCTGTCCTTTGCTGGCCGGGTGGAATGGAGCTGTTAGGGCGTGGCGGATGCCTAGCCCCAAGAGGTACCTTTCAAAAGCGCCTGATGTGAACTGTGGCCCGTTGTCGGAGACGAGGACATCAGGACACCCATGCGTTGCAAATAGGCCTCGCAGCACCCGGACTATGGCTTCGGTAGTGGTGGAGGGCATCAGAGCCACCTCCAGCCATTTCGAATAAGCGTCCACCACTACCATAAAGGTCCGGCCGTGAAAAGGGCCAGCAAGGTCAATGTGCACTCTCGACCAGGGTGCCTTTGGCGTCTCCCAGGTGTTGCCCTTAGCTGCCGGTGGTGCAGGTCTTGATTCTTGACACGCTTGACAGGAGGCAACCCAGGAGGTGATGGCCTCGTCCATGTTAGGCCACCAGACGTAACACCGAGCCAACGCCTTCATTTTAACGATCCCTGGGTGGCTGATGTGCAGAGCCTCAAGGACGCGTTGGCGGAGTCTTTGGGGAACCACGACTCGGTCTCCCCACAGTAGGCAGCCGCGATGAGCCGAGAGTTCATGCTGTCTGGTCACAAATGGCTGGAACTCAGATGTGAATGGCCCTTCTGGCCACCCCCTCCACACCCAGTTGAGCACACGTCTGATGGTGCGGTCCTGGGAAGATGCGGAGGCCACATCGGTAGCCGACACTGGTGCAGCTGGGAGGTCCTCAAGCAGGAGTACCGATGAAGCAGGAGCTGGATCTTCCACCAATGCCGGAAGGGGGCAACGACTGAGGGCATCAGCATGGCCCAGCGACTTTCCCGGGCGATGAATGAGCCGATAGCTGTATGCTGCCAGAAAAACAGTCCATCGCAGCATGCGTGGCGAGAGGATCGGCGGAGTTGGTCTGTCCCCTGCAAGGAGGCCCAGGAGCGGCTTGTGGTCAGTGATGAGGTCAAAGGTTCTCCCGTAGAGATATTCGTGGAACCTCTTCACTCCAGCCACAAGCGCCAGTGCCTCCTTGTCGAGCTGGCTGTAATTCCGTTCCGCCGGAGACAGAGTTCGAGAGAAGTAAGCAAGTGGTGCTTCCCTCCCATCCGGGAACCGGTGACTGAGGACTGCACCGATGCCAAAGGGCGAGGCGTCACAGGCGAGGACCAGTGGTCTGGCTTCACTGTACTGTACCAGCACACTGTCTGAGGAGAGGAGGGACTTGACTGCGTTGAAGGCCGCTGTCTCCCGATGACCCCAGGACCATGGCGCCTTCGTGCTGAGCAGGCGGTGGAGAGGCTCAGCTAGCGTTGCCTTGTGGGGCAGGAACATATTGTAGAAGTTCAGCAGCCCCAGGAACGCCTGCAATTCAGTCTTGTTCTTTGGAATCGGGGCCTCCTGAATGGCCCGGATTTTGGATGCCGTTGGGTGAAGGCCAGAGGCGTTGATGAGGTAGCCCAGGAACTCCACCTGTGGAACGGCAATCAGACACTTTTCTTTCTTCACCTTGAGTCCGGCCTCCTGGAACCTGGTCAGCACAGCGCGGAGGCGCTCGAACAGCTGCTGATTTGAGTCTGCGGATACCAGTACATCATCGAAATATGGTACCACGCCTGGCAGTCCCTGCAGAAGGCGCTCCATGAGGCTTTGAAAGATGCCGGGAGCCACGCTCACCCCGAACTGTAGTCGGCGGCATCGGAACGCTCCTCGGTGGGTGACGATCGTCTGAGCTTCAGCGGTGGCGTCATCAACAGGCAGTTGTTGATAGGCTTGGGCAAGGTCCAGCTTAGCAAAGACCTTGCCTTCGCCCAAAGAATGCAGCAGGTGTTGGACGACGGGAACTGGATAAGCGTGCTGCTGAAGCGCCTTGTTGATCGTGCACTTGTAGTCTGCGCATATCCTCACCGACCCATCCGGCTTGACAGGTGTGACGATAGGCGTTTCCCACTTGGCATGGTCGACCGGCTCCAAAACCCCTTGCGCGATTAATTTGTCCAGTTGTTCGTCCACCTTAGCCTTGAGGGCGAACGGAACCCGGCGTGGCTTTAGCTTGATTGGAGCTACTTGTGGGTCAAGGCTAAAGGAGATGGGTGTGCCTGTATATTGGCCCAAAGTGCCATCGAAAACCTCGGCAAATTCTTTAGTTAACTTTTCCACTTCCGCGTTGGAGATGCAGTTGATGCCGGTGACTTCCAGGCCGAGGGCGCCAAACCATTCTAGCCCTAGGAGGCTGGGCCGCGGGTCTTCAACTACCACGAGTCGGAGTGGACCCGAGAAATTTTTGAACTTGACCTGGAACTGGCCGACGCCCGTCACGGGAATGTCGTTTCCCTGGTAGTCCCTCAGGTGTACACGGTGTCGGTCAAGCTGCCTCTTAGAAAGCCTGGGCACAAGTCTTTTGATAGTGCTCCAGGACACAACGGACAGGGCAGACCCGGTGTCGATCTCCATCTCACACGGAGCTCCTTCGATGAGCACCGTGATGTGTAGTTTGCGTCGCGTAGGCGAGTCGGTTTGTCCAATCGTGGTTCCGGATGAGCAGCAACAGTTGGTGAGAGCGAAACAGTTACTGTTTGCGGACCGGGTTGACGACTTGGACTTGCGAGATGGTGAAGAGGCTGTGTTTGATGGCGTAGATCGGCAGACCTTGGCGATGTGACCCTTTCTGGAGCACTGCCGGCAGATAGCGTCTCTGAATCGGCATTTGACGCGGGGGTGGTCGCCTCCACAGCCGGCGCATTCTGATTGGCCCTTGGACTTCTGTTTGAACTTCCCGCGTTCCCGCTTCGTCTGGTGCACGTCATCGTCTTCGCTGGTTGATGTCTCGTCGCCGCTAGCCTCTTCATGGTGTACGGCGATTGGCTTTTTTGTAGGACGTGGGCTGCTGGCCTTGCGGATCTCCTGGGCGGAGAGTTCAGCCGCTTCTGAGGCCGCAGCCTCCTCGATGGCCTTCTGCAGCGTGAGGTCTGGCTTGGCAAGGAGGCGCCGTTGCAGACGGTTGTCCCAGACCCCGCAGACGATCCGATCCATCATGGCATCGTCTAAGTCTCGGAACTCGCAGGTTAATGCGGCCTTTCGGAGAGCGGCGACGTAGTCGTTGATCGACTCCCCTTCTGCCTGGTTCCGGTGGTAAAAGGCGTGGCGGGCCGCAATTTTGGACGGCTTGGGCGCGTAGTGGCCGCGTAGCTTTTCTTGTAGCGCGTCCCACGGTGCTCTGTGAACTGCGAGTGGAGCGACTAAAACTCTGGCCGTCTCAAACACTTCGGGCCCGCAGAGGCTGAGGAAAAGGCCTCGCTTCCGCTCCTCTGATACCTCTGTTAGCTCGTTTGCTTGAAGGTAGCATTCGAACCGAGCGAGATATGAGTCCCATGATTCAGAGGCCGGGGCAAACGGCGGTAGAGGCACTAGTGTAGCCATGATTCCGATGCCGACGCGGTGGGCGATGGATGGAACACAGTGCTCTAGCCAGAACGGGCAGCTCTGAGTTGGTTCTGTTCAGTGATTTCGCTCAGCGTTTCAGCTCAGTGATTCAGCTCGGTGATTCAGCTCAGTGATTTGCCCTTGCTCTGAGACTGGCTGTGTGCTGTCTGTGTTCTGATGTCCATAATCCCACCTTCGTCGCCAGTGTTGAGTTGTGGGTGGGCACAACAGACGACACAGCGATTTCCAAAACAGCTCTTATTTATTTGCAGGCTGGAACAGAACTGAGCTGGAGGCCTCAGCCACCAGCTTATATAGAGCTCAGCTACAACGTAACAGTAACAACATTCTGCAGCTAACCAATCCCTGAGTGTCAGTTTCTAATCCTTCATTTGCATAAGCTGACCTGAGTGAAAACCGCAGCAGAATAAACTATATACACACACCCCTGGTGGCCAAGGTGAGAACTTCAATACATAACAATTATAATTGGACATCTCACTGAAATCTCTTAGTAGAGTAACATTTGATTGTGTTCTGGAGAACCCTGGTGTTTCTCAAAAAATTATTGGGAGTACGTCAAAGAAAGCATCAGTGGTGGCAACAACCCAAGGAAGTATTGCATATTATTGTTGCTGTTTTAAAAATATGACCTGCCCTTCACCAGCAGGCCCCAGGGTGGGCTGCAACAATTTAAAATACAGAGTTAAAAACAGAGTGCACTCGTTGGGAATATGGTGGGCCCTGAAACCATACAGCTCACATATCAAAGGCCAGAAAATATGCTTTTAGGTCACTGACTGGTAAGTCAGGACCAACTACTGGGTTGTGGCCTGATCCAAGGAAGGTTGCAACAGGAGTAGGCTACTACCACCACACAAATATATGGCAAAAGATTAAGAAACAGTTCCCAAATGTATGTTTGGGTTAAAAGTGGGTTCTGGGTCCAAAAACATTGAAGTTACCTGTTTTAGGACACAACTCTGTCAATCACAAACTAGATGTGACTGGGGCAGCTCTGTTTTGTTTTGTTTTGTTTTGTTTTGTTTTGTTTTGTTCATCATCATCATCGCTTTTTACAAAATGAAAAAGCCTCAAAATGACAAAACAAAATACAACAGCTGAGAAGTTACCGGTAATAATAATAATAATATCCCAAAATTTTCAATAATCGCAAGTCCTACCTACCCCCAGAAAATGGTGGGCACCATTTTACAGAGGCCAGCTAAGTTACCAAAGGCCGTAGTGAATAAAAATGTATTAGGCCTGGTGCCTGTTTGCACCTGTATTGTGTGTAAAGTGTGAGGAATGAGATTTAATTTAATCAGAATTTAAAGAATGGGGTGTGCATTCCTGTAAGTACAGGGTGTTCGTATTTGTCAAGGGAAAGGTTTAACGCCTCCATTTCCTCCTGATCAAGATCCATCAGTCACCATCTTCAGTGCCTCTCACCAGAAACTGAAGACAATTCTTTCAGTGGCCTTTAAATTGATTCCCCCCCCCCCCTTAATGCTGCTCCTTTAAATGTCATTGCATTTGACGTTTTGTATTAGTGCTTTTTGGTTCTTTTGACTAGGCTACACTAAAATACACGAAGGTGAACAAATACACTAAAAATGAACAATAACTGGTTTTATTCCTTGGCTTCTGAGGTAGGCGTACTGCTATCAGTCTGGCATCCATCTTGGAACCATTCCCCAGGGGGGGGAAACAGGCCTTGAGGGTGAGCAGTTCCAACTTTTTTTTCCTCAAAGCAACACTTTTGCCCTTTGGTCACTAGATGGCAACCTCATAAACATATCTTACATACTGTATTTTATGATAGAGTATTTGCATTGGTTCTGCTACCTAGATTTCCTGAAGGCCTCTGGAGACAAAAACAGAAGAAACACTTTGCTGCTACTACTACTCCCACTTCTAAAAGCATATACAGTACTGTAATAAGTATATGCTTTAATATATCAGGACAAGCATTAACATAGCCTTTGAATGAATTAGCAATTATGACAACAACATTTTCTGCTGAAGCAACTTCAGTCAGTCAGGCTCCTCGTGTGATGTGAGTAGGAACTAAAGGTTTTTAGAAATGGTTGCATTGGGGGGAATCAGTTATGGGCCGGGAAAGAAAATGGTGTATCTGACTAGTTTGGGGGCTTATTCACACTTTTCTTTGCTCTTTCCAGGCATGGTTCGTGATTTAAAGCTCCCTGTCCAAGGGCCGGGTTTTGGGGGTTCTATTGCTCCAGAGCTGTCCCTGTGAAAACCCGCTCTTTAAATCTCAATCAGACTAAATGTCAATCTGCAGAAAACCCAAATTGACATTTGCTCTGAATCAGCTTTAAAGAGTTGGTTTTTGTGGGGAAAGAAAAAAAGGGCCACTCTGATACAGACCCACTCTGATACAGAGCATTAAAGCACAGGTTTCTAGCTGGAAAGAGTGGGGCAAAAGGTAAGTGTAACTAGGCCCTAAGTCTTGTATACTGTATGTATTTGCAGTAGCACTAAGTGAATTTTGCTGTTCCTTCGATCTTTGTGGGACATTTATAATCTTGCCAATAGTATGAAGTTAGAAGACAAAACTGAAAATAAGGCAGACAAAAATAGACCACCTTCCTCATTCTGCTCTCCAGGGATCATCTCTATACTGTAACCCCATCCCAATGCTTCTTGCAAGGAAATGTCTCTACATTTTTACTATTAACCACTACTAGAAATCTGGTCTCTTTTAGAATATCTTAATGCAAGAGATATCTTTATAGGGTAACATCTTGTGTAAGCTATTTCATATTCTAAGTATATATATATATATATATTACTTTTGAATGGTGAGTGAGAGTGACTGAACAAGTGAGTGGAGCTGAACAACTGTCACTTAACCTAGTATTCACATTCTCCCTCCTTCTCCTCCAGGCACTTTCTCCCCCCCCCCCCCCAGCTTGCCTTGTTGGGAAAAGATGAAACTGGGAGGAGGATGAATGGAGATAAGAAGATGAAGAAGGGAGGTAAGGTGTGATTCGGTTCATTCACTCATGTGGTCCTTTTGATATTAAAAGTAGACCTCGGTGTCTAACTTAACGTGAATGGGACAGATATGGAAATGAGAAATGTGGCTGTTCCATCACCACCATTCAGGTCTCAACAAGCTTTTCACCATGTGAATAGTAGGCGAAGTAAGATACACTGAAACCTGTAGGATTTACCGGTACTTCTGGAAGTCCAGTCTTTTCCCTATATGTATGGGCATTCCACATAATGTGTATCAATGTTAGCAAACACAGATATCTTAAGATGGCAATAAAAAGGAATACAGTAAACCCAACAACTATTAGTTAGTTTACCTAAGCATCACTTCTCACTACAAAAAGTTCCAAAGGTATTTAAAAAAATGAATTCAGGAATAAAAATACATAAACATAATTAAAAGCATAACTAACTAACCTACCTACCTACCTGTGGCCATACAGATGATATTGGACTGCAACTCCCATCAGCCCCAGCCAGCATAGCAAATGGGTTGTGATTTTATTTTCTCCTTTTCGCTGTGTTGATAGGAATGTTTTTCACATTTTATTGTACCCCGTCACCTCTGATATTGTATCTGATGAAGGAGAGGCTAAACACCTGTGTGTAAATAAATAAATAGGACTTCAATTGCAACAATAACTGGAGGCCCATGGGTTAACCACTGCTGGATTCATCCTGGGTCTGTCTTTCCAATTATGCAGAAAAATTGGGTTAATTTAAGGCTGCAATGTATAGATCACGGATTCAGGACAATTAAAGGAAAGTACTTCTTCACACAGTGCATAATTAAGTTATGGAACTTGCTCCCACAGTGGAGGCAATGATGGCCACCCATGTGGGATGGGTTTAAAAGAGCTTTAAGGGTATTTAGTGTGTTTTTTACAGATACACACACACACACACTATGCCTTAAGGGAATGATACTCTATATATTTCTATAAATTGTCTTTTACATATTCAGCTCTCTCTCATTTTTTCTTCCTTTTTAAATTAAAAAACCAACACTCAAATATTTTCTAGATAAATAAAGCAGAAAATACACAACATATATCCACATTTGTAGGTGGAGGGAGCCACACAGTGGCCAAACATGGGAAAAAGTCAACCCTGCAGAATAGGATATGCTTAGTAGATTTTCCTGGTAACCTCCCAATCTGACTATCTGTAGGGTTACTCTTGAAAACTGGTTAAGAGTATGGCATCTTGGCTTCAGTCAGGAACTGACAGCACTAATAGCCTTCAATCTCGGTTAATAAGCAGGTGTTTTGCTTTGCAAGGAGCTACTTTTTATCTTTAAATTCCTAAACTGGTTCCAGAAAAACTTAGGGAGCTCATTCTCACATCTAAATGCTTCCAATTGGAGAAGCTTCATGTGTAGCTTCATGTGCCACCACTTTTTATTTATTTATTCACTGTACCATATCAGACAGGGATGGGGAGGCAGCAGTAAGTCAGCGCAGCACAAATGTGAAATGGGAGATGGAGATCAGGTAAGCAGCCCCGCCCTACCAACTGTGGCTGATCCAGAATATAGGAAAATTCAAACAGGAAATTAGTCCAGATAAAAACGGGGAAAAAAGTTTATAAATAAAATTGTGAAGTCTGAACCTCTGTGAACAGAATAATCCATAAAATATTACATCTATTCAAAACTGCCCATAGACTGAAGCTCAAGAAAAACTCACTTCTGTGTAATAATCACAAGGAACAGTTCTGATAAGGGAAAATTAAAATCTTTGCAGAACAAATCAAAAATATTATTGAGAGCTGTAAAAAAAAATGTACACAGAAAAGTACTCACAGAAAAACCTGGGCCAGTGTAAAATTATTAAAAACAGCAGAAATGTACTCTAAAAGCAAACTTTTCTTCTCTCGGTGTGTGTTCCGTTACATTATACAGTTCTGTGAAATGATCCCCTTCATCATGTCTGCAGGTTGGCTGCTTCTACAAAGAGCATTTTTTTTCCTTGTGGAAATAGCCACTTCAGAGCTCTCTGAAGGGACAATGAAGTAGTCTACTGAGTTTCACATGGTTGGCTAAAACTTACCTTGGCCATCAAATAATTATTTGAACCCTGGCAACTTTTATTTTTATTTAGCTTATTTTAATTCCTGACATGCTAGTTTTAAAAATGTATTTTGTGACTGCAGACACATACCAACTTAACTGGGAATAATCGTCAAATGGACTTACTTATATATAAAAGATTGCACAGTAAGTAACTGGTTGGCTTTACACCAAATTTGCAAGCTTTGAAGGAAACAACTTCAAAGTAATAGTAAGGTAATGCCTTTATGAGCCTAATACATTTTAGTTGGTCCTAATAAATGTTTGCAGTATTTTACTGTATATCAGACATTATTTTGGCACCCTCTCTTTCCCATGCTTAACACTAGATGGCAGACAATAGCTACGGTAGCTCTTTGACTCAGAAAGTCACAAATATCCAATCCTAGTGAGGATGTCTGTAGGAAAGTTTTAAGCTATATTGATTTCAGAAATTCTTGTTTTTGAGCATGTTCACTTACACTTCACTAGCCAAAGTAATTTGCTAGAAAAATGGGTGATCTCAGAGAATAAGAGTGAAAGGTGTCATTGAATTCCGTGGGGTTCACTTTTGAGTAGACATGCATAGGTATGCACGTTTAGTGTGTTGCAACAAAACAGCAAAGTATTTGCAGTATTGTACAGCGTAATACAGGGACACGAGTGGCGGTGTGGTCTAAACCACAGAGCCTAGGGCTTGCCAATCAGAATGTCGGCGGTTTGAATCCCCGCGACGGGGTAAGCTCCTGTTGTTCGGTCCCTGCTCCTGCCAACCTAGCAGTTTGAAAGCACGTCAACGTGCAGGTAGATAAATAGGTACCACTCCGGCGGGAAGGTAAACGGCGTTTCTGTGCGCTGATCTGGTTCGCCAGAAGCAGCTTAGTCATGCTGGCCACATGACCCGGAAGCTGTACGCCAGCTCCCTTGGCCTATAGAGCAAGATGAGCGCCGCAACCCCAGAGTCGTCCGCGACTCGACCTAATGGTCAGGGGTACCTTTACCTTTACTTTACAGCATAGTACATTTAGGAGAGTTTATGCTATAGTAAATTGTTTCGGGGAAATGCAGATAGTGGGTGCCTGTGGCATTTTGACAGGAATGCTGTCCAACAGAACAGGGGCAGCTACAGTGAAAGCCCTGCTCTGAGTTAATGTGAAGCAGTATGTTTGTTACTTGCAGAAGAATCTCTCTTGCAGCCTACAGCCTACCTACTGGATGGATAAGAATGGCGAAGCAGACTCTCAATTAACCTGGTCCTGAACTTGGCACAATAGCAGATTGGTAGCTAGTGGAAATCCCACAAGCAAAGTGTTATATGCTGGAGGTATTTTGCCTTCCCAAGCAACCTAGTCACTATGCTCCGCACTGTCTTGGCTTTTGTGACATGTTTGCATGTAATGTGTAGTTAGAGATTGCCGGGGTTTTTTATCAGTGTAAGTTATTTGCATCAGGTATGCTCAGCTATTAATGTTTTCGTACATTTAGAAAAACAGGCATCTTTAGAAATACAGCTTTAGAAATTCACCTCTCTCCCGACATTTCCGGGTATGAATTCAATTATTTAATTATTTCCCAGGGCTGTGCATATTTGCGGTTGTGCACAAATCGATCTGCCTGTATACTCATCTGTTTGAAACACAAATGATGGCATTCTGTTCTTCCTGTCCTGTGGTCAACAGACCAGATACTAATTTTACCTTTGGCAAAAATTAGAGTTGTGCAGCAGTAATGCACACCTTTTAGATAGCATTCACACAGAATTGAGAAAATATGCATCAGCTAGACCATTCATATAAAATAAAAATGCATTCAATTTCTCTCAATTTCACAACACTGTTCTATAAAAACTATACTGTTAATATTCATATTTAACCTTTTATTTAGCTCAAACAATGTGCTCAGTGAAAGTACTGAAAGTACATAACAATTAAAATGACAAAAAGTCTGATATTTTTAATAGCGGCTGCTCTGAACAGTAGCATTGAGTGGCTCAATACTGCAGTGATTTTGAATTCAATGTGATACTAACATGTCTGGCACAAGCTGAGCATTGTGTAAAAATGCTCCCACTGGTATAAATACCCCTTCCATGCACAATAGCTAATGAGTATATGAAAGAGCTCTTTCAAGACAACATTAAGTCGTTCAAGGGGATACAAACCCAGCATTGAGTGAAGAGCTGCAGTGCATTTGCTCTAATGCAGTATATGAATCACTTACTATTCTTGGCAATGTATCAGAGCCTTTAGATATATGATATGATCCTAGTGAAAGCCAATAAAATTCTAAAATCATCACGCCTTGGAGATAGTGCGGTTCTCTTTTATTTTAAGTACTGTACTTCCTTCGGAAAGTTGCTTGTTGTTGATTTATAGCATTAATAAAAATGCACCAAAATGCAATTTAGTTTGATCATACTAAATTACAACTAAGTAAAAAATGAGTGATGGGACAGCAACCATCATTGTCAGCTTTTAGGTGCCAGGCTAAGACATTCCTGTGTGTCCAGGCTTCTGGTTGTGAATCTGGACCATCTGCTTTGATTCTGGCTTCTCTGGTGGTGGTCATATTTTAGCAGGATGGGATAGGGTTTCTGGGATATGCACTTTAAATATTCTGTTTATTGCAATATTTTTTCTTTGTATCTGGGTTTTAATTGTATTTTTAGCCTTTTGTTTATTATTAAGTCGCTCTGAGACCTTTTAGTAGCAAGTTGCAGTTAATAAAATGATAAGATTAAACTTGAGTTAAGCAGGAAGGGATGAGGTTGGCAGGAGAAGAATATGAGGTTTGAAGTTGCAAGTTGCACAGGATTTGTGTTTTTTGTTCTCTGTGAATTGTTACATGAACTATACTGGAAATATCCTAAACATGCATTTATTTATTTGTTTATTTGTTTATTTGTTTATTTGTTTATTTTATTAAACTATTTCATATTTAGTTAATTGTAAAACTGCAGCCCTTGTGTCGTAACCACTTTCTGCATGCTTGTAACCTATTGTTAACTTTGTTGTCACTTTCTTCTTACACTGGAGGCACAGAGGTTCATTTTGCAGTCCTGGAGCAATTTTTCAACTTTAGGGCAGGCTTGTATTGCTTGTGGCAATTGGCCTTATGGGCCAAATAGGAGGTGCCAAGCCAAATTAGGCACATGGGCTGGAGATTCTCCACTGCTAATGTAAGCATTTGAGTATATGCAATCAACCAGCTCAAATTTATTGCCTAAAACCAGGGATGTTTTGCAGCCAGAACTCACTGGAAATCAGTTCTGACCCATCTCAAGTGGGCGCCATTGCCATTCTAAGAAAATGAGGGAGGTGTTCATAGTGAGTTCTGGCACCCCTTTTTCTAGAAAAATAGCACTGCCTAAAACTATAGGTCAGGGTTTCTCAACCTTGGGTCCCCAGATGTTTTTGGCCTACAACTCCCATCATCCCTGACCACTGGTCCTGCCAGCTAGGGATGATGGGAGTTGTAGGCCAAAAACATCTGGGGACCCAAGGTTGAGAAAGGCTGCTATAGGTCATCACAAGATTAAAACAAACAAACGGGGTGGGGTGGGGATGGGGGTAATATAACAGAAGCCATAAGTCATCACTGTGTAAAACAGTAAAGCATGGGGGAAATGCAACAATGTGCAACAATGTGATGGGGGCGAATCAGGATTCAGCGTAATTAATTTTAAAAATGGCTAAATTAAACCTCATAGCTGACTTTTCAAGTGGCATAATTACTGAGTCCAGCTCAGTCAGTTATTTTTCTAGGTTTAAGTTTCCTTCAAACAAATTTCTAATTTTAACTTGTAGGCAACAATTGGCCATAATGAAACTTACAAAAATAAAATGAAGGTAATTGAGTCAATCAAGTTTCTTCAATAGTATCTTTTATACATTTACATTGTAACCTTTGACTTTTGCCTAGGCTTTTGCCATTAAACGTATATTACTATCCTTGTTTAAAAAGCAGGAAAGCTATCTTCTGACACATTGACCAATGGGTACCATTCCCCCCCCCAAGAGATTGAGATTTTTTTTGCCTCCAGTGCCTTGTGTCAATGAACTGTTAAACAGATAATGAGCTAGATCCTAACCCCATTTAAATCACAGTGACAGAAGAGTTGCTTGTATTTCTTGTGAATCTGCACTCAAGAATTGCTGAAGGCCTTAGCTGAAACCCAGAAGCAGGAGTGAATTCCTTCCTCAGACAGAATGGTCTGGTTTATATTTAAGTAAATTATACATATGAGGCAAGAGGACATCTTTACTGAGTTAAAATTCAAAATCTTGCTCCATAAACACATCATTTGTACATGACTTGAACTCCTTATCTAAGAAAAGGTCTCACTGGCAGAAAGAAAACGCTGCAAACTCAGAGCAGCTGCATCCCAAAAAGGTACCTGGACAACAAATGGCTGTAGAAAGATAGCTTAAGAAAGTGAGCCCAGCCAACTGCATGCTGTGGGTGAAGGCAAATAAGTAAAGGACAAATGTTTAAAAAATAACTTGTGAATATTGCTTTGATGGTGTTTCCTGCTTGGCAGGGGGTTGGACTGGATGACCCTTGTGGTCTCTTCCAACTCTAGGATTCTATTCTATGATTCTATATTATGATTTATAGTGGACCAAATGAGTGCATAAGAGATTTTGCCAGCATGAGGTTCATGGGGGGGGGGGGTTTCTTAGCAATAAAATCATGTCAGATGAATGAAAAAAACTCATATTACAAATATAGTGGAAGAAAGCAGTACAAAAGCTTCAATGAAGAATAATTTGATTCAGGAAGTGCATTTGTGATATAGGCTACAGAATTTAAATCTTGCAACATTAATCAGATTTAATGTCAATAAATGTGGTGTCTCAGATAAAGGACTGCATAGAATTACATATGGCGCTGTAATAAATTGGAAAGAATATAGAATTGTCTCTTGGAGAGCTACAAAAGTTGGCTGTTCTTTCATGACACTATAATTGTCTCTTCATGTACTATTTTGTGCATATGTGTGGATGATGTTCACAGTGGCGGAGGAAGCTGCTTGGCCGCCCGGGGCAGCAAACCTGGTGGTGCCTGGGAGCATGGTTTGCTCCGTGGCTTGCTCGGGGCCCAGCTGCGGAGCAGCACGCACCGCCAGCGGGCGGACCTCAGATGGGGTGGCCCCGCTCCGCGGCTTGCTCGGGGCCTGCCAGCAGCACGCACCATCGGCAAGCGGGCCCTGGGCGGGCCGCAGGGCGGCCTCGCTCCGCAGCTTGCTCGCAGGCCACCAAGCAGGTTTGTGAGTGGGCTGCGGGACGAGGCTGCCTCATTCCGCAACTTGTTCGGGGTTTTACCGGGCAGCAAGGCTCGGCTTGGGCATTGCAGGGTGCGCCAAGTGTTGCCCCCCAGGGTGCACCGCCCCATCTCCCCCACCTTCCTACACCACTGGATGTTCATACACCAGGCAGCAGGCAGCAGAAGAAGTCTACTTTTCATTGTATCTGAAGAAGTGTGCATGCACACAAAAGCTCATACCAAGAACAAACTTAGTTGGTCTTTAAGGTGCTACTGGAAGGAATTTTGTTTGTTTGTTTGTTTTAAAAATCACATTAGCCAATGTAGGCAGTTTAGTCCAGTATCAGACACAGAGTGCTTTTTAAGTGACACATGAAAACAGCGTTACTTTGTAATCCTAAACATACTAATTTAGAAGTAATAAAGGCACAAAATTCCAAGTAAGCAACTCTTCTTATCTAAACTCATCCTGATGTCTACGTCAATTTTAGCTGATAAAGTGGACAGCACCTCAGAGCTGCATTGTTCTGTAACATCCATATTAAGAGGTATATAGGCTGCATTCTAACAGATTAATGTGGACACATATGCTCTCACACACAGCTGGTTGTTTTGGTACAACCGCATTAAGAGAATCACAATTTCTCATAATACTGTGCATATTTTACTGCACACAGTTCTGATGTGCAGATGTGACCTTATAAACAGCAAGTGTCAATTGCCTATGGCTTGTGTTGTAAGAATATTAAGGTCCTGACACCATTTTGACTCTCTAAACTGACCAAATGTTTACCAAATGTTCCTCTGCAAGGAGGGATTGGTGAGGGAACTTCCCAATTGCCCAGGAATTAAAAAAGATTACCATCTCAAAGGAATGGCCTGGCTACCCAGGAAAACAATCAGATAAGACATTATCATATAAATTGACAAGCAGGAGAAAAACAAACCTCTCAGATTTCTCTTGAAATCTGTTGGAGACCACCTTTTTGTGTGATGTAGGTGTGATGTATCTGAGGGGTGGGCTTTGGGCTGCACCTCTTCTGTGATGTATGGATGATGCTTCTGGGGGGTGGGGGTGGACTCCAAGGGGGATTTTTTGAAATGTCTTTTTAAGGACAGGCAGCCCTTTGTTTGAGGTTCTTCCCTGCTCACCTGTGTGTGAGGAAGGTACCCTGTTGCAACAGAACAATAAAGATCAAGCTTACTAGCTGCTTTGCTTCTAATTATTCTCTGGTTGGCCTCTTTTTTTTTTACTCCGACCGATGGAGAACTTGCAAAGGACTTTACAAGGGCTCTTGTGTACCCCATAAGGGAATAAGGGCAGATTTATAACACTTGTAAGTGCATTATAAGGCTCTAGAATCACTCCATTTGCATGAGGAATTCAGTCATTCAAATACTCAAGTCTTGCAGGCAATATGCATGTGCTTTAATGTACCAGAGGTTTCATGTGACCAGTCTTAGAATTCAGATTCTGCACTTCCCATTGACATTCAGCTAAGCAAAAGATGCACAAGAGACCCTGTCGCCTCTCATTCTCACACAGGGTCACCATGACATCAGAGCAAGTGAGCCAATGGCATCACCAGAATCAGCAGAGGAGCCAAGAGGTCAAGAAAGAGATTGTAAGAGTGAAAAGGTCAGACAGAGAATAAAAAGGGGAAGCTCAACAGCACTCACAGAAAGTATTACAAAGGAGCCAAAAAGTTATTTTTGGAGTTTCAAACTTCCGTCTCAGGCAAAAATATATTCCCTTTAGATTCCCATGGGGTGTGGGGGGGTAGTATCAACAATTCAGTAAACACACAAATTGGCTGACTATAAGCATTGAGGTCCGAGGTCATTTCCAGTTTCCCAGAAGAAAAAGAATGTCAAATATATGGGGTCTTTGGCTTTGGAAGCCTCCTGGATACTTCTGTCATTAAATCAAAGAGAAAAGGAGACAGCAGCCAGCTTCTCAGTCAGCAGGAATCAGGCCAAATATAAAGGAATTCTAAGGATTTTTCTTTCTTTAAATGGGCTTGCACAATTAAGCTGCTCCCCAACCCCTCCTGCGTGCCTGATTGATTTCTCTCTCTCTCACTTAAGACTAAATCATGGTTGATTTTGCATTGCACTTTAAGTGGAGAAAAATTGCAAGTAGCTGTGTTGGTCCATTGAGGGGATGGGGAATCATTAGTTACAGTAGTGTGGTGCTGTTGGAATCAACTGAAAGGTCACAAAGAAGTGAGCAAGCTTTCAGATTTGTCAACCGCCGCCAGGAGGCTGGATCTTAATCATAAACGGGGCGGGAGCTGCCGCCGCCACTGAGCAAGACCAAAATAAAAAGGCCTCATCTGCAGGAGAGTTTCAAAGCACAAACTCCAATTGCACAAACTCCCTATGAGACATCCCACACTAAAAAAATAAAGGCAGGACAAACACAAAGTGTCCTTTGCTCCTTGCTTATCCCCTGTAACAGTGGCGGTTTCTCTATAGGAGCTCCTATCCAGTTCTTATCTTGTTTCTGAATCTCACTTTGTTCGGTAACCAACAGGTGCAAAACCAGGAGTACTTTAAGGGTATTTACAAGGATGCTACGCCCTCTTACAATGTCCCTGGGCAGGTGTGGATACAAACACAACCATTGCCCAGGCTGCTGTTTTCTTCTGTTTTCAAATGGACACACCGTGGGGTAATGCAGAATGCAGAATCAGTCAGCAATGATTTGTTATGTTGCCAAGAAGTCCTTTTCAGCAGGGGGTGGAGATATTCAATAGAACTAGATTGTATGTGGACTATATGGGGGTGGGACACACCAAGTATTCTGTCCCCAATGATTTTAAAATAAAATGTTGTGTATACATAGCCTACTTCTGTGAATATTTCTTATGAGGGATTTTTAAAAAAACAAAGTTTGCTTTAACCAAAACAATGTTTGACAATCTGGATAAGAAATGCCCAGTGGGGCTAAACTTAGAGAGGGCTACTCTGAGAGGAAAATGACCTATAAAGGAAGAGATAAGTTCCTCTCCCCACACTTCTCAACTTCTAGATTGCAGTTCCGCACAGCTGCTTTTGGTTAAAAACAATGTCACTTGAAGAAAACAAGTTGATCCTGAGGGAGAAAGAAGTAGACTGACGGCCAAGAGTCACCCAGAGACAGGGATTCAAAGCTGGGCCTTGCACTTCCTAACTCTGCATCTTTTCCATTTGTTTCATTTGGCTAGTCCTATCCTTATATTGGATTTCATGTGCTGTTGTTCCTCATAAATGTACATTTTTTCTTAAGAAAAAACATCAGTAGCTATTTAAAAGCCTGAAAGGAATCCATGAAAGGAATTCTAAGGCAGCATTTAGTAGTAAAGTAGCTGAAAGTATATAGCAAAGGCATCGCACACCAGTGTGGTGGTAAGTGTTGGACAGGGTGCTGGGAGACTAGGGTTCAAATCTGCACTCAGCCATGAATATCACTGGGTGGCCTTGGGTCAGTCACTGTGTCTCAGCCTAACCTACCTCGCATGGTTGTTGCAGGGATTAAATGAGGTGGGAGAGAACCATGAGCACCATTTTGCACTCCTTGGATAAAAAGCGGGGATATACATGCAATAAATAAATAAGTAAATAACACTCCACACACACATTACAAGTGCAGAGTTTTCTTTACATGTCAGTGAGAGCTGTGAAGCCCCCTGTACCTGTGGCACCCCCTACACTTAGCTTGATTGCAGCCAATAATGCCTTTTAAAAATTGTATTGTTTCTTTTCTTTATCGGTTTTATTGCTGTGTAATCCCGCCCGCCCAATTTCTTAGCATTTCATAAAGACAATTAACAGTGTTTCCCTTCATACGCTTTTATTTCCATGCATATCATATTAATTTTACATTAATTTTACATTTAGCAATGGCACTGTACTAAAACATGCAGATAACGAATTTATGCAGATTATGATCGTCATAATGTCAGCATAATGTTTTGCTGTGGAGTATCACGTACAAATTAGCACTGATTGTCTACCTTTCACCAATCAGGTAAAAAGTTTAAAAGGGGCAGCGGGGAAAACAGCCCTTATATTCATTCTTGGAAAATTGATGAGTCTTATTTTCTATGCCCCTATGCCATCTTCAAATCCCCGCGACGGGGTGAGCTCCCTTTGTTCAGTCCCAGCTCCTGCCCACCTAGCAGTTCAAAAGCACGTCAAAGTGCAAGTAGATAAATAGGTACTGCTCCGGTGGGAACGTAAACGGCGTTTCCGTGCGCTGCTCTGGTTCGCCAGAAGCAGCTTTGTCATGCTGGCCACATGACCTGTAAGCTGTCTGGTGACAAACACTGGCTCCCTCAGCCTATAGAGCGAGATAAGCGCCGCAACCCCAGAGTCGTCCGCGACTGGACCTAATGGTCAGGGGTATCTTTACCTTTACCTTTATGCCATCTTGGGTGCAAGTCATGGAAGACCTGCTCTGTGCCTTGCAGGCCTTTTCCCACCTGGCCTGGGAGGTTGGGGCACTGACTGACTCCAGCTACAAAAGCTGAAGCTGCTGAACAGATTCTGGAGCTAGGGTACTGTTTAGGGCGGGGGTCAGCAACCTGCGGCTCCGGAGCCGCATGCGGCTCTTTTACACGGCTGCCGCGGCTCCGGGGCTCCAGGGCGGATACGCCTGCCCACTTCTCCAGCTGGCAGCGACCGCCCTCCAGCTGGCCGGCGGCCTGCCCTCTGGAGGCTGAGGGCGCTGCTCAGGGGCGTACCCAGGATCACCTGGCCTTGAACAGCGGGGCAGCGGGGCTCGGAGGCTGTGGGGATGCAGTAGAGGTGGTGCAGCTCAGCCGAGGGCTCTGGCGGGGAGCGCGCCTGAGGCGCGCACGCTCCTTCGGGAAGAGATGGAGCTGGGCGAGCGGGAGGGGGAACTTTGAAGACCCCGCCTCCGCCTCCGAAGCAGGCGCCCATGGGAGAGGCTGCCCCCCCCAAGCCTGCCTGGCGGGACCAACCCTGCCCAGCTCCGGGAGTCTTCCTAGCGTGGGAGGCGGCCTTGGGGTGGACAGGGGAGCTCCGGGGTCGGCGGGTATGTGGGACCCCGTGGCATCCAGAGGCAGCTGGGAGGCGGGACGGGATGGGGGCAGGAAGGGGGCCTTCAGACGCGTCCCCGCATGGGCACTGGAGGCCAGGACTCCTCGGCTGGGTTGTGGGACCGCGGGGGAGGGCTGGCCGCGGTTCCTCTCGGAAGGCTGCTGGCTGCTGCGTCGAGGCGACGACGAGGTAGGCAGCTGCGGGCTGGGCCAGGGGCGGCGGGTGGCGGGCGAGGGGGGAAGCCCTCTTTTTAAAAATGGCCGAGGAAGCGGCGCCTGTTTCCCTGCCGCTGCCTCCTTCGCTCCTGGTTCCGCTCGCAGCCTCAGACCGCGCTCTCGCGGGCGCGCGTCTCTCTCCGCCCCGGAGGAAGGCCGGGACGTTTTGCAGTTTTTCCTCTGTCCTGAGTGTGTGTTAGGGGAGCCTTGACAAAGCACCTGTTGGCGTGGAAGAGAGGAGTCCTAACTTGGATCTGTGTTCATGTGCAAAATCTATCGCCATTGTCATTAAGGGGGCAGGGAGCTCCCCTAAAAAGGTTTGAACACTACGAACTACTACAGCCACCTGTATGCAAGTCAGCACAAACATCACAGGCTTCTCTGGTGCAATTCTGTGCTTTATTTAGCAAGAGAGGAGGTTGGAAGAGGTGAACATAGCCTCTGGTCTGGAATATTAAGGGTAAAAGACACTAAGATTATTGTAAAAGCCAGCAGTCTTCAATAAGACATGGGACAAACATTTAACACAAGTGTGCAGTTGAGGACTCATTTATTTTTTTTAAACAAATCAAATATTTGTATGCTGTTGCAACCCACCTTGGATCAGGCTGTGACCTGGTAGTGGTCCCCAGGCTAGATAAAAATGAATGATTTTTTTTTAAAAAATTAAATCGGATTTTTTAAAATTTAAATCGGATTTTTAAAAATAAAATGCAGTGTTATATTTGTTTTAAATGTCGCAATGGTTTTGCGGCTCCCAGTTTTTTTTTTTCCTTCGGAAACGGGTCCAAGTGGCTCTTTTGGTCTTAAAGGTTGCAGACCCCTGGTTTAGGGGTTTGTTGTGGGGGAGGGGTTGCTGTTCAGTTTTTTGTATCTTTATTTTAGTTCTTGTTGTGATTTATGTGGAAATTGTTCAGTTTGGTTGTGTATTTTTTAATATTTTCTTTATTGTTCATGACTACTTTTGTTATGTTTTAGTTTCTGTGCGTATGGTTCTGGAATTTAATCAGATGGAGTCAGAGACAAGGAAATGGAATGCAGTCCTAAGTAGATTGACGGAAAATGAGTCACATTGAACTCAATGGGACTTCCTTCCATGTTTGCACATTTAGAACTGGGCTGTACAAATCCAAGAAAGATGCTAATGAAGGAGGGAATGTACCAAGTATTGGAGACCGTAAATGGCATATGCAATCATAAGGAGGTAGGAATCCCTGGACTAGGGATCCAGCAGTTTAGAACGATTTCCACACTGTTCTTCGCCACCCATGTGATTCCTGCATTGCAGGGGTTGGACTAGATGATGCTTGGGGTTCCCTCCAACGCTTTAATTCTTTGATTCTATGAAATGTACAGCTGTTGCTCATCTGTTTCCAAGACCCCAAAGAACTTTCCTCAAGGGACTGGTTGTGCTGCTGTTTTCACAGTACTCAGACTACAATGTTTTGTAGTTGTGATTCAGGAAATGCTATTTCCCTTCTCTCCATGGCTATTGTGAATGTTGCATTGAATGTGGCTTTATGACTTCCGCACTCATCCATGTGCTAAAACATGCATCATGTGATGCTAATTCCTTCCACACATGTGTGCTATTATGTGAACTTTTTTAAAGCAAGTTTTCCACATTGTATCACTCATGAATGATAGCACTCCTATGGCTATTTTTAAAAGGTCGAATGTTAGCAAGGTTGCCCACTCCCAACACAGGAATGGTTTATGTTTTTGTAGGCATTTCTTTTGCTTTTTAAAAATGTAATTGTAAAAACTGGATACAAGTTTTCCCCTCTCCAGTGTTTGCCCAGGCTCACATTCCCTCCATGTTTTTATATAACAGTGGTGAAACAGAAGTTGATCTATTTCCTCTGGAGCGAAACTATCCCATTAAATGTACGAGGCGATAGGATCAATCAGCTCTAGAATGTATTTGCCACAAGGACAAAAATGCAGGATTTTAAATCATTTGGACTTAACAGGGAAATTTGGGCCAACTACCAAAGGCAGAGGAGACCTTAAAATTATCAGACTGTGGAACACATTCAAGAAAAATGATGTGTCTCATCTTTTGGGTCATTTAGAACAAAGCCCTGGAGAGTCTTCTCTGTGCAATAATCCTGCTCTGGCAAACGTATGGAAAAGATGACCTAATGCTCAGGATTCAAAGTACCATAGAGAGAAATGAATTATGCTGTATTATTGCAAAGCACTCCAGACGTCTGTTGCATTCTGCCCAGGGATGGAAAAATTATGTGCTGTATAAATGCTTACCATTTAAGGCTGCAATCTCAAGCTGCATACTCTGAAACTGTTCTGCTGCCTTCTGTAGAACTGCTCTTGTGTTAGTGATTTGAGGTTGTCCCCTTAAGCCTAAATCTCACTACCTCACTTTTCTAGAGAGCTGGAAAGAGTCTTTCCCCTATGTAACCTGTCATATCAATGCTAGGATTATTCAGAGCAACAGAATTGAACGAGTTATTATGGACAACAGTCTGACAGCACTGTTGTTGTTACAGGTAGGTAGCCGTGTTGGTCTGCCGTAGTTGAAACAAAATTTAAAAAATCCTTCCAGTAGCACCTTAGAGACCAACTAAGTTTGTTCTTGGTATGAGCTTTTGTGTGTATGCACACTTCTTCAGATACACTGAAACAGAAGTCACCAGACCCTTATATATAGTGATATATAGTGAGAGGGTGGGGAGGGGTATTACTCAGAAGGGTGGTGGGAATGGTTGATTGGCTGATAGGTGTGGTAAACCTGTTGACGACTGTTAATGACTGCAATTGGTCTTACAGGAAAAAGCAAGGGGTGAGATGGCTAAAAATAGCTTTATCATGTATAATGAGATAAGAATCCAATGTCTCTATTCAGACCAGGTCTCTCCGTGGTTTTAAGTTTGGTTGTTGTTGTTGTTTAGGCATTTAGTCATGTCCGACTCTTCGTGACCCCATGGACCAGAGCACGCCAGGCACTCCTGTCTTCCACTGCCTCCCGCAGTTTGGTCAGACTCATGTTGGTAGCTTCAAGAACACTGTCGAACCATCTTGTCCTCTGTCGTCCCCATCTCCTTGTGCCCTCAATCTTTCCCAACATCAGGGTCTTTTCCAGGGAGTCTTCTCTTCTCACGAGGTGGCCAAAGTATTGGAGCCTCAGCTTCAGGATCTGTCCTTCCAGTGAGCACTCAGGGCTGATTTCCTTAAGAATGGATAGGTTTGATCTTCTTGCAGTCCATGGGACTCTCAAGAGTCTTCTCTAGCACCATAATTCAAAAGCATCAATTCTTCAGCGATCTGCCTTCTTTATGGTCCAGCTCTCACTTGTTTGGTAATAAGTTGCAATTCAGCAACACTGTTGTTGTTGTTGTTGTTGTTGTTGTTGTTGTTGTTGTTGTTGTTGCTTAGTCGTTTAGTTGTGTCCGACTCTTCATGACCCCATGGACCAAAGCACGCCAGGCACTCCTGTCTTCCACTGCCTCCTGCAGTTTGGTCAAACTCTGACGGCACTACTTCTGCTAAAACAGTATCCTGGGCCACTGCAGCACAAGTTGGAAAAAACTTCATGTTCAAGAGTAGTAAACCTTTGACTTTGACAGAGGCATCAGTTTGGGCACTGTTGCAGATATATTACTGGTCCAGTGGACCAGTGCACCTGGACCAGCAATTTAATGGTCTTATGTTCCTAAACAGATCCAATGGAAAATGTAAACATTTACATGATTGGACAAGTTCCACCACTGCTGAGAATGTTTTGCCCGTTGATTTGTGAATGAGTGCTGCAAATGCCTCAGTGTAATGCTTTATAGCAGAGGTACTATAGCAGAGGTACCCAATCTTTTTGGGCCCAGGGCCACATTGGGAAATCTAAAGAGCTATTGAGGGCACCACAAAAGAAAAACTGGTGACACTCAGAGCTGCTTCCTAACAGACAAAACACCAACACACCCATCCAAAAAATACAACACAAAAGGAGGCCAGCCTCCCAAAAGTAAACCCCAATCAAACAACAAGAATGTCAAAAAATCCTCAGTTTTAAAAATAAATAACTGGACCTTGGTGGCTTCCAAGGAGCATATCTGAGTGTGTTGTGGTGCTTGCAGGCACCACGTTGTGGGCCCCAGGTTCATAGCAATTGCCCATGACCTTTTTGTGTCTTAATTTTAGCACATACATGAGGCTTGTTACAAAACTTAAATAAAAAGAAGATGGATTATGGTACTACTGGAACAGCCCACCCTGTTGTGGGTCACATGACCCAAGAGTTGAAGCAAAATGGTTTAGGTGGTTGGTATGTTGTATTTACTGCCATTGTATCACCGTGCTGTGTTCAAAATCCAGCTAAAGCTTAGGCAAGTATAGATTAGGACAGTGGCTGTCCATTTGGTCTTTGTAAAACCACAGTATGGCGTCAGAGCATGCTGGCTGACTGAAGGTATAGCTGCGGCACAGTTATACACCACAGCTGTCAAGCCAGCTGTCACAACCAAAGTCCCCTTTGCTTCATATTTTTTCTTTTCTTCAAAATATGTGTGTTGCTTACTTTCAGGGAGAAAATATTTCAATGTAGTACCTCTAGCTGTTCTTATCAGCACAACATGTCAAGGCAATTTCACCTCTTACAGGAACAGACTTGCTGGCCTGACTAATCTGCCCTGCAAAACAGTTTATATCTGCAAGCTGAGGTGTCCTTCCGCTGCTGACCCACTGCCATTACAAAAGTACATTTTGGGATGTTAGCAGAAAGCACACCACTGTAAAGCAAGCAGTTAATGTGCAGCCATCTGAAGGCAGACTAAATGACAGTGTGAATGCCTGCTTTACAACTTTTTAAAGGCAGTTTTGTGACATAGCCATGATACTGGACAATAGGAACCATGTTCTCTTTTGTTTTTAAAGAAAAAGATTAAAACCTGTATAATCTGAAACCTATGTCAAAAATGCCAGTTCCAACAGTATGATTAAAAGTTTCCCTCTTAGGGCTGAACTACAGATTAAACAAAAGATCCATGCCTGGATGCTGTGCATGTCATGTTGAGTTCCTTGCAGGAAAGGTTGGCTATACATGTAGTAATAAATAAGCAGATATTATTGTCAATAGAATTGGCAGCTGAGGCTTTGGAGGGAGAACATAAGAAGGGCCTGAATTGGGCCAATTTTCAATCAAATCCAGCATCCTGTTCTTACAGTGGCCAACCAGATGCCAGTAGAAAACCTGCCAGGATCAAACTACAAGAGCACTCCCCTCCCCCCCCCCCGTCTTTTGATTCCAGCTACTGTACTAGTACAGTATTCAGAAGTATTACTTGCTCCAGTGGTGGAGTCAGAACAAGCCATCATAGCTAATAGCCATGGATAGCCCTATCTGATTCTCTTTTAAACCTCTCCACTGCCTCCTGTTTTAACCATGCATTGCACAAATAAGTGCTTTCTTTTATCTGTCCTGAATTTTCCAAAATTCAGCATCCATGAATTCTAGTGATTTGAGAGAGGGAGAAACATGCATCATTTCATCAGCTTCTATCATACCACCTTTTCCTCGCCAAACACTGCAACCATTCCTCCCAGGGGAGTCACTCTGTTCCCTAAAATCCTAGATCACTTTGGTTGCCATTTTCTGCCCCTTTTCCAGCTCTGTAATACAGTATTCTTAAGAGAAAGGCTCTTAAGAGATTATAAACAAACACTTTAAAAGTAGGGTGGAGGTGCGAATGTTGTGAATGCCACTCGCCTATTTCAATCCCTTTGCTTTGCAACTGCCAAGCAGAGAGATGAGTCTTTGCTCAAAAAAGACCTCACAGCCCTACCTACATGCAGTGACAGGAAGCAACAGGAAATGGACAGAGGCAAGAAAGTGATTCAGCATTTATCAGAATCAAAGAATGTTGAGGGTAAAGAAGAATGTTCTTTTGTAATAAAAAAAAAACCCTGGAAGTTATTCTCTTTAAATTAGCAGGCCCTTCTTCACCCTAATGGTGGAACTTAGAGGCATTAGACAGAGTGTAACTTTCCCTTTTCTACTTACATAATTGCCACAGGGATAAAGCTGCTCTTAAAAGGAGCAAATCACATCAAATGCACATTCAGGTTTCCTTGCCAGAATGGTAACAATAGTTGTTTTCAGGCACTAAGAATATGTGAATAATAAACTTTTGCAGGGGGTGCTTTGAAGCTCTGACCTCCCCTTCCCTCATTAGAATACAGATACTCATTAGAATATATATAGAGAGGCAGAGTTCCTGATCATGTGCAGAGAGTTGTAGATGTGTACAGCTGGATGCTATGAAACTTCTAGTGAATACATGTGTGGCTAAACCATCCCCACCCACATTTGTTATCCATGGATTTAGCATAGCTCAGGAGGGGCAAATATGATGCCTTAAAGGCTAACGAATTTCTGATAGCCCACATTTTTCCCAGGCAGCAGCCGGCTTCATCAGATGCAACTGAGGAAGTAGGCTATAGCATAAAGGAGCTCATGCCACAATCAGCTGTTGTAACTGCAGTGCCCAAGCTGCAACCAACTGGCATGGCTGTGCTTCTGAAATAACAGTAAAATTAGTGCCAAGGTATGTGTCATGTTGGGAGACCCTTGAATGACCTCCCAGCTTTCTTTTTCAGCTGAACGCTGCTGCAGGGAGAAGGGAGAGGTCCTAATTTGGTCAAGGAAGTGGCATAAGGGCTGGGTTTGTTTAATCCTCCCTGTTCTTTTTCCCCTGTGCTTCCTGGGAGGGAAAAAATACGGGAAGAAATACAAACTAGTGAGCATCAATTCTGAGCATCAAAAAGCTTCAGGGAACATTAAACAGCTCCATCCTCATTGCTCCTTCCCCAGCCCAATTAGCTGAGGGGCCTCCCCCATGGATATATTTAGCTAAAACAAAAAACCAGAACAAAACATCAAGAGATCAGTCACAGATCTCCTTCTGGCAAAACACATAGTTTGGCCCTGAGTTTCTAGCACACTAAAGGCTTTGCGTCAGGAGTTTGATTCTCTTTCTACCAGTGTCAAATTCCATATACAGACATAATCCTGAGTGCTGCTTCATGCAGAGAGATTCTACTCAGTGCACTCTAATTCAGTTGTATCTTCTTGCTGAATTCTCCACACAACCACCACCAATTCTACTGGAAAACCTTGTTGGGTGTGTCCTTCTTCCCCATCCCAGATAAATAAACTGTATAACAGATAGATTTCTGATCTATTCCCTGTCTAAACTTCAATTTAAAGAGCCCTCAATTTCACTGGTACATTATCACCCACACATGTGATTTTTTTTAAAAAAAATACTTAGATCATCCAACCTGAAGATTTCAGTGTGACTTGAAAGTTTGTATTACCATTTTGCATGCTGAAAGGCCCTACTTGGAGTAGGACCAGGGATCCCCATGTTCAAATCACCACTCAGACCCAAAGCTTGGTGTATAACCTTCAGCTAGTCACTATCTTTCAACCTAGACCACCTTGCAGGGTTGTCATAAGCAAAGAATTGGGAGGAGAACCATGAACTCCACCCAGAATTTGTCAGATGAAGGGCAAGATAAAAGCTGAGTGGGAAAGAAATGAATTAATTGCCGGGGCCTCCAATTTCCTCCTTTTGACATTCCTTTTGTCCATCTACAAAACATAGCATCTGAGATATCTAGCTCATTCATCCCCCCTCTTGTTTTGCTAATGGAAAGAGCAGCACAGTAACTCACAGGCCTTGCTTTTACTCTGGGAAGTGAAATGTGGATTTAGAATTAACCTTCCTTGCCTGGCAGTCAGTGTCACTGTTTTGCGGGCTAGAGTCCAAAGTGATTTGGTTTGTTTTCTTTGCAGTTTATACAAGTTCAAGTCAAATTCTTCTCTAAGCTATGCAGCTCATGGGGGGTGAGGGAGCTAAGTCATTCTGGCTGAGTCCATGGGCCCCCATTAAAAAAAGAAAAAGATACATAGCAAACTGAGATTCTGCCCCCTCCCTAACAAAAGGCCTGTCCCCACTAACAAAAATCCTGGCTACGTCCATGGCTGCGTCTGTGTTTGTGAATAATAATGGATCAGCACCGCCACCTGCATTTTTGGTACCGGTATGTGGCTTAGGAGGCAGCCATGATGAGTCTCCTGCACTTTGAAATTCACTATTAAACCGATGAGAAGTAGGATATGGTTGCAGAAGGAAAACACGGGGCATGGTATTTGAACTCCTATTATTTGTTTGTTTGTTTGTTTGTTTAATAAAATGTGCATGTCACTTGACTGTAGAAAAATATCTCAAAGAGGTTTAAAAGAGAAGCCATGCAGGGACATGCTCTTTTCGATGACTCATTTTTTTTATTAAGATTTTAAACAAAGACCCTGCTAGTGCTACAGCTTACTTTATTCTTTGGCAGCACATTCAATAGTGCTGCCCTGGCTTGCAAGGTCACGATGACACACCCATTGGACAGAGAATGCACTTGGGCTATTCTTTTTGTTCCCTATCTGCACATTTATATATTGCAGAAACACCGTTATTTTTAAAAGAAAATCAGAAACAATGGATTCCTCATTCTTTAAAAATCGGTAAGAGGGACTTGATAGCAGTAGTACAGTATCCATTTAATAGTTTCCTCTAAAATAGATTTAGAATGGTGGTGCATTTTCTGATGCTTGTTCCTTTCAGTTCCTGGACATCCTCTCCCATTACAGTAAAGTAGAAAACCAAGAACCTTGTATTTGTATATCTAACCAACATTAAGGAAGTAAAACATCTGGAAGGACTGAAACTCTTAAGTTATCGCTAACCTTTCTCCAACATTTGAGGAAACTGATATCAAGAGCCAGCAAAAAAATATATTCATTTTTATTGGGTCAAAAGATACACATTAGAGCTCTAAGCCTACATACATGGACCTGAGAATAAGTCCCCACTGAACTGAATGGGGATCACTTCTGTGTAGGTTGTGCTGTCAGGCACATACTGTATTGGCTAACTGAAGGGGTTTTCAGAACTAGTAAGCAAAACAAGCAATGGTGGAAGTAGTGGAGAACGCCTTCTGGCTTCTAATGTAAAAGTGGTCTAGAAAGGGCTTACTTCTGAGTAGACATGGTCAGGATTGTGCTAGTTACAGGTTTTCTGCCCACTTGCCCTATGGACAACATGGCTGTGTTCACACTCAGGTTTGCTGTGCACCTGCTGCGTTTCCATACATCAATTGATGTTATCAAAAATGCATATGTATCCTAACAAAATACTACTGTGTGATGTGCTGTTTCTCAAACCAGCTTCCCACCAATTGGAGTCCTTAAGCCATTCCTATCTCTTCTCCAGCCAAGGTATGAATACCTTTGCATAGGGTAAAATGCATTTCCCCACCCTGTCAATGCCCCCTGGTGTGTATACAAACAGAAATGAATCTGACACTAATGAAGCTGTGCTGATGTGAACAGCTGGCAGGTGGGGAAGAGCTGTGAAGCACATGTAGATGGGGAAGCAACTTCACTGTGTTCTAAGGAGGCAACATGAATACACTCTATAAGACTGAACCCCAGTTAACAAGAGGCTTCTCTCTTAGCACAGTTCCATATCTCGCTTTCACTTTGAAGTCTCAGCTACTCCTAACAGCAATAAAGCTGTAATCATCACTGCTATCAGTTTCTATACTGAACTTACAGTAACATAGAGGATCTCTTCTTACCAATTACCTCCACAAAAGGAGGACATTCATTTGGCACTTGAAATTTAATTTATAGCAGTACTTACTGATTTCCTTCCATTCAAAACTGAAGGCAAGGATTGTGTTGCTGATTTGCAACTGAAAGTAAGCAGTGAAATGCTCAAGGGAGAAAATATATATGTGCCATTTTAAAGCCTTTCTTGTGTAAACAGCCAGTGATTTTATCTGGGTGATGCTGAACTGGAGGTATAAATCTATCCTTCAAAATGAGTCAGAGTGAATCATCAAAGTTTACTGCTAGGGAGCTATTATAGATTAGGAAAAACCCAACACTGAGTTCGGCAACAGAAACACGCAGCATGGAATGCACTAACAACAAACCAGTTTACTAAATTGTTTTCATAAAGAGTTGTTGTGATTTGTAAATGAATAGAGGTAATCAAATCTGTACAGTAATCTTATCCTGCAATTCATATTGTTCTGCACTTCCCACCATTCCAAACCATGGTGTATTCAGGGAAGGACTTATTGGGATTGAGGTCCAGCCCCCCCCCAAACAAGAACTAATAATATAAGCCACAATAACAAGGATATTATGTGTTAGATTTGCTATATAGCTTGCTTTTATAATCCACATTAAACTGTATGTATAAACTAAATTTATGGATTGTTAATTGCTGTGTACTAATATCCTAACTTTCCTTTTTTTGAATAGAGGAAAATTCAGAATGGGGCTTTCTGACCTCAATGCCAGTGGCATAGGAAGGGCGAGGCGTAGGGGGTGGTGCGCCCTGGGTTCCAGGGGAGGGGGGGTGACACTCAGCGGCCCCTCCCCAAACCGAGCCCCGCCGCCCAGCACCCGTCCGTACTGCTTTACAGACGGACGAGGCAGCCCCACGACCCGCCGCTCGCTCGGCGGCTTGCCCGGTCGCAGCAGCGCCAGCCCAGATGGACTGAGCATGCGCGGCATTTCCACACATGCGCAGTCCGTCCGACGTCATGACGTCACAATGCCCCCACCCCCAGGGGGGTGCCTCCGTGCTGCCACCCCGGGCAGCCAAAAGGCTTCTTCCGCCGTTGCTCAGTGCCCCACACCAACATGTTGGGGGGCCTTTGGGCATGATATGATGCTGGGGATTGCAGAACGCGGAATTAGAGGAAACTATGGAATTGTTATCGGAGGATTGATTTCCATTCCATAAGTGAAATGAATAAGCAAACATGAGCATTTTTTACTCATGTTTCCATCAGAATTCTTCAAAATCCCTGTTTAGGAACCAAATCTATATATTTATATCTTTGGGAATCCACATGGAATCAAGCTTTAGAAGGCAATCGAAATGTCTTTTCATGGGAAATTGACTCTTCCTGGCCACAGCTGTGAGTTTCTAAGGATATGTTTTCAGCTTTTGGGAGAACTGATACTGCTTTAAAGACCAGCATGCATGATTGCCAAAGTTCTTGTCTGATGCCCCCTGCTCAACTTGTAGATTTTTATGCTTACAAAAAAATACATAAGCTTCTCAAAACAGAACTCAGCTCTGTAGCAGCTGGAGTTTCCTACTGCTTAGAGAAATGGGAAGCATCACAACACATTTTGTAACACCATCTGTCTAGTTTTCAAAGCTTGAGCAGCTTTTAGATAGGGTTTCTAATTGTGATGTGGAAATCTGTGCGCAAACCAAACCTGCAATCAAGGCAATCCACTTAGAAAACCTTATTGAATAACTTTTTTAAAGCATCTTTCATCAACCTGATTCCCACCAGATGTTGTTGAACTACAACTCCTATCAGCCCTAGCATGACCAATGATCAGGGATGATAGATGTACTCTAAAATATTGGGCGGGGGGGACCAGGTTGGGGAAGGATGCTTTAAAATGACACAGTCATTCCAAAGCAGTGTTCCAAGCAGCAACCCCAGATATTCCCTTGATGTCTACCCCACAGCATACATCACATTTTGGCCAACATAGCCAGCATGTTTATACTACAAATTTGGAGATAAGAAGCAAGCAATGTCATAGTGGCATTGCTGATTAATCCTGCTTGACGAACTATTTGTGTTACTAAGTGCAAACAGTGCTGTGTGAGTAAAACCCTGGTAATAACGAGTTCCGCTTTTGGCTTACTCACATCTTGGGAGATAAAGTGATAACATTAAAAAAAAGTCCTGAAATGCCTTGGGCTTATGCTGATTCTAAGATGGTCATGAAATATTTTTAAATTTGTACTTAACAAAACATATGCTAAGCACCATGTTTTGCTTTAATGCAGAATTAAGGATAATATGTCCATAAAATGCTTCACCCAATATATTTACCACGTTTCAAAGGCATATAAAGAATATGAAGTGGCAAGTACCGGTACCTGTCTTCTGATATTCTCCCAACATAGGAGTATCACAGTTTTTAAATGTTTGGCAGGTAGTCCAGTATTTTAAAATACTATTTAAGTCACTTTGAGACATTTATGTAAAAAGCAATGAATAAATGTAATAAAGAATTCTCCCATATTATTTACTACTGCATTTTATGCAATATAGTTTATAATCAACAAGAAATGGTAGATAAGTAGCTACTTTCCTTTTGTGTGATGTTGTTAAACTGGAATAATGGAGATATAAACTGAAAGTAACACTGTTACAGCTATATGTCAACTGTTTAAAAAAGGGAGGAGGACCGAAGCAAAACAAAATACTTTCATTGCAAAACCCTTGTTGCAGTAAATGGCTGAAAGAGGAGGATTTTTCCAATAAAGCCCAACTCTGTGTATTGTACCACCCTGAATATATCCTACAAGGTGAAGGAGAAGATGTTGTATCAGGAGGATTTATGTCTTAAGGACGTCTTTGCATTAACTTTTATGGGCATGATTAAAACCAGGCTCATTTTTGTCAACCTTTATACTGCCCTATGGTGTGAGTATTTGTGAAAACATTAACCATGTGCCCAGTTTCCTTTGTAAGAAATATAGTAAGTTCACTACGATGACCCACAAGCTCAGTTATACAAAACTGTCATTATGCTCAGAATACATGTTCCTCATGAGCAACAATTTAGGATTTAGGTACGGAAGCTGTGGTCTTCCAGATATTGTTGGATTCTGAACCCCATCAGTTTCAAACAGCTTGGCCCATTATTAGAGGCCATGGGACTTGTAGTTCAGAATGTCTGGAGGACCTAAGGTTCCCTGCCCCTAATTTAACTGACAGAGGAAAATTTGCAAGGCTTCTGAAAGCAGAACAGAGAAGGAGGTGGCTTTATGAATCACTGGAAATCTAACGAAGTCATCTTTCCATTCAGCATCAGCAACCATCCTGGAAACATCTGATATGATCATAAACAAGACAAAAGAAATAGATTTTTTTTTAAATAGGGTTTTGTTTAAAATAACCCCACATGTATTGTGTGATATGGAATGTAAGAGGTTTGTTGTGTGACCACAAACTAAATATATCAAAAGGCAAAGTCTTTACCATAGCTGCAAGCTATAATACTTGTTTCTCGCCTTCAGAACAAGCAGATTTAGCTAATTCCATGGCTTGACTTGAGCACATGCTTTTTACCTATAATGGGACAATCACAAAATATATCCCTTTGGATAAGCGTTGGTTATTTGGGCATGGTAAAATAATTCATCCTCCCTCCCTCCCTACTTTTTCTCATTAAGAGTGTGTAAAGGATAAAGTGGAAATCCTAACCCACAGTGAAAATTATAGGAACATTCAAGGTGAATTTGGCTAAGAAATTGTTTTAAATGGATCCTATGTCTTAGAAATGGGACCTTGGTGGCGCTGTGGGTTAAACCACAGAGTCTAGGGCTTGCTGATCAGAAGGTCGGCGGTTCAAATCCCTGCGATGGGGTGAGCTCCCGTTGTTCGGTCCCAGCTCCAGGCCACCTAGCAGTTCGAAAGCACGTCAAAGTGCAAGTAGATAAATAGGAACCGCTCCAGCAGGAAGGTAAACGGCGTTTCTGTGAGCTGCTCTGGTTCGCCAGAAGCTGCTTAGTCATGCTGGCCACATGACCCAGAAGCTGTCTGTGGACAAACGCCGGCTCCCTCGGCCTATAGAGCAAGATGAGCGCCGCAACCCCAGAGTCAGACACGACTGGACCTGATGGTCAGGTGTCCCTTTACCTTTATGTCTTAGAAGGTCTTGGGTTTTTTTTAATGAGGAAAGCTTAAATGTGCTGAGAGTGACAGAATCCATCATTTTTACCACTACACTACACCATATGTGGATTCCCCCCCCCGCAATACCCTAAGGCTAATAATGGGTTAAACTGGATCTTTTCTTTTTTCTTTTTTTACCTCTGTACATTTTCTACACTTTCTCCTTAGAGCCATTCTGCAAGATGAGTTAGGCTGAGATCTATAGTGAGTTTCCAAAGTTCCCTCTGTTTTAACTGAACAGTAATGGGTGGTACCAATGACTAAGTCAATGTACTCCACCCTGCTTCAGTCAGATGGGTGTCTGTGGAACTGAAATAGAGGACAAAACATAGGTTTCTCAGTGTTCCAATGGATACTGGATGTATAGAGTTAAAAATGAACAGTTTACTCTAAAAAGAGGATATCTTATTGGTGACTGGGCTTCAGTTAAGAGACAGCTTATGCCCAGATTTCACTTCTTTGACAGGTGGCTCTGCCCACCTGTCAAAGTTGGCCTGTGAGGTAGAGAGAGATAAAGATATGGGCCAAAGAGGTTCCCTATCCCTCACCTAAGGGTACATTTGATCTCCAAAACACCTTTTTTCAAACACTGGTGGAATACAGCCAATCACTGGCCTCATTAAAACCACTGAACATTACACCACTGCAACTTGGACTCAGCAAATTTCTATCACTGTCATTGGAAGTGCTCATTTTTCAGAAAATTCTTCATGCACTTTTTTGATGAATCCTTTCCTTTTAACCAAAGTATTGTTTTTCATAACGCTATTGCCAAGGAGCTTGGTGAATGTCAGACGTGAATCTGATTTATAATTATTCTTCCAAGTTGTCAAATTTTTGAAATATTCTAGTGGAAATGGTAATTCAGAACAGCTTTCTTAGAAAATGCAGGACAGATTACCCATCATTTTCAAAAGATGAACAGATATGGACCCTGATAGATCTTGATATGGTAAGCTCTTGACCAAACTCTTTATGGCAGGATGACATAAAATTCCATTGTGTTTTGACAGCCAAAATAGTCTATTTTTTGCCTAGCATCCTAGGCAAATATGTTTGGCATTTCACTATGTATCATTGCCAAACTTTCTTGTATGTTTTCAAGAAAGGAATGAAAACACCAGGCCACAAACTGCTGCAGTATATTAAGTGCTTGGGAGGATTTCTTGGCATCATCAACAGATCTTAAAAATCACAGAAATAGTTGCATATGGCAGTTAATAACAAAGTTACTGTATGCGAGTCCCGAGCCAAGGAGACACTGTATTTACTCAAATATAATGCACACTATTTTTGGCCAAATTACGTCACACATGTAAATTAGGGTGCACATGTCCTCACAGGGCTTTTTGTAACAAAAGGAATAGTGCAAGTGTAGAAAGGCTGATGGGACGCGGGTGGCGCTGTGGTCTAAACCACAGAGCCTAGGGCTTGCCAATCAGAAGGTCGGCAGTTCAAATCCCCGCGACGGGATGAGCTCCCGTTGCTCAGTCCCAGCTCCTGCCAACCTAGCAGTTCGAAAGCATGTCAAAGTGCAAGTAGATAAATAGGTATCACTCCGGCGGGAAGGTAAACGGTGTTTCCGTGCGCTGCTCTGGTTCACCAGAAGCAACTTAGTCATGCTGGCCACATGACCCGGAAGCTGTACACCGGCTCCCTCGGCCAGTAAAGCGAGATGAGCGCCGCAACCCCAGAGTCATCCGCGACTGGACCTAATGGTCAGGGGTCCCTTTACCTTTACCTTTATATAGGCCGATGGAAGTTCAACGGGCCATGAACTAATGGTAGATCTAGGTTTAAACATTAGCAGCAGCAGCAACAACAAAATTATTATTTACACCCCGCCCATCTGGCAGGTTATTTTAAAACTAAAGGGTAGTTTCATTCAGGTTGAATATATGTTAAGGTGCAATATTACTGAATTCAGCTATCAATTGTTAAAATATATTTGATCACAACAACTAAACTTTTACAGTGACTTCAGTGTATTCCAGAGGCTCAGAAACTGACAATATTTTATATATTATTCCTGACAGCTTTTAAGTCAATTTCACAGGTTGTGGTTTTGAATCTGGAGCTGACAATTATGCAGTTCTGCTTTCTATAGAGCCCCATCTACACATATGACAGCTTCTTTTGAACTTCCCTTTGTGTTCTCTGAAAGCCACACCATTTCCCTTACTAACATTGTAATGTGTGACTATAAATTAGGGGGAATCTGAATGGTCCTAAGAAACCATAATCTAAATTTATACAAATAACTGTGCAGGCAATGCTGCAAAAGATATATAAGGGAGGAATATGTTTGCTATTGCAGTTACAAGGAAAGGCAAAATATTATTTTAAAATAGAGAGGAAAGCTGGACAAGGGTATATTTTCTAAAAGCATTGTGCATGGAATCACCACCTAATTTATTATTGTAGTTGTTGTTGCTGTTGCTGCTATAGACTAACTAAAGTATTAAAGATTAACCAATTGTTACACAATATATTAAAATAGCTGTCTTAAGCCATTATAAAAAAAAATAAATATTAGGACCAGGGCTTTTTTTCAGCTGGAACTTGCCAGAACTCAGAATGGCAATGGTACCTACCTGAGAGGTACTGGAACTAAGAGAATGAGGGAGGTATTCATGGAGAGTTCTGGCACCTCTTTTTCTAGAAAAATAGCACTGATTAGGGCAATACCTTTATTAGGCCAACCAAAATATCAGAAAACTTAATGCAAACATTTGAGTTCTCCAGAACTCTTCATAAAACTAGATAGTAAACAAAGCAAGTGCCTGTATATTTTGATTCATTTCTCAGATTCAACAGGTGCTAGAAACCAACACACACACCCCGGATATTACACAACAACTTTTGGGGTGTCCTGGTTTTCACTTTTAATATGGCAACCCTAATTGAGTGTCTTGCCCCCTGTAGACATCCAGATGTGCGTAGTAGCAGACTTTCAGATATGTCTTTTTAGGTTCTATGGAGATATCAGATTTTAAAAATGCTCGTTGCTGTTAATAGTGTGGTGCTGTTGGAACATAAACATTCTAAGGGGTGCTCCTCTTTCATTAAAGCTTTATGTAAAGTTCCCCCCCCACCACCACCACCAGTAAAAACAAAAAAGAACACTTTATTGTTGTGGGAATTTGTCTTCCAAATTAGTGTGTTATTGTAGTGAGACCCTAGAGAGCCACAAGAAGTTCAGATTATACACTACTAGGCTAGATATACCAGTGATCTGACTCAGTAAAAGGATGTTTAAAATTCTCTATCAACTGTCACTTGGCAGGATGAGACAAATGACTAAGCTAACCAGGGATGAGAGAGTTCAAGGGGAAGTTTGGTTCTGAAAGAATAGTACGCCAATGGCCAGGGATGATGAAAGTTATTTGTTGTTGTTGTTGTTCAGTCGTTCAGTTGTGTCCGACTCTTCGTGACCCCATGGACCAGAGCACGCCAGGCACGCCTATCCTTCACTGCCTCTCGCAGTTTGGCCAAACTCATGTTAGTAGCTTCGAGAACACTGTCCAACCATCTCATCCTCTGTCGTCCCCTTCTCCTTGTGCCCTCCATCTTTCCCAACATCAGGGTCTTTTCTAGGGAGTCTTCCCTTCTCATGAGGTGGCCAAAGTACTGGAGCCTCAACTTCAGGATCTGTCCTTCTAGTGAGCACTCAGGGCTGATTTCTTTAAGAATGGATAGGTTTGATCTTCTTGCAGTCCATGGGACTCTCAAGAGTTTCCTCCAGCACCATAGTTCAAAAGCATCAATTCTTCGGTGATCAGTCTTCTTTATGGTCCAGCTCTCACTTCCGTACATTACTGCTGGGAAACCATAGCTTTAACTATACGGACCTTTGTCGGCAAGGTGATGTCTTTGCTTTTTAAGATGCTGTCTAGGTTTGTCATTGCTTTTCTCCCAAGAAACAGGCGTCTTCTAATTTCGTGACTGCTGTCACCATCTGCAGTGATCATGGAACCCAAGAAAGTGAAATCTGTCACTGCCTCCATTTCTTCCCCTTCTATTTGCCAGGAGGTGATGGGACCAGTGGCCATGATCTTAGTTTTTTTGATGTTGAGCTTCAGACCATATTTTGCACTCCCTTCTTTCACCCTCATTAAAAGGTTCTTTAATTCCTCCTCACTTTCTGCCATCAAGGTTGTATCATCAGCATATCTGAGGTTGTTGATATTTTTTTCTGGCAATCTTAATTCCGGTTTGGGATTCATCCAGCCCAGCCTTTCGCATGATGAATTCTGCATATAAGTTAAATAAGCAGGGAGACAATACACTGCCTTGTCGTACTCCTTTCCCAATTTTGAACAAATTAGTTGTTCCATATCCAGTTCTAACTGTAGCTTCTTGTCCCACATATAGATTTCTCAGGAGACGGATGAGGTGATCAGGCACTCCCATTTCTTTAAGAACTTGCCATAGTTTGCTGTGGTCGACACAGTCAAATGCTTTTGCGTAGTCAATGAACCAGAAGTAAATAAAAGTTATAGTTCAACACTAGTAGGGCCTTTTCAATATCATGGACTTGCATGTGGCTTTTTTAAAGAGAGTTGTGAGTATGTGCAAAGTGCCTATTCAATGTGAATAGAATCAACTTTTGTCTTTAAAAAGTGGATCTAGGGATATGGTTCGGTTCCTTTTCCCTATGACAAGAAACAACCTTAAAATAGAGACTCCACTTTCTAAATTCCTCCACTGCTAGAACTTGTTTTTTACCAATCCACAGGAGGGCATCTCCCCTTGTTACACGACTACCTGCTTACTCAGGAGTCTTTCCTAGGGCAAACAACTGGGAGTTGCTGATCTACTTCAGATCACCCAGAAATTCCAATGTACTGTTTTTCAGCCTGATGTGAATTGAAACCTGTAGGAGTGAAGAGAAAGAGCGCGCCTCAGGCTGCACGTCTACACCCTCTGAACGCAAGCTTTACTTCCGAGTTAAAATAAATAAATAAATCCCAGGAGTGTGCTGAGGACCAAACCTTTGGCCAATCTACACTTGCAGCAGGGGGATGAAGGGAACGCGGGTTGAAGGCAACGCGTGTGTGTTTGTGAACCTTTGTGGATCCTAAAAGCAGAGTTTCAAGGCAAAGGTGAGCTCAGCTGCGCTCCGTGACGAGGGCCAAGGAGGGAAAACCCCGCTTTGCTCAGACGCAGACAAGCCTGAGGGCCCCAATTCCGCGCCTTTCATGCTCCGCCCAGCCTGACGGCAGCGGGGAGGAATGCGCTTCCGGAGGCGCACAAGGAGCGGCGGCGGCGGCGGTGGTTGCAAGGCCTGGCCGTCCCTTTCTCCCGGCCCTGCCGTATGGTTGGAAGGAAGGAAGGAAGGGAAGAAGGCGCGGCTCTGGTAGGCGCCGCCACCCTCAGCACCACCGAGGCGTCGCCCCGAGGAGGTCGAGCCGGGCCAGGCCCCGGAGCAGAGAAGACGAGGGAGAGGAGCGGCGAGGCGGAGGAAGCAGGCTCAGCCCCGCCACCAACTTCTCGAAGCCCCCGGACAAGGGTCGGGGAGGCGCCCGAGCTCACCCGCGGCCATGGCAAAGGTAGCGGCGGAGAGGAGGGGCAGGCAAGGGGGGGGGGTCCGCTGTGGGGAGGGGGCGACAAAACTAAGCCTGGGCGTTGCGAGTGTATCCTCCCTCTTTTCTTTTTTGTTTCCAGCCTCTCCCTATTTTGTGGGATATGAAAGTGTGGCAGAGTGAGAAAGAGAAAGGCGCCCGGGGAGGGGGGTAGAGTGGGGGCTTGTAGGGAGAAGGAGGGACAGCGCTGCCCTCCCCCCCCCTCGTCCTTTCTGTGGGGCAGGAAGGAAGGAGCGCCGTGTGCCCTTTTTCAGAAGCGCGAAAAGCCAAAGCGTGCCTTTATATGGGCGTGTTCGCCGGGCGGGAACGAGGGGGAGAGAATAACCGAAGGTGCTGCGGGGGGGGGGGGGACTGCACTTCTTGTTGTTGTTGTTGTTTGTTTGTTGTTAATATATATATGTCCTCCCCTCCCTAAATGACTTTTTAAAGGCAGGCAGAGATGTTGCAGCCAGCAGCACAACAAAAGAATCTTGTGGCACCATACAAGGTTAACAGATTTGTTGGCCACGTCGGATGACGTGGGCTTTAGTTCACTAAACCTTTGCCACAATCGTTGTGTTAGCCTTAAAGGGTGCCACAACCTCGTTCCCTGTGGGTGGGTGTGGTGTTGGATGGTCTGTTTTGGTTGGACGTCTAGAGCAGGGTGGTGAAGTTGTGGCTCTCCAGATGTTGTTGGGCTGCAGCTCCCAACATCCCTCCCCACTGGCCATCCTGGTTGGGAGTGATGGGAGTTGGAGTGCAAACATCTGGAAGGGCTCAGGAGATTTATGTCCCTTGCTTTCTCTCCCCCCTCCCCCAATAGTGTCTGTAAGTTGGTGGTGTTAATCATGCCCTAGCTGAAAGAGAATGCCAACATAAGAGACAGGAAATGCCTGTCATGCCATTTCCTGATAGACTTTACAAAGCTTAAAAGTGAACAGCGTCTACCAAATTTGCAAGTACATTTTGTGAACTGCATTGGAACTGGGCCATATTCCTCTGTTCATTTACCTGGGAACCTGCTCCATTAAGCACAGCTGAACTTTTTCTGATTGAGCATGCTTTGAAAGGGACTCCATGTTTGCTTAGCCTTAGGACTGTAGTCTAGCATCCTGAAGCCACTCCCATTAATTTTCACAGAGTTTACTTTGTAGCCTGGATATGTGCATGCTTACCTCAAAGTTTGATGACTTACGTGTGGGTTTTTTGGCACACAGGTCAAGCCTCATGGTGCCTATGTGCGTTGTTGTTTCCTGGAGAAGTGATACTGGATTTCACTCTCATATATTTTGTGGTAACAGTTTTGGGACTGTTCTTACTTGCATGCATGATTTTCAGTCCAATACAATGAATTGCAGCTTGCATCAGTTATGTCCATGTGTGCATGTTAACATGCCCTTATAGGGACTTTCTTCTCTTTCTGTCAACCATGCCTGAGTACTGTTTTATGTTATGTTTCCACTGCTAATAAATCCCTATCTGGTTTCTGTTAATTCTGGCACTTTAAATTAGCTCAGAAAGATGTTAACTTCTCACACACCTGTAAAGTAGGCCTAGGCTGGAGGCCTTTTCAACTGCTTCTGGAAATTGACGCTGTCACTTGAAGTGCTGATCCACCATGCTGGAGTGTGTTATAGACTAGGATGTAGCACTGCAGAGATCCCCACTACACCTGCCAAAAGCATGGGCAATGGAAATCCACCACTCCCAGTACGTTAGCCAGAGGCAGAAATAGGCCATTGAAGGATCTCCTGGTTCATCAACTACTAGAGCTACTGCAGCAAAGATCATAGCTAACACACACACACTTAGCTTTAGCTGCAAGGATACAGTAGCTCTGTTCACTAGTGCTACTCCCAGATGGGAGTTACTGTAAGTTTGCAGTTATTTACTGATCCCTTGCTGGATCCTCTGCAATTTGCTTATCGAGCTAATAGGTCAGTAGATGATACAATCAACATGGCATTGCACTACATCCTGCAACACCTGGATTCCTTGCGGACCTATGTACGAGTTCTGTTTGTGGACTTTAGCTTAGCTTTTAATACTATTGTACCATCTAAATTGTTTTCTAAATTAATTCATCTCAATTTACCTGCCCCTGTTTGCCGATGGATATACAGCTTTTTAACGGACAGGAGGCAGCAGGTGAGGTTGGGGAAAATTATATCGAGCAACAATACCATCAATATCGGTGCTCCCCAGGGGTGTGTCCTTTCCCCACTTCTTTTCTCTCTATACACAAATGAATGTACCTCAACTGATCCATCGGTTAAGATCTTGAAATTTGCTGATGACACAACAGTTATTGGGCTTATCCAGGAGGACGATGAATCTGTGTATAGGCGGGAAGTAGACCATCTTGTTTCATGGTGCACCGAAAATAATTTGGTACTAAATATCCAAAAGACAGTAGAAATGGTAATTGATTTCAGAAGGCACTCTTCTGTTCTGCCACCACTTTCCATTCTTGGTAACATGGTTGTAATAGTAGAGTCCTTTAAGTTCCTGGGCTCCATAATTTCTTATAACTTGGTCAAGCAACATCAATAGTATTATTAAAAAGGTCCACCAGAGGCTGTATTTCCTGCGTCAACTAAGGAAATTTAAATTGTCCCAGGAAGTGTTGATTCAATTCTACAGAGGCATCATTGAAACTGTTCTCTGTAATTCTATAACAGCTTGGTACGGTACAGCCTCTAAGAGAGACAAGAAAAAGCTCCAACGAGCTGTAAGAATTGCAGAAAGGGTAATTGGTGTTAGCTTGCCTTCAATAGAGACAATTTATGCTACCCGAGTAAGGAAGAGAGCAGAGAGAATTGTAGCAGATCCTTTACATCCCGGTCATCATCTGCTTGATTTACTTCCATCTGGACGTCGCTACAGGACTTCATATACAAAATCGGCCAGGCACAAGAATAGTTTTTTCCCTTGTGCCATTAAATTGTTAAATTCGTAGTTGTATAGCTTAAGGGGAGGTAAAATATGGGTGGGGTTTCTTTACTTCTTTGTATTGTGAGAGGAACAGTGTCTGTATGTTTACATTGCAATGTAGCCGAAACAAATTCCAAGTATGTTGGAAAATGTACTTGGCCAATAATAAATTATTCCTATTCCTATTCCTATTCCTATTTTCTATTGTTCAATTAATTGTTATTTAAATTCTAGACATGCTTACTTTGGAGGAACATTACAGAGCCTGGACTTGAGTTTAAAGGCAGCTTATAATTTTATTTTATTTTTAAAAAATAACAATCACAATAGCAAAAAATTAGGCAGTTAAAAAAGCAGCAATTGATGGTTTCAACAAACTATACTTTGCCAGCAACCCAGGATTATAACCTAGAGTTTGATCCCCTTTTGCAAGCAAGGTACAATTTGAACAAACCAGTGTGGCAGGCTTGGATAGAACAGCAAACTATGTTTTCCTGCTTAAGCAGAATTGCAGTCTTTAAGTGCTGTGCATAAGGGAAGGTGAAAATAGTGTGCCTATGGCTTGTGTCTGCTTGTTCTCATAACCATGGGTTAGTGGTGCATCTGCCCCCCGTGCTGCTGACAAAAATTGTCATATTCATTGTTTTATAAACTCTTGTCACCATTAGTCGTGAAAACTGGTATGTGAATATTGGAAATAAGTAATCATTTTTTATTTTTCTGGCTACTGCTAACCTATTTGTGCTCCTGAAAGCAGCATATTATGTACCAGTAAGTAGCACAGGGCATAGATCCTTTGTGCCATAAATATTTATTTGTTATGGCATTTGGTTTTATAGACAAGAACCAATTCCATGCATAGAATATAAAAGCCAAAGCCCTTATGAGATCATTTTATTATTTTAGTTGTGATGCTGGCAGTGAGGTGAAATGAGCAAGGACAAATAATTGTGTATTCAGAACATGTGTGGATTGTTCTCAGGGAAAAGACACGTTGACTCTTATCCCCTTGAGTTTAACATGTCATTTATTTATTTATTTTTAGTTAACTATTGAAAAACTCACACACTGTTTAATCTTATTAACTATATTGTGTTTAACCCAGTTCTGTGCACTATAGATTGCATTACAGTTTTGAGGGCTTTTTTGTCCTTGTCACCTATGCTTTCAAGAGTTTCTCACTGCTCAAGTTGAAAGATGGCAGTGGGTACATACAGTGTGGTATATCTCTTCCAGCACAAGCCAAGGAGGTTTCCAAACATGTATAAATGGAAGACATTTCAGGTATAATAATAATAATAATAATATAGGAGTTTTCCAAGGATTCTATTGGGATGTGGCATTATCCAATTTTAAAGATAAATTTACACAGCTCCTAACATTGTTGACAAAACTCAGATTAAGAATGTTACTGGTAACTATAAAAATACCAAAACATTTCTTGGTATAAGTAATATTGTATGTATTTGGCCATTACGCCAGTACTCATCTGTTGGTGATTGTTTGGCATTATGGTAGTTTAAAAGTGTGCGCTAATTGCTATTTATATAGTGCTCTAGAGTGTTTGAAGAACTTCATATGTAATCCTTACAGTAGCCATGTAAGAAGAGCTGAGGCTGCCTCGTGAGTCGATTGCTGAAGTGAGATTTAAATCTGGGGCTGCAGGTCACACTCTGATCCACTATGCTACGTGTTGTATTATACTGACATGCAAATGGCAATTCAGTCATGTTGGCATATGGCATGGAAGCCAGTGGAATTGCATGAAATGAAGTTTATGAAAGTAAAAATTTAGTATCACACTACTTCTGATCATATTGGTTGGAACCCAGCAAAGAAATGCTGCAGCCCTCCCCTGCCAAGGTTTTCCTCTCATCAGTTGCAGAATAGCGTAAACCAAAAAGTCTTCATGGCTTTTACAGCTTGCTGTGGAACCTTTCTGTGCATGTAGTTTGGATTGTAGCCAAAATAACTAGGAAGAAGAATGAATACATTGGATGTTCTTTAGTATAGTTTAGCAAGTACAATCAGATACCTTCTTACCTTTTAACGTTTTTAAAGGCAGTGAGGCATAGGCTGTAAGCATCTACCAAAACGATGACAAAACATGACTAATTATTGTGTCACCAAAATATGTATCCCAAGGAAATGATTAAGCAGCCTTTTCTAGGCAGTAAATGTTTACGTATCAAAAAGTACAAGATAGAAGCAGTCAGCAACAATGAGGTCTTTAAAAGATACATCTGAAAAGGACTTTAACTCACTAATAGCAAACCAAGCTTTCCTGCCATGTATGCGAGTTCTCAGACTACCCCAGCCCTCTTTTGACCAACAGGCGCGGAGATAAGCGCTTGCTTTTTAAACAAACCACATTTACTCATAATGTCTGAACTTAGAGCTTTGGTTTGTTTAAACTCTTGTGAAAGCAGTAACAAAGTAAGATTTCAGATCCTGATTTCTCATTTGCATTTTGTATTTGTCTTTCTCTTTTACAGAGAAGAATTTAAATCTGTACCAAGCTTTAACACTAATTATTTCAAAGCAAGTATTTTTGTTTCTTGAAATGCAGAATTTCCAAAACACCCAAAACATGTGATTAAGGGCTTATTCTGGATTTTTAAAAAATGGCTCAATACCAACAATGGGATTTTTAAAAAACTAAATTTCAACCCCAGATCATTGGCCATCTTGGCTGTAGCTGATGGGAGTCAGTGTCCAACAGCAGCTGAAGGGCCACTATATATGCATATATATATATATATATATATGAGAGTCTGTGAGGGCATATATAGCACAATAGCACCTTGATATTCACTTGGCTACAGTAGAATGGTCAGGAATGTTTCTAATCTATTTCATTAGTTGACTTACACACACAGTAGGAAATACTCCCTTCCTTTGGGTGTGGTGTTAATGGAGATAATAGTGCCAGTTTTAAATCTTTTTAAAATCTAATTGCCATTTCCCATGGTATTATTCTGTATGGGATTATCATGTGATATGAGAAATGTATTTCATTTCATTTCATTAGTTTACAACATGGAGTTAAGTAAGCAATGCACACTGGAAATAATGATAGATTAATTCGGCTGGGGAACACACACACAGCTGTATACATCTTGTTTGTTGGGGGGGCTTTGCATGGCTTCTTTTAGAGTATGCGTCTGTCAGTTATTGGGGGCAAGAAGCAATTAAGGGCACTGAGCGCCACTGAGCACCAAAAACACTATTCCGGAATTTCTCTGACTTCTGCTGCTTCATCTCCACACATTCCTTGAGGACTAGAAACTCTATTGTATATATCTGTTGACTTGTTCAATAGAAAGCCGAGATTCTTAGGAATCTTATGTATTCTATCATATAGAATATTATGATTCTTACATTTTTATATGAGCTGCTTTAGGGCCCTTTTTAGAGCTGAAAAGAGGCTTATAAAATAACTTTCTACTTGTTGTGCTTGCATGGAATTGTGATTTTCACACACCCTCCCCATTTCTAAATCTCAGATCTCCTTCCCGCCCCCGCCCCCCACATTTTGGAGCCATTAAAGCAGGATGGGGACCTTCTGACCTTCCAGGTGTTGTTGCACTATAATTCCCATAACCCCAGGGGTCAGCAACATTTTCAGTCCACCATCCCTTAGACCATCTAGTGGGCTGGACTATATTTTGAAAAAAATAATAATGAACAAATTCCTATGCCCCACAAATAACCCAGAGATGCATTTTAAATAAAAGGACACATTCTACTCATGTAAAAACATGCTGATGCCCAGACATGAGGGGGTGGGAAGCCTCACTTTTGTTGTACGATGAGGTGCTGAATACTTACTATCTGTAAGAAATGTACATATGGTCTGTAAAATACTTTATGGTTGACTGAGAAAATTTGGAACATCACAGATATTTAAAGCTCTATCACTGAGCATCTGTTAACTTTCTTGGGTGGAAGCATTTAAAAGTCATGAGTTCTAAAGCAGGGGTGGCCAACCCCCAAGAGACTGCGATCTACTCACAGAGTTAAAAGCTGGGAGTGATCTACCCCCTTTTTTGGGTTCAGGTCAAAGTCGTTGAGCTTTTTTTAGGAGAGCCACATTTGTTCAGCTTCTTTGGGGGAGCCAATGATCCACCAGTGATCTACCACAAACGTCCAGTGATCAGGACATGCCTGTTCTAAAGGAAATGGTGAACTTCCTTTTACTGAAGAGAAACAGACATTGGGTTATGCATGTACTAGGCAGAAATTTCCTTTTTACCTCACCTTGAATATGTAGTGAACATGCTGCTTTTAGGAGAGCAATGCCACATGGCAAAAAAGTCTAACCATGTAACAGCTGTCCTGGTTGGTGCTGGTGATTGGAGAAAACTCCCAAGAATAGCCTGTCATTATAGGGCTTAAATTGTATGATTCTTTTCTGTCTCTTGACTGATCTTGCTATTACAAGAATAATGAGATAAGTTTTTCCAGGTTTAATATGGATGGACAAAGAAGCTTAGTTTTCTACTTACTTTTTTTCTCAGTAAGATTGTAGTCATCATAGGATGCTGCCTCTTAATGATAGTTGGGATTTTTTAAAAGCAAGTCAGGCCTTTATGAAGGCTAAGGTATGATGTGGAAATACTGCTGTGTAATACATACAGGCTGTGTGGTAAGCTGTGTAAGAACTATTTATATTCTAAACAAAATTGATTTTGTGTAGCTAAATATGGGCTTTTAAGTTACACCCAGCTGAATAATCTCATCTTGAAGGAGTTGTGCGTAGGAAGCATCTATGGTGCTGAGTTTGCTCAAAAAATGAGGCAATAACTTTGCTTCCACCAGGAAGAAATGTCTGGTGAATTGTTGTACAGGTACCAATGGTTCTGCACAGGGGTTATGTTCTTGACCCCTTCACATGTTGGAGGAGCGTGCATAAGCCTGCTCACCCTGTTACGCCACGCCCCCTTTCCTGGCCACTTCCTGGTTGCAGTGATGCGCACATGTGTGGTAACACACATATTGGACGAGCATAAAAGAGTCATTGCCTGTACTGTGATTTGTGGTTGCGGGGGGAGTGGGAGTGAGATTTTTGGATAAAGGTAAGGTAAGGGATTTCAAACTATCAAAATGAACTAAGGTGATGACAAAATGCTAGTCAGCATCTACTACATAACTAAAACTGCATTTGCTAATTAGATGTCTTGATAGGAAATAAATAGTTTCCAGTCATTTAAAAAAGTAAAGGCTGATCCCTATTAGGGATCTGCCTCAACTACAGTATTTGGTTTGAAATGCTTTTTGATGCTTTGGAAAACAGGCCACCTCAGTCCAAAGTGCTTTGCAGTCTGCTAAAACTATACTGGACTAGATGAATCCCAAGCCAGAATTAAGATTGCCGGAAGAAATATCAACCAATTCAGATATGCAGATGACACAGCTTTGATGGCAAAAAGTGAAGAGGAATTAAAGAACCTCTTAATGACGGTGAAAGAGGAGAGCACAAAATATGGTCTGAAGCTCAACATAAAAAAAGAGATCATGGCCACTGGTCCTATCACCTCCTGGCAAATAGAAGGGGAAGAAATGGAGGCAGTGAGAGATTTTACTTTCTTGGGCTCCATATTTTCACTGCAGATGGTGACAGCAGTCACGAAATTAAAAGACGCCTGCTTCTTGGGAGAAAAGCAATGACAAACCTAGACAGCATCTTAAAAAAACAGAGACATCACCTTCCCAACAAAGGTCCGTATAGTTAAAGCTATGGTTTTCCCAGTAGTGATGTACGGAAGTGAGAGCTGGCTGATGGCCGAAGAATTGATGCTTTTGAATTACGATGCTGGAGGAGACTCTTAAGAGTCCCATGGACTGCAAAAAGATCAAACCTATCCACTCTTAAGGAAATCAGCCCTGAGTGCTCACTGGAAGGACAGATCCTGAAGCTGAGGCTCCAGTACTTTGGCCACCTCATGAGAAGAAAAGACTCCCTGGAAAAGACCCTGATGTTGGGAAAGATTGAGGGCACAAGGAGAAGGGGACGACAGAGGATGAGATGGTTGGACAGTGCTCTCGAAGCTGCCATCATAAGTTTGACCAAACTGCGGGAGGCAGTGGAAGACAGGAGTGCCTGGCGTGCTCTGGTCCATGGGGTCACAAAGAGTCGGACATGACTAAACGACTAAACAACAACAAAAGAACTGTACATGTTCCCATCAGATCATAGAATTGTACAGTTGGTAGGTACACTGAGGCCATCTAGTCTAACACCTTGCAATGCGGGAATCTCAACTAAAGCATCCATGACAGATGACCATCCAACCTCTGCTTACAAACCTCCAAGGGAAGAGAGCTTATCACCTACCAAGGGAGACAGTTCCACTGTCAAACAACTTTTACTGTCAGAAAGTTCTTCTGATGTTTAGTTGGGATCTCCTTTCTCGTAACTCAAAGCTGTTGATTTGAGTCCTATCCCCCAGAGCAGGAGAAAACAAGCATTCTCTATTTTCCATGTGACAGCCCTTTCAATATTTGAAGATGGCTATCATATCTCTTCTCAGTCTCTTCTTTTCCAGGCTAAACATACCCAACTTCCTCAACCATTCCTCATAAGACTTGGTTTCCAGACCCTGTCTTCTGCAGCAGTTTGGTGTCATCTGCAAATTTGTTGAGCATCCCCTCAAGTCCGTCATCTAAAGATGAACAACAACAGGCCCAGGAGGGAACCCTGTGGCACCCCACTTGTCCCTTTTTTCAGGATGATGAGGAACCATTAGTTCCAGGATGATGAGGAACTCTTTGGGTTCAGTCAGTCAACCAGCTACAAATCCACCTAACAGTTACCCTCTCCAGTCCACATTTTACCAGCTCTTTTTACCACAAGACTATGGTGGTGGACTATGTCAAAAGCCTTACTGAAATCAAGATACACTATGTCTACAACATCCCCCTGATCTTTTGTTGTGGTTCCCTGATCAGAAATCAGAAATGCATGGAATTAAGATGTTAATAAAAGCAAGTCTAGTTGGGAGAAATTGAGATTCGTTTTCTCATGCAAGAGCCCCCAATATTGACCCATAATAAATTATTTTAAAATATAAATAAAGGTCACACCCACATTTTCCCTGTGCTTCATATACTTGTGATAAAAGAGGTATTATTTAGTTAGTTTCTACAATAGCACACTGTATTTAAATGTATAGTTGGAATCACTGCAGTGATGTGGGGATGTTGCGAATTCTTTTCTAGATTTTTTCTAAGTATATTTAATACCTTTCCACAATTAAATTATACAATACTACAAACTTGAATAAAGCTCAAAGTAATTCATATGCAAACATACAAATGCAATTAAAGAAAAAATACTGTTACATGAGATCTGTGTTTGTCTCTGTTTTTCTATGCTGTGTTTTTCATGCCTATTTCTGATCTGTAGAGCTTTACTTTGCTTCCAGAAGGACAGAATATAGTATTCATTCTGCTTTTACTGCAACATTTTAAACAGTGATTGTATAGTAAGTATAACCTTTTTACAATGCAGTTGACAGTGCTATGTACTTTTGACGCAAGTGCTCGTAACAAAGGGAGAGAAATAGTTAACTAGTTCAATTATTTATATTTTATTTTACAGGCAGAGTTCAAGTTTCTCATCTGGATTGGATTATTAAACTGCTTTGTGGTCTGTGGATCTGCCCAACAAGGTAAATGGAAATATGTACAGGTTTAGAAAGCATAGACTGTTTTTCTATTCTACAGTGCAGGTGATCTACCGGTATTAATTCCAGAGCTATCCAGTGTAAGCTTGCTATGTTTGTTTTGAATTGATTCATGGACAAATGCTGCATGTTCCACTTTCATACAACATTAATCCATGTTGGTTTAACCTCTTTGCTCATGTCTGTGAAACAGTTGGCAAAGAGGGCATATGAACAGGAGGTAGGAGGAGGAAGTGTTTGCCCTGGAGAAGAGATTGAGCTGTATCTTCAGAACCACACTCTTATTTCTCTAGTGTAGCCATCTGAAGGATGCTGAACTGCATCTACAGCTTGAAATTGTACTCTTGTCCCACGTCAGGTCATTTGAAATGTTATGCACCTCTTATTCTTCCAAGTAAGAAAAACCAAACAGCCTTTCCGTACATGCAGTGAAATAGATGCAGGTGCAATTTCTCTTGCAGAACATCTCTACGTTCTGCCGTTTCATCCTTTATATTTGGAATCCACCTGCATCTATTTTACTGTTTGTACATACAATGGAAAATCTAGATTAGCATCACCTTTTCATCGTGTGTGTGCAGTGCAATGAATGCACGTGCAATTTGTCATGCATGAATGTTGTGGTTTTCATGGTTTTTCGAATTGTTCATGGCATTTGAAGCAGTCCTAATTAATGAGTTATGAATTGGCACAGAAGAAATGTGCATTGGTGCTCCAACTTCCCCTCTAGGCTCTGAGCACTTGTGGAATTGATTGTTAAGCAACACTTGCAATCATATGTTAATTATAGATATAATGATTAGTTTGAACCTCAGTTTATGGCTAGTAAGACATTTACTTATACACTACATTAAGTTAGGTATGTGTTGTCATTTCTTTTTTTAAAAAAAACCTTTGCATTTTCTTATAGGTGGGAGCAATTGTATAAAAGCTAATGCTAAATCATGTGCTGATTGTATACAAGCTGGACCAAATTGTGGATGGTGCAAAAATGCAGTAAGTATTTTTAAAAAATATATTTCATTTGCAATATTTTGTAGCTATTCTTATACATTCAATAACTTTTTATGATACACTCATTTGCATTGATAAATAAGCTGCAAATGAAAGCTACAGGTTTCTTTGGTCAATGTTAGACTCTACAAAGTGCAGAGCAGATGTGAACAATAAGTCTGCTGTGGTTAAAATTTTGGTGGCGGAGATGTGGAGGCTGTCATGTATGTTTAAGATTGGCTTTGTGAATAACAATTCCTAGCTTGTGGGTTAAATTGTTATTGTTGTTGTTGTTGTCGTCGTCATTGTTATTCTGGAACTGGTAGGAAACAGTGCTGGCAGCAGCATCAAGATCAGCAAATATTTTTTTTGTCAGAAATAATCTTCCTTGTTTTAATGAGCCCTTGGTGCCTTTGGAAGATGCTTTTGTGCACATGGAGAGGTTTTTGAGATCCACTATGGTCTAATAGTTAGTGCTGGAATAAGAATGCAGACACTCTGGTCCTAATCACTACTCAGGCCATAAAGCTCTGTGGGCGACCTTGGTTATGTTACACACTCTCAACCTAATTACCTCTCAGGGTTGTTGTGCCAATTAAATGGGTAGCAGGATTCTTGTGCTGCTTTGAAGTTCCTGTAAAGTGCAAGGTGAAAGACGGCTTTCTTCAGGTGAGTGGCAGGGCCATTTACTCGGCTGGGCTGGGCTGGGCTGGGCTGGGCTGGGCTGGGCTGGGCTGGGAGGTGCTCAAAATATCTCTTTGCTCCAGCCCACCAGTAGGTCAACAAATGACCCTGTGTTTCCCCTGCTTGAAAGAATCATCTGTTAACCTGGGCTGGAATACACAATAGGAAGTAACAAGAGCAAGACCTTCTCTTAGTGCATTTGAGTTTCCCTGTTTGTATTTGGGTGAAACACCTTTGCCTTATTTCCCAACTCCTCTGCATGTGCCAGAGGATTTGGAGATGGAATGGATCTGTTTGTTTCACACAGCAGAATAAAAAGACCCTGGTGCAATTTGAGGGTAAAGAGATTCCTCACTTGGTGCTTTGTCCACAAATTCAATTTTCAGGGAAGGGATTCCACCTCACCAGTGACCAGCAAGAGAGAAAGTGCAGCTGAGTTGTACACAAACAGGCAGATTTGCAAGGAAAGATTCCTTGCCATTTCTCTCTTTTAATACTCCATTGAGAATAGAAATAAGTGTGTCCCTTATGCATCAGTTGAAATATATTGACTTATTTACAAGTTATCTATCAAATAACATGCTGTGACTGTTCTCCATTTCTCCCCGTCCCAGCTCTTCTACTTTCCAACTGTAATGATCAGATTGGCACTACAGGCTGTATCCATATATAGCTTAGTTCACACTGCTGTTTTTCCATGCCCCCTTCCCTACACAGGGACAGGGGTGTTTGTCATGTGGACATAAGTAGTTGACTCGTATGCATGAAATAGTCTGAGGTCTCTTGAATGCCAGATGAAAGGGGTAGAGAGGCGAATTCTCTGAAATGAACCATGTTACCCTGATTAGCTAGAAGCAGTTGCTATCTGCAGTTGGAACCAGGTGAATGGGTAAATTCTTCACTCTGTTACTAAAATCTTTTTTTATTTTAAGAATGCAGTCTCCTTAGGCTTTGTCCTCTTCCCTTTGCCAGTGGCAAGGACTCTGCCCCCTCCCTAGTTCTCCCTCATAGTTATTTAAAATCATTCCACTCTGGAGTCTCTCTGTCTGGATTTAATTATATTCTCCTGGTGATATTAGAAGGGCAGTAACTTTAGCTGCAGACAAAGCAGGTGGACAGGGAAACAGAATTTTCTGTGTGTTTTAAATCTAGTTGACTTCTGGAATGTCCTGAGTCCTAAGTTCTGATATAATCCTTAGGCCTAGTTTCACAGAGGTGGTTAAACCTCTGTATGGAATGTACTATTTCAGACTGCAGATCGGGACTTGCATGCTTGAATACTTCTCCAAAACAACAGCAGCAAAAATAACAAAAATCCATGCACAGAGATAACAGAAAATGTCTATCTTTTACAGGCCTTTTGATTCATGAGATACCCAGAAGACATAATGTACATAACTTGTTTTTTTTTAATGGTGATTAATAGTTTTGTTTTTGATTGCCATAACCCATCCTGAAGTCTACAGACATAGAGTGGGATATAATTTTTTTTAATGATAAAAGCAAAATGTTGAAGAGAAGGCTAGGCTAAAGCCCTGCTTCTGACAGCTACAGTTTCCACTGAACTTCCTTCCACTGAGGCTTCCTGTGTTTCTACCCCGCAAAATAAAATATCTGTATTCTGCTTTGCCACTTTGCCCTGGCCTTTGACACCCGAAGTGTGTATTTTCAGGACCCACTCTACCGCTGTGACCATAATTTGTTTTAAACTGTTGGAATAGTAAATTGCTGCAACCTGCCTTGGAACCTTACAGTGAAGAAGTCAAATAAATTAACAGTAGTATGCTATGTTGTATGTTGAAGCTAGAAAAGGCAAAACCTAACTTGATCCCTTTTTGTTTTTCCACTGCTTGTTAATTCTGATAGTTCCTTTCTAGTGCCACTGCTAGTGTGCACAATTTGTACTTAGTTTGCTGTTTTGTTCACTGGTGTTTTCACACTAAACTTCAGGGGATACCGGTAAATACAGTGTATGAACTGGGCTGTCTAACAGATACAGCAAAGAGCAGTTCCTATCCTCCTGGTCATCCTTTTACAGAAATTGCTTCCAGACACATCCATGTGTGTGAAAGTGATAAAACACAAATTGCTTTTATGCTGTAGCATATAATAATGTGTCTTCATTGGATTTTACATGCAAAGTGTCAGGTACTGTATTGGCTGTTTGGTCGTGTGGTCATGTAAACCAGCAGACAGCAATGACTCACTGTTCCTTTCTGGGTCTTGGATGGGCTGCTTTGAGTATACTTCCCCAGGAACCTGTATGGCATCTTCCTCTGGGGCTCTTATGTATTTAAAATAGGGGAAACAAGCCATAGCTGAGTGGCAGAGTCCTACGATTTGCAGGGAGAGGGTCCCAGGCCCAGCCCTTGGCATCTCTAGTTTAAAAAGGTCAAGCAGTAGCTGATGTGAAACACTTCTTCTTCAGACCCCAGAGAAATGCTGTCAGCCCAAGCAGAGAACTCTGGGGTAGATGGACAATGATTCTGACTGGGGGGGGGGGCATTCAGCTTCCTATACTAGTGACCAAAATTATGGATACCTTTTGGAGAAAGTGTATTTTTGAGGGTTTCTTTCTTTTCTTTTTTTAGTAACACCATAAAATTATATATCGGTGGAAAGATAATTTAATGAAGAATGTAATGCAACAAAGATTGTTCAATTATCTGTATTCTATCAAAAGTTATAGCCAAATAACCAGAAAAAGGGGTGTTTAGAGAGCCAGTCAGGTGTCATCTTGTTTTGGCAATGATGGCTCATAGCACCACTTTTTTGGGGGGGGGGGAGAATAATACCATAAAATTTTATATCAATGGAAAGACAATTTTGGCCACTAGTGTATGTTCTTATCAAGATGCTACACATGTGTATTGTACTTATTTCCAAGAGGAAAGAATCTAACTTTGGCATCCTCCACACTTGAAGGTACACGTACACATACATACATACATACATACAGTGAGAGGGGAAAGTATTTGATTCCCCTGCTAAATTTGCCCATTTGCCCTCTGATGAAGAAATGACCTCTCTGACTTTTGTCTTCTGGGTTTTTGGGGGGCGGGTTTTCCTGTTGTTATTCTGTCTCTCACAGCTACAATAAACCTACCATTAAAATTATGGGCTGGTCATTTCTTCGTCAGAGGGCAAACGGGCAAATTTAGCAGGGGATCAAATACTTTCTTTCCTCACTGTACATACTTTTGTTTGTATGTATGCTGCTTTTCATCCTTCTAACCATGCTCAAGGGAGCTTACAGCATGAAAAAAATACATAACATTATAACAAAAGGAGTCATAAACAATGAATAAATCGTTTTTTAAAAAATACAACCAAACAGAACAGTTTCCACATATGTCGCAACAATATCTAAAATAAAGATACAATAAACCAACAGCAACAACTCCTTGCTCCCCCCCCCCCAAAAAAACCACCCCAACCCAAGATTCTGTTCAGCAGCCTCAGCTTTTGTAGCTCTCAGGCCAGGTGAAAAAAGGCTTGCAAGGCAGGGGGCAGGTCCTCCAGGACTGAGAGCTAAGATGGAGTAGCTCTACATCAAATGAATGCATTACTCCCTCACTCCCTTCAGAAGTGATCTCACTAAAATTATATATAAAACCTTCCTTGTTTTGGTCTGTTCGTCACGGTTGCAGGCACACTAACAATAACAATGTGCAGTCCCCTCTCCAGATTTGCTGTTGGATCTTCCTTTTCATGCCTGGACTAAACACTTATTTTTGTCCCTCAACCAAGCTGTTTTTCTGGCTGTGTTGTCTCTCGAGTTCAGTTCCTGCCATGTCTCCTCTGCCTCTCTGGCACTTGGCTCCTGGCAAGAGCCCAGCTGGTTTAGGCTTTACTGCTTCATCACACACCCCACTACTGGAAGCAAGGGCCCATTCTTTCAAATGCCAGGACTTCTTCCTCTCTGAGTCTACCTCACATCTCTTTCATTCTCCTCCTCTCCCGTTCTTCTTGTAGCTTGTGGTTGCAACCATGACCCACACCCACACCGGTGTCATGACTCCTTTTCGGAGTCTGTGCCCTTACAGTCTACCCTGCCCATCCTGCAGCTGTCTCCTGTTTTTGCTAGCTCTGCTAGGCCCTTGCATCTCAACCCTTCCCCCAGGGCTTCCTCGCAGGGACAGGTGATAGCTTTGAAACCTACCAAGCCCGCTTACAGCTTCTTGAAAACTACTGTCAAGTTAGTTTGCTCTGAACTGCTCATCACTATAACATTGCTGAATTCCATTCCATTTTTATGCTGCTTTCAATCATCTTCCAAGGAACTATTAAAAATAGTAAAAATAATAAAATAACATTTGGAACAATATTACAGTTTAGTACAAAAATTAGACTTTGCTGCACTCTGCTGTATCTTTGCATTTCTGAAAACATACCTTTACTGAAGGTGATCCCCTCCTGCAACTAATATAGCAATACAAAGTGAAAATCAGATTTGGTTTTTTAAATGTCAGCGGTGTTTTGAATTGTATGCGGAATGAACCATGGTGGTAGTATAGTTGGAGATGAGCCTACTGTGAATAATTTAGAACCTGGTTTTGTTTATGTTTGCTAGACCTTCTTACAAGAAGGAGAATCTACTTCAGCACAATGTGATGATTTGGAAGTTTTAAAAGCTAAGGGCTGCCCTTCAGGTGAAATAGAAAATCCCAGAGGCTCACAGGAAATGCTGAAAAACAAGGAAGTAACCAATCGTGTCAAAGGGACTGCTGAGAATCTTAAACCGGAAGACATTACTCAAATTCAACCACAGCAAGTACAGTTAAAGCTGCGAATAGGTAAGGATGTCAGATTAACAGTGATTTTGTATTCCTTATGTTCTCACCATTATTCAAGAAATTGACTAGAACTGTCCAAACATTAAGATAGATAGATGATAGATGATAGATCTAGCTTCAACTGAGGTGGGAATGTTGTACCTTGATCAAGCCATTGTACCTTGATTTTCTAGTAGTTTCCCCGCCTTGGCAACTCAAATGCCTTTTGACAGACACTTGCACATGAACATTCAACTTACCCTATTCAGGAAATGCATCTGAAGCTCTTAAATTACTAGTCTTCATGAAACATGGTGTGGGATAATTTCCAGAATATTGGGGCTTTCTAAACAATTTTGGTATATGCGTAAATGGTTTAAGATTCATTTGGGATCGAAAATGCTTCTCTTCACCCTGAAAGTGCTTTGGAACTGCTCAGAGGAAACTCAGAATGTGCCTCAAGCATTGAGAACCACTATACATATTTCAGAGTGCCTAGCGAGAAGGAACAGGAATTGTACCAAAATATGTGTTTACCATTGGAAACAGCAAATGGATTATCCAATTGGAAGAATCCTCCTAAGTAGATTTGGGTCCCATCTGCACTGTACGTTGAATTCATGATCATACCACTTGAAGCAGTCGTGGCTTCTCAAAAAGAATCATTGTTATGAGATCCCAGTGTCCCTCGCAGAGCTATACTTGCATGGCAAGGCCCCGAACCCTCCCCCTATGTTGGAATAAAGGGCCATCTTCTGAGGGCCACTTGCCAGTGGTGTAGGGCCAAAGGCAAATGTGGGTGGAGCAACAGGTGTGACTTAGTACAGTGGACTATTTTCCACCTATGCCAGAGAGGTTTTAAAATAAGCTGACATCTCACACACAGCTCTCTGCCCTCCATCCAGGCAAGGAAGAGGCAGCATCATAGCTCAAGGATATATTCTAGCAAGACAGAGGCACTAAGCATAGGGTGGAAGTGGACGTGCACTTATATGTTTAGCGTACTGTACTTACTGTCTAGTGTCATTATTGAATTTTTGCTTTAAAACTTATTTCTTTTTCTGGGATTAGGGGAACCACAGACATTTTCATTAAAATTTAAGAGAGCTGAAGATTATCCCATTGATCTTTATTACCTTATGGATCTCTCCTACTCTATGAAAGATGACTTGGAAAATGTGAAAAGCCTTGGAACTTCTCTGATGAGTAAAATGAAGAATATAACTTCAGATTTTCGAATTGGTAATAATTTTTTTTAAGATCATTTTAAATTAGGGCTTGCTTTTCTTTACAAACAAAGTTCTGTTTATCATGTCAAAATGTAAAGAGAAATATACATGTGTAATATGCATGTGCTCAGAAATATAAACATGATTTAGTACGTTTGTACTAGGAGAAGAAAATGCATACTTTTATAACATAGATTCTGTATTAGAGTGCTGCTGGATAAAAACAGATTTGGATAGAGCAAACCTGAGAGCCTTGATGCTGTTATATCAGCAAGCTAATAGAGAGCAAGGATTATAATAGGTTGCATCAAATTTAAGGCATACAGTAGACTTAAGTTAATCAAGTTTATTGTCAATGCTTTTTATTCTGAAGATAACTTAAGTCATGTACAAACTTAACAGGTAGTATTCAAAGCTAGTCCTCAGAATAGACCCACTAAAGTTTCTGGAAATACCTAATGAGTAGTTTGGATCTACAGTGGTACCTCGGGTTACAGACGCTTCAGGTTACAGACTCCACTAACCCAGAAATAGTACCTTGGGTTAAGAACTTTGCTTCAGGATGAGAAGAGAAATCATGTGGCAGCGAGAGGCAGTAGCTAAAGTGGTACCTCAGGTTAAGAACAGTTTCAGGTTAAGAACAGACCTCCAGAACGAATTAAGTTTTTAACCTGAGGTACCACTGTACTCTTAAGTTGGACTTGGTTGAATACAACCCAACATTTATTGGTTTCTATGTAAACATTGGAATTTTTATTGGGTTTCATATACAACCCCTTGAGAAAGTAAAGAGTCTACATGGTCCCAGTTCATAGCACTCCTTCCAGGCAAGATACCCTGCTGCTTTAGGATGAACACATGCATAAAAGAAACCCACATGACAGCCAAGTAGCTTCTCTGGGTTTCCAAACATGTCTGCTGTGTAGAAGACATTCAGTATAATAACCCTTACTAAGGGTTAGTTCTGACCCTTCAGAACCACTTCCTCCTGGACACTTCATTACCTGGTAGACCAAGCTTCCCATTGTTTCCTGATGAAAAATAATGTATTTTGCTGGAGCGCAACCTGCCCTGCAACTTGGTGGCTTCTCCATAGGGCTTTCTATTGCTCTCAGAACCACAGAATTAATAGAGTTCCATTGTATGTCCTCCCTCCCTCTCTCTCTCTCTCTCTCTCTCTCTCTCTCTCTCTCTCAGGTTTTGGCTCTTTCGTTGAAAAAACTGTAATGCCTTATATTAGTACTACACCAGCCAAACTCAAGAACCCATGCACTGTTGACCTTAACTGTACAAGCCCTTTTAGCTACAGGAACGTACTCAACTTTACCAGCAATGGAAATCTGTTCAACAAGCTTGTAGGTGATCAACAGATTTCTGGCAATCTGGATTCTCCTGAAGGTGGATTTGATGCAATAATGCAGGTTGCTGTTTGTGGTGTAAGTGTATTTTCATTTCTTTTGGATATTACTATAAATGCAAGAGTTGGACACAACTAATAAATGCCATTGACTTGTAGACCCTTGGCTGTTATTCAGATTTAATGGATCAAAAGTGTTAATGTAACTTCTTGGACACAAATGTTGAAAAGGTACAATGATAAGCAATTAAAAGCCAGTGGGAATCCTTAAAAAGCATTCAACCACATGTGTAAGGGTTTGTTTGTTGCAGTTCTTGCACAGGAAACAAAAGGCGTAGTCACTGTGTTCTCTCTTTCTCCAACAACAACAAAAGGTTTCAGTCACCAGTCTATGACTTGCAGACCCTCTCTTCTACTGCTTCTGGTCTTGCTCCTATAAAGTCTAGCTGCTGATTTTCAGTTCTAGTAGCTGTTAGCCAGCAGTGTATTTTGAGAGAACCCTGCTCATGTCCCCCACCCTGCCTCTCCCCAGACACACTTTGCTAGTAAAGATATAGAGTAAAACCCTGGACCAGAACTCTGATCTGGATGCCCAAGTACCATGATGCCTGGTGCCAGCAATTTTCAGAGGGAATTGGGAAGGCGACTTCAGTGTACAAGTGGAATCCTCTCCCTTTCTTGCTTTGAAGCTTTCTGAGTCAATCTCCAGTTGCAAATGTTGCATGATCGTTTCTGCATGCCTCTTGACCTCATTGAATTAAGCTGGAGCAACTGTATCCTAGTACCAACACATCCCAGCTGTCACTTCCGGGTGTGTTCAGGTGGCTTCTTCCCACATTACGTTTTTATGTTATGTACATGTTATTGTAGCTACTATCAAAACTGTACAGTAGTGATGGGAGGAGAGCTTATATCTTTCCATTTGCTAAAAATCCATGGGGATACTGATCACTCATTTTTCAGTTTTCTCTGCTACCGTATTCTTTCACAATGATTATGTTTTTGATATATATATTACATATATATAATTTATTCTAGTCAAAACTTGGATGGAGAAATGTCACTCGGTTGTTGGTATTTTCTACGGATGCTGGATTTCATTTTGCTGGAGATGGGAAACTTGGAGGAATTGTCTTGCCAAATGACGGGCGATGTCATTTAGATGACAATATGTACACAATGAGCCATTATTATGTAAGTATGCTTGAGAGAATGTTTAATTTTGTGTTTACATGTATGATATTGTGTATGTGTGCCTCTCTCTCTCTCTCTCTCTCTCTCTCTCTCTCTCACACACACACACACACGTGTAGAAATAGGAGACAATCCCAGTATACTCCCCCCCCATGTAGAAGAATGCTTTGAGAAGAACACCCATTAAAAGTTTAGCTTATAATTTAAACTTTTAAAATAGCAAGGTCTGTAAGCTTTCATGGACCAGTGCTAGCAGAGCTTGTATGTAAAAACATGTAGAGATTTATAATTTTGATATAGTAGCCTTCACATTTTTCTTCATGGAGGAAGAATGCCAAGTTTGGTTTGCCTATTTTAAAACTTAAGTTATCCAACTTTGCTAAAACTCCTTTTCTGAATCCAGAGAGAAACCCAAGAACTGGAGAACATTTATTTAACTGGCAAAATACAAGAAAAAAGCATAAGTAATGCATTGATAAGAATGAAGAATCTGAGAATTAGAGGCTTCTGTTAATGAGAGTTGATGGATTGCTTAAAAAAAATATTTTTTGACTCTCTTATGTTTGCTCTTGCTTATATTTGTACAGAAAATTGTATATAAGAATGTTATTGTGTGTGAAATTCAAGTATATATAAAATGTAAACTTCATTCTTCAGGATTATCCCTCCATTGCACACCTTGTTCAGAAGCTAAGTGACAATAATATTCAGATAATATTTGCTGTTACACAAGAATTTCAACCTGTTTACAAGGTAAGAGCAAGAGTCCCTTCCCTCACCAGCTGAGATTCCCCAGCCTGAAAATGCACCCACCCACATGACTAATGGTGCCCTCTAGGCAATAATGGTATTTACCCCCACCCACCCTAGGTGGGAATGTAGAGAGAGCTGATGGGTTGCAGTTGCCCCACCCCTGTTCTATGCATGTGTTAGAAACTTGAGAAATTTAATTCTATATAAGTATGGTTTTCTATATGGGACGCCAGTGGCACTGTGGTCTAAACCACTGAGCCTAGGGTTTGCCGATCAGAAGGTCGGCGGTTCGAATCCCCACGACGGGGTGAGCTCCTGTTGCTTGGTCCCAGCTCCTGCCAATCTAGCAGTTCGAAATCACATCAAAGTGAAAGTAGATAAATAGGTACCGCTCCAATGGGAAGGTAAATGGCGTTTCTGTGCTCTGCTCTGGATTTGCCAGAAGCGGGTTAGTCATGCTGACCACATGACCTGGAAAAACTGTTTGAGGACAAACGTCGGCTCCCTTGGCCAGTAAAGCGAGATGAGCACCGCAACCCCATTGTCGTTCGCGACTGGACTTAACTGTCAGGGGTTCTTTACCTTTTTATGGTTTTCTATAAATGGCATTTTGCATATAGAATTAATCTACATGCTGATTATGATTTTTACTGAATGTTTTTCTCATTCTTCTCATGTAAAGGAGCTCAAGAATTTGATTCCAAAATCTGCAGTGGGAACACTCTCTTCAAACTCCAGTAACGTGATTCAACTGATAATTGATGCCTACAATGTGAGTTCACCAGTTTTCATTATTGCCACATACACCCAAAGACAATGTGGCGATAATTTGGAATGTGGAGTTAACTAGGGCTATTGACTGACTCCGAAGCGCCCTCTCCGATTGCATGGAGCCCGGACAGCTCCATGCTTTTCCCCAGAGCTGAGGGCGATGAAACAGTCGCTGAGACGGCTAGAGCGCCGGTGGCGGAATACTCATTCTGAATCAGACTGGACATGGAGCTAGAGCTCAACTTCGAGCCTACCAAATGGCAATGGTGACGGCGAAGAGGACCTTCTTCACCGTTTCTATTGCATCTGCAGAAAACAGCAGCAGGAGACTCTTCCAGAACCACCTTTGTCACTGGGGCCACTTTGCAAAAAAAAATTTGCAGATAAAGTCGCTCAGATTCGGAAGGAGGTAGACTCCACCATGGGAGCAGAGCCGGGGTGGGAGAGTGCAAGAGCCCTGTCTAGTCATGTTTCATGGGATCAGTTCCAATCTGTTACCTCTGAGGATGTGGACAGGCTGCTTGGACGAGTGAAATCGACCACCTGTCTCCTTATCCTAGCCCATCCTGGCTAATAAAAGCGAGCCGGGAAGGGCTGGGCGATGGGCTTTGCGGGGTGGTGAATGCTTCTCTCTGCGAGGGAGTCTTCCCAGACCCGCTGAAAGAGGCAGTCATTAAACCGCTTCTTAAAAAAAACATCTTTAGACCCGTCCAATATGGCCAACTATCGCCCAGTCTCAAATCTACCATTCTTGGGCAAGGTGATTGAGATGGTGGTTGCTGAACAACTCCAAGCACGCCTGGAGGATGGGGACCATTTAGATCCCTTCCTGTCGGGATTCAGGCCTCATCATGGGACTGAAACTGCCTTGGTTGTGCTGGTCGATGATCCCCAGCGGGCCAGGGACAAAGGTGAGAGCTGTTTCCTAGTTCTGCTGGATCTCTGTGGCCTTTGACACCATTGAACATAACATCCTTCTGGACCGTCTAGAGGGGCTGGGAGCTGGGGGGCACTGTTATACAGTGGTTCCGCTCCTTTCTCCAGGGCCGTGTCCAGAAAGTGGTGTTGGGGGATGAGTGTTCAGACCCTTGGGCGCCTCAGGATTCCGTCCTCTCCCCCATGCTTTTTAATATCTATATGAAGCCGCTGGGAGAGTGGGAGAGATCATCGGGGTTTGGGCTGGGTGTTCATCAGTATGCGGATGACACCCAGCTCTACCTCTCTTTTAAATCAGAACCAGTGAAGGCCGTGAAGGTCCTGTGTGAGTGTCTGGAGGTGGTTGGAGGATGGATGGCGGCTAACAGATTGAGGTTGAATCCTGATAAGACAGAAGTACTGTTCTTGGGGGACAGGAGGTGGGCAGGTGTGGAGGACTCCCTGGTCCTGAATGGGGTAACTGTGCCCCTGAAGGATCAGGTGTGCAGCCTGGGAGTCATTTTGGACTCACAGCTGTCCATGGAGACGCAGGTTAATTCTGTGTCCAGGGGGCTGTCTACCAGCTCCATCTGGTACGCAGGCTGAGACTCTACCTGCCCGAAGACTGTCTCGCCAGAGTGGTGCATGCTCTGGTTATCTCCCGCTTGGACTACTGCAATGCGCTCTACATGGGGCTACCTTTGAAGGTGACCCGGAAACTGCAATTAATCCAGAATGCGGCAGCTAGACTGGTGACTGGGAGTGGCCGCCGGGACCACATAACACCAGTCCTGAGAGATCTACATTGGTCCCAGTACGTTTCCGAGCACAATTCAAAGTGTTGGTGCTGACCTTTAAAGCCCTAAATGGCCTCAGTCCTGTATACCTGAAGGAACGTCTCCACCCCCATCGTTCAGCCCAGACACTGAGATCCAGCACCAAGGGCCTTCTCACAGTTCCCTCATTGTGAGAGGTGAGGTTACAGGGAACCAGGCAGAGGGCCTTCTCGGTAGTAGCGCCCACCCTGTGGAACACCCTTCCATCAGATGTCAAGGAAATAAGCAGCTATCCTATTTTTAAGAGACAGCTGAATGCAGCCCTGTTTAGAGAAGTTTTTAATATTTAATGCTGTATTGTTTTAACATTCGTTTCCAGACCTAGTTCAAAGTGCTGATTTTAACCTGTAAAGCCTTAAACAGCTCAGGACTGCAGTCCTTGTCAATATGTTTGTGTGTGGTTTTTCGGGGGAGGGATTGGGAAAGGAAAAATAGCAGTGCTGATCTTATCAGCAATACCATTTTATCAATCTTTTATCCGTTTGTAAGCTACAATGACGTTGGCTGCACAAAACCCACAAGAAAACGGTAGCACTAGTTCAAAACCTGCTATGTCAAGATACAGAGAAAACTAATACAGTGGTACCTTGGTTCTCAAACTTAATCCGTTCTGGATGTCCGTTCCAAAACCAAAGCATTCCAAAACCAAGGCGCGCTTTCTCATAGAAAGTAATGCAAAATGGATTAATCCGTTCCAGACTTTTAAAAACAACCCCTAAAACAGCAATTTAACTTGAATTTTACTATCTAATGAGACCATTGAACCATAAAATGAAAGCAATAAACAATGTCACACAATCAATCAATCAGTAGCTGAACTGGGTTCCACACAGTCACAAAAAAACAAAAAAGAGCCGCAAAAACAGACAGAACTCAGCATAACTCTCAAAACGAAAGTGTGGCACTCAAATCAGAAGCATAACACTCAAAACTGAGCATGTTCAGCTTCCGGGGGGAAACAGGAACACTTACTTCCGGGTTTGCAGTGTTTGGGTTCCAAGTTGTTTGAGTACCAAGGTATTTGAGAACCAGGGTACCACTGTAGTCCCTTCAGAAATGCACGTTTTAAAAGGACTAGATAGAATCTGTTGAACTTATATCTCTTGCAAGAGAGTATTTTCCAAGTGTTTTAAAGGAACTGTTGGGACATCTGGGGGGCCACAGGGCACAAGAACTTGTGGCTTTTCAGTTGAAGTTGGACTGCATGTTCCATTATCCTTCACTAAACTACTTGACTTTTGTGTTAGTCATTGTCTTCAGAAGTCATTCTGGAAAACAACAAACTACCAAAAGAAGTCACAATTGAATATAAATCTTTCTGCAAGAATGGAGTGAATGGTACAGGAGATGAAGGAAGAAAGTGCTCCAACATTTCAATTGGAGATGAGGTAACTTTCTGCATTCTGGAATCGGTGTGCTATTGCTTCACCCCCTCTAATCAGTGTTAAACAAATTACCTATGTACTCTTTACTTTGCTTACAGGTTAGCTTTGAGATTAAAGTAACAGCCAACCAGTGTCCAGAAAAAGGGCATGGTGAAACCATTAAAATCAAGCCACTAGGTTTCACTGAAGAGGTAGAAATTAATCTGGAGTTCATCTGTGAATGTGAATGTCACAAGGACGGAATTCCAGACAGCCCTATGTGCTTCTATGGAAATGGAACATTTGAGTGTGGTGCCTGCAGGTAGATAAATATTAATATTTTTTTCTCCCTCAGATAAATCTGCTACGAAATAAAATATCCCTTGACTGTAAATGGCCAAAAAAAAATATCCCAGACTAGACACAAATTTAGTTGGAAGGTCTTTCCCTGATTCTTCTTGGGTGGAAGGGAATGTGCTGTCCACAAGCTCAGGAGAACCTCCATGTATTCCTCACATGCTTCAGGGTTGAGTCTCGACACTGAAAATAGATCCAGTTACAGGTGGGTAGCCGTGTTGGTCTGCCATAGTCAAAACAAAATCGAAAATTCTTTCTAGTAGCACCTTAGAGACCAACTGAGTTTGTTCCTGGTATGAGCTTTCGTGTGCATGCACATGCACACGAAAGCTCATACCAGGAACAAACTCAGTTGGTCTCTAAGGTGCTACTAGAAAGAATTTTCGATTTTGTTTTGACTGAAAATAGATGCTTTGGAGAAACCATGAGTCCCTATTCTCTGCCACTCCCCCTTTCTTCCTACTTTAAATGGCCCTTCACTCCACTCATTATTTTTTTATTCATTCTCTCCACCACCTGCCTCTCTTTCTCCAATCCTCAGCTTTTCCCCAATTCCTACCATGTATCTCATTTTCCTTCTCATTTTCTTGTCTCCTGCTCTTTCTGCACTCTGTCTTCACCCACCTCCCCTTGCTTGGCAGGTCAATTTAATCATTTCATTTTTCTCTCACTACCCCCGCTACTTCATTGTTTGCTTAGTTGGGACCATTTCCCGTCCTTGTTTCTTTCTTAACGTCTTTCCTTCCTGTGCCACATAATCCTTACACAAAGAGAAGTTGTGTGTCCTTTCTCCTCATATAGGAAAACACATGAATAAAAAGAAGGGAACCCAACTCAGCTCCTTAAGCAAGCATGAAATTTGTATTTTAATGCTGGGCCTTCAGGTACCTTCAGTCATCCCATACTGGACCCTGGTGCCTTCCTTTCCCCCTAGAACATTGGCTGTTTATTCCTACCAGGAACTTTAAATTTCTATGCATTTCCAAAAGTAATTTTGACCACAGTTTTTTTGTTTCGTTTTTGTTTTTTAAAGTCAACTTTCCTGCCTTTGGGCCCTCAAAAAACATTCAAAGAGAGAGAGGCACTGAAAACAGACTGGTAGAACTGAAGGGGAGTACAGTATTCTGTGGCCTCTATCACTAAGTAGAGATCTGAGGGTGACAGGGAGGCTACAACACAACCACACACCCCGAAGATGAGCATGTCAGGGAGAAGAGGGACATGGCCCCCACCCATCAGGCAGAGAAGAAACGGTTGCAAGGAGCTTTCTTTCTCCTCCCTGCAAGAAAGGACTGTGTTACAATGTACTTCCAGTGTACAATACTTCCTCCTCTGCTCCCAGTTCTTTTTCCTCTTGCATCTGGTATTGTGAGCCTGCTGGGCATGGAATACCTGTCCTGTTTTAACTTAGAAAATAGCATTTTGAAAATGCTAGGTACTTTATGGGTGTTGTTTTTATCTGTAAGATACCTTGTGTCCTGTTGGGGAATAAGGTGGGCAATAAACAAATATATAACTATGATTATTCTTATATAAGTGGTGAATATTAATACTGTTGCAGGCTGATTGGACCTGTTCTTTAGTGCAATTGTAGCAGACCATTCTTCAAGACCTTTCTAGCATAGAAAAATAAATATCTGATGTGTCAAGCAGGCATGTGCCTCATTTCACCTTTGGAATAAATTAGCATTTATATTATTTTTACAGCAGTTAGTAGCGGCTGCTGTATTAATGAAGTTAGTAGAAGAGTCATTCAGCAGCTTCCCCAAACTACTGCTCTTGAGTTTTGGAACATCTGCCTCTAGGGTGAATCATGCTCTCGTGAAAGAGACTGTTTCCTGTATCTACGCACCAATATCTCATCCCACCCCCTTCTCAATATGTATATAAGGGAAAAGAAAGCTTTGCATTGATTTTCATTAACAGTTTAGTCATAAGAACCATTTTCCCTTCTAGGTGTAAACCAGGACGTATTGGAAAGCTCTGTGAATGCAGCATGGATGAAGTAAACAGTGAAGATATGTCAGGCACCTGTAGACCAGCAAACAGTTCAGAAATATGTAGCAACAATGGAGAATGTATTTGTGGACAGTGTGTGTGCAGGAAGAGAGACAATTTAAATGAGATCTACTCTGGCCGGTTTTGTGAATGTGATAACTTCAACTGTGATCGATCTGATGGCTTGATTTGTGGAGGTAATGAACTGACCCTTTGAAACTGTCCTGTACCTATTTCTAAACTTGACAGCCTAACATTTGGGAGGAGATCTTCTTGGTTTGTGATACTCGGCTGTGCAATACAGTACACAGTAATACTATTAGTAAAAGAAGAGAGGCTTTTTCTGAAGAGAATCATACACTGTAGCCCTTATTGTATGCCTTCACAAGACTTTAATTTATAAATTTATAAGAGACATCAAGTAAAAGGCAGGGGTCATGTGGCTAGAGTTCAACCAGCAGATCTGGTCCTATCTTACCCAGGACAAGTTGTTCAGCTGCAGCTCCTCTATCTACAGTGTGTACTTCCTTTGGCCTTTTTTGTTGGTTTCTCTGTTATTTCCTATTCCTTTCTCTGGATCATTCCTTTTTACTTAAAAAAACAACACCTTTTTATTTTCCACTTTGGCTTTTCCTCTTATTTTCTGACTCATGGGACCAACTGGGAAATGAGTAATCACCAAGCCTACAACTAAGTAAAGACCCTATACAGCTGCTCTGGCCACCACAGGGACTTCCAGTGCCCACAGTTCTTTGTGATCTGGAGGCAGTACATGCTGGCCATTGCTGTGATGGGAGCCATTCAGTGGGAGTGCAACTTGAGAGGTTACAGAGAGAGCCAAACTGTCCACTTTGGACAGTACAGATTAAGAAGATGATATGGGGAGGAACCTGCCAAACACCATTAATCCCTTACCTTTGTGCCAACTTTTGACACCATTTTGAAAGGAGAAAATTCTGATTTGGAGCTCCAGGTAACAGTGCAGTCTAAAATCAGCACTCTCAGCAAACTGCCAGTGGACATAGCAGAGTGAGTGGTTAGATAATAGCATGCAAGATAAACATCCAAATTGTTCAGCAATAATGATTTTCTGCCCTTGCTTTCTAAAGGCACGTTGTTCCCAGGCTTACTAGCCTCAGAGGCAGACCAAGGTCTTATGCTCTATTAGTCAGATGGGTCAAGTCATGTATGGCCACAACATGGAAGACCCAACTTTTACCAAGCCTATGAAAGCACGCTTATAGCAGTTCTCTACCAACCTCATAGAAATTTGTAGGGCTACAATGTGGACCTCACATCCTGCAGACAGGACACCATTGTCTCTATAGAGTTGGCCTTTGGAGATTAGTGCTGTGGAAGAGACTTGCAGTACTGGATCTTGTGGTTGAAATAGAAGTTATATGATCTATTCCTTTACCTGGACGGTAGGAAGATACAATCAGCTTTGAATGCCTCTGTCAAATTAAATCAGATTATGGCAATCGTTGATGTTCAATTTCATGTGCTTTATAGAAACTAAAATGCTTATCTTTTTATTGCAGGACATGGTGAATGTAAATGTCGTGAGTGTTATTGCGCAGAAAATTATACAGGCTCTGCTTGTGATTGTTACATGGATACCACCCCATGTGTAGCTGGAAATGGGCAAATCTGTAATGGCAGAGGAATCTGCAAGTGTGGAGTCTGTAACTGCACAGATCCCAAATTTACGGGACCAACATGTGAATTGTGCCCAACCTGCCCTGGAGTTTGTGCAGAGCACAAGTAAGGCTTTTGGATTTTTAAATAATAAAATAACTTCCTGCTGGGATATTTGCAAATTGCTCCAGGGGAATTTGTATGTTCCCCTTTGTACAAGGAGCTGTTTCTTGTGGCACATGTTTTTGCTTTGCTTTCTCTCTCCCTCCCCCCCCCCAAAAAAAAAATTTTTTTCTTAAGCTGGAGCAAAAATTATTGGTAACTGCCTTGGGTTTTTTTTCTTGGGTATACTGAAGTTTGTAACTTTTCAGTTTAAAAAATAAATAGTACCTGCACTTGCAGATGCCATTTAAAGCCAACTAGTATATCTTAAATCTGTGCAAAAACTGCACTTGAGTGCACACAGTTATTTCACAGCATTGTAGTTCAGTTGCTGAATACCTATTACTAGAATGTATTAGCAACTCATTTTAAATATGCTAAATTTCTTCCTTTTTTAATATGCTGCCTTTCAGGATGCAGTCTTCCTTCTTCCAAGTTGGCCTGGAAATAACATGAAAATATATTAATAAAATCACAACAGCATTAAAATCCTTTCCATACAGTACTTGGTGGCAGAAGACCCAGGATGTGGGGGAGGTGACAGTCCAGTTGGAGCAGGCACTGATATTTTCTTGTTCACCTGCCTCTCCTGAAATACTTCCAGTAGGCTGCTTGATGGGAGATGGTTCTGTGGGGAAAGTCCAGCTAGAGCAGGCTCAGCAATGATCCTTGTCCACCTCCCCCTCTCTCTTGGACTCCTCTATTCCACTGAGTGCAGTGTGATGTAGGCCCTGCTAAGCAGGCTTCTGTATGCTCTCTTAATGTGGGTCAAAGAGGCTGTATTGAAAAGAAAAAGGAAGATGCAGCCAATGCAGTGGTAGGGAAAATGTGTTTGCAGTTGCATTTCAGCTGTGTTTGAAAATTAAAGAGGACTAGAACTCAACCTGTTTAACTTATGTGTTTTTCCTGCATGCTAAACTGCCACACTAATTTTATATTGATCTATCTTGTATCTGACTTGCATTAGGGACTGTGTGCAGTGCAGAGCTTTTAACAGAGGGGGAAAGAAGGACACCTGTGAAGAAGAGTGTTCACATTTTACCTTGATGCCAGTAGACCATAGAGAGAAGTTGCCACAGCCTGGACAATATAAAGCACAGTCTCATTGCAAAGAGAAGGATATTGATGACTGCTGGTTCTATTTCACCTACTCAGTTGATTCAAACAACAATGCCATTGTCCACGTGGTAAAGACTCCAGGTATGTTTTGCTTCTCATGTGGATATTGTTGGCTTTCAGCAGAGAAATAAAGTGAAAAAGGTGGAGAAAGGGTAATGTAAAACAAAGCAAAAATAAGAGAGTGCTTAACAATATATTATACATTTATTTATTTTATTTCTATCAAAATATAAAGTATTGAGCTTTACATTTCTAGATAAATTAATTTAAAAACTGTTCTATCTACAAAAATTAAACTCTTAAAGGCTGCATAAATTCAGAATTTGTTTTGGCCAGACATCTATTTCCTGTTTCCACATTGTTGATTTACATCATGCTTGATTGTTCTTTGATTGCTTTGCTCCCTAGAATGCCCAACAGGTCCCGATATCATTCCCATTGTTGCTGGTGTGGTTGCTGGAATTGTTCTTATTGGTCTTGCTTTATTGCTGATTTGGAAGCTACTTATGATCATTCATGACAGGAGAGAATTTGCAAAATTTGAGAAGGAAAAGATGAATGCAAAGTGGGATACGGTGAGTGATAGCTGTACACAACACCTGGAGAATACAGCAAATGTTCTTTTGTACACTTCAGACATTTTAGACATCCATCCCTCTAGGACAGTGGTTCCCAGTTAGTGGTCCGTGTAATCCACAGCACAATTTACATAACAAAAAATACCATAGAGAAATCAAAATTTTCAAAATTATGGGGTCCATGGCTTGGCTTTTGAAAAAGGGGAGGTCTGCAGTACTTGGCTAATTGGGAACTGCTGCTCTAGAAATAAGCCCAGACAGCCTGGTTTAGTGATTCTCTGGATCTTCTACCTAAACTTTGCAATAAAAACTAGTGGTCTTTGGACTGGATAACTTTGACAGATACTCAGGTGTATCGTCTCATGGCTGGCTTTGAGGCTTTCGTTGTGCCACCCAGGACTTTTAGATGGAGACCAAACATTTGAAGTAAGAATGGTTGCATTAAGTTACTCACAAGTATTCCCTGGGTCTTAGCTACAATGTAATTGAGCTATATAGTTTCTGTTAATACATTGTGTATACATTGAGTATGTATAGTTGGTACAGAAAACAGCACAATACTATATATTATTGAAATGTCATATTTCAAAGAATTGTTGAAAACCTTATTTGGAAACTGGTACACTGAAATTCTGCATTCCACATTGACCGTTTTTCTACCTTCAGCAAGAAAATCCTATATACAAGAGTCCTATTAATAATTTCAAGAATCCAAACTATGGATGTAAAGCTGGTCTCTAAGTTTCCGTTCGTATTTTCCTTTCCATTTCTTTCTCTGTGCATGTCACTTTCTTCAAAGTCCGCTGTATGTGCCATTAACTAATCACTCTTACCAGCTGCTTTTTTATGAATTATGCAGTGGAGCTTAAATGAGGGGAAATAATGACCAAACTATAATGAGGGTTGCACGTTAGGGCCCTGTCCCCTTCTTAGTAAGATCTGAACAACTTGATTCAGCATATGTGCAGTGCCAGCTTCAGGATGTTGGTGGCTCTCAGGCAAGGTGCACTTAATGGGGCTGCACTAAAAAAAAGTGGGGCAGATAAATAGAATTCTTTTCACTGCCTGCAGGCCTCTGTTCCCCCTGAAAACTGAGAATAGCAATACTATTGGGGGCTTTGGGATAGACCAAATGACCAAGATTAGTGTCCTCTGGAGCTGGCCAAATTGACATACGGGCATATTATAGTCAAATACAAGTAGTATTAGGACTTAATTAACATCAACAGAAGTGTTAAGCACCCTGCTTAATGCATTTTCATTAAAGTCCATTGAATGCAACTCCTTAAGACTAAATTTGTCTAGTTTTAACTGGATTTTTAAGTTAAAGCTGGTGTTAAGTGATCCTGCTGTTGGCTTTGACTTATGCAACATCTTCCTTTTTCTTTTCCCCCATCTCACACTTAAAACTTTGACTCCTCAGCTTCTAACTCACTTTATAAACCAAGAAGCTTAGTGAAGGAAGGCCAATTTTTACAGACAGTGAATTTTGCCTAGAAAGCTATGAAAGAGAAGTTAGAAGCTTCCAAGTATATGCAAAGGGGAACCCATACTGTAGAGTACCAGTCTTGTCATGTAGCATCACAGATCTCTCAAGGACCTTGTAGTTCCCTCTTCACACGAGACTGCAGAAGTGGTGCTTTTGAGCGCTCTCTCTTTTCCTTTGTAATATGAAGCCATCATGAGGCTATGCTGGCTTTGTCATGTATTTCCACTCTTACGCTGTTTGCCACTCTTCCAATATCTGCACAAGTGGGTACCAGAGGCATAATGGCTTCCAGGAAACCAGCTAAGATATTTCTGAATGCTCTGTTATCAAATTCCTGCTAATTTTCCTTGGACAGTCTATCCTTCCTCTTGCATATTTTCACTTCACAGGAAAAAAAATTGCTAGTTGAGAGGCATGAATTGTTGTTACAAGAGCTCTCAAAATCGCCATGAGTGCTTGCTTTGCCTTTTTGAAGTCCCTTTTGAAGCAGCAAAGCAGGGAGACAACAGAATTGCCTCTGTCTTGTCCTTTCAAAAGAAATGTTTAGTTGGGTTGGCCTGCTTTGCACATCATGTCCTCTCCAGAAGCTCACACACTTACGTGTTTGCACTAAAGCTTTGGTATAGTTTAGTGTGGCGTATAAACTGCTACATTGGAAGAACAGTTTTATTCTTTTCTTTTTTAATTTTATTATGTGCCCCCCCTCTCCAAGTTTAAAACATTCTGAATAGTGCATAAACAATAATTCCAGAGCATGCATGTGTATGGATGTGTTGCATGTTTTTATATAAAGGTCCATTTGCCAGGCACACCAAGACATGCAGAAATTATGAATTCAGTTCAAAGCTGCATGTAATAGGCTTTCTAATGGTGTGGAAACATTATCTGTAGCACAGGGGTTGCCAGAAGTAAGCCCACCAGTTCACTCACTTCAATAGTAACTAAGGATGTGAATGGCTATAGTCACGATTGTGCTATGTTTTTGTGTGTCTCATAGAATAAAATGTATGAACAGTTCTTGTTATAAATGAAAATTATGACAAATATTGACCTTTATTAGCCACAGGTTTCTGTATATCAAATTATCATAGCCTCTGTTTGCCTATTCTCTTAAGGCTCTGTGAATAATAAGGTTGCAATCAGTTTGTGAGTATCCTGATACCACTATTTTGTTTTGCATTGGTACAAATGCAACCCATTTTCCAGGTACAATCCCATGTACCTTTTTTGTAGAGGAAAGATATGAAACGCTTAAAGCACCTGTCCTTAAAAAGCATGTGCCTAACGCCTTCAAAGCTTTCACTACATTAGCAGGTGTATATTTCTATCGATTTGCCATCCGTATGTGTTAACCCTCTTACATATTATTTAAAAAAGTATACAAGGCATGATGCTTCATAAAAGCTAAAGCTGCTAGATTATCTTTAGCTATTTTTCATATACTTGCCTGTTACAATTCAGTAATCCTTTGCAAGAGTTGAGGGTCAAACATGCACATGGATTTCTGGATTGGTTTGACTGTGTGTGGAAATGCTTCCAGTAAACGAGCTTCTTAAATACTTTTACAGTAAGATTTCTTATGTCATTTGTGATATTAATAATTCTTTTTCTTCTAGGGTGAGAATCCTATCTACAAGAGTGCAGTGACAACTGTGGTGAATCCTAAATATGAGGGGAAATGAAAACTGCTTTCTAATTCTACAACTGCTTTCTAACTCCACAACACTGTATGCAATGTAGCAGTTTTGTAGTCACAGTAACATAGCTTTAGAGCAATATCGCAATGAATTTACTAATTCATTACATTACATATATGTTTGTTTTCTATGCAGATTTTAAAAACTGTACAGTATGTTTTTAATTTTTGAAGGTTTTTTTTTCTTTTTGCAAATAGTGCCAGGAGATTGATAATAAAACTTGACACTGCATAGCCTCCTCAACTAAGGTCACATGGTGCCTTTCTGACCTGTATCTGGAGTGAAATGGCTAAAGTAACCAGTATAAGGGTTCTGCCTAGCCATTAAGTATTAATATTATATCAGTTTTTCTTTACAGGCACATCAGGGCTTTGGTTTGCACAGTTAAAATGCAAGCCAAATAATTCTTTGTAAATTACAAAATTAACTTTAGTTTGTGAATAATGAACTTTTCGCAAGATTTTAACCTTACTTGATGCAGTAAGTTTAATGAGACAGAAATCATGATCTAAAAGACAATTTAATATGTGCAGATGCCTTTTAAACTGTCAGGGGTTGTGTATAAGAAATAGGAAGGAAAAATAGATTCAGAATAATAGCTTTAATATTTTGCCATTCTTTTTTATGATATTGCTGCATGGTGACCGAAAAAGAATTTTACTTTGTAAACTCAAATCCTGACTTTGGTACAGAAAAGAAGTCTACCAATACATCTTCTGAATGCATAAGGGCCTTAATTCATCGGGGGGTAGTGGTTTTTCTAATGTTTTTGCTTAGGTTAAAGCCTGGTGCTTTGTCACCTTTTTCGTTAATGTATTTGAATTCATTTTGTGTAAGATGATTGTTGTAAAAACAACTTTTTTGCAGTCTTGGCTGTAAATTTACCTTCATATTGTAGCTAAGACTGCACAATTGTCATGTAACATGACTTTCAGTTCTGAGATAACATTGTTTGATGTGCCATGTATATTTGCCGCTGCCCATTCTGTCTTGTGTTCTATACTATCCACATTCTTATTTTAAGTGCCTTTTATTTTAACAAATGTTCACTTTTTACAGTGCTATCATGGAAGTTATTTATTAAATAAAAAATCTTTTAAAACATCACACCTGAATTTCCTTTCTGTACTTTGTAACTTAGTACAGAGCCAGTGTGGTGTAGTGGTTAAGAGCGGTAGACTCACATGCAGCTCCTGGGTGACCTTGGGCTAGTCACACTTCTCTGAAGTCTCTCAGCCCCACTCACCTCACAGAGTGTTTGTTGTGGGGGAGGAAGGGAAAGGAGAATGTTAGCCGCTTTGAGACAACTTCGGGTAGTGATAAAGTGGGGTATCATATCCAATCTACTCTTCTTCTTCTTGAAGAAACCGGTCAGATTGAGGTAAAAACAATTTATCTACTAGAAATAACTTACCTGAACACTAAAAGGAATTAAGACATTAGATTAATAATTAAAATAGATCAGCCCTAAGCATACTAACTGGACCTAAGAATCTCTAAAAAGACGTAGTCTTGCAAATAAATACTACAATCAAAATGCTGAGGAGGAACATTCTGGTTTTAGTTATATAATAATAATAATCTAATATTCAAGTAACACTAGAGGGAGAAAAAATTGGGCTTACCTGTAAAGGGGTTTTTCCTGGAGTGAATATGTTCCTCTAGAGCTTGAAAGCAGGATTGCCTAAAACTAACCTACAGGTGGTATCTAACGCCAATAAAATTAGCACTAATACGCCCAGGAACCTCACCAAAATGCTGGAGAGGGTGCACCTCCACAGGCACATACTTTCACATGTGGTGGGAGTGCCCCAAAATCCAACTATTTTGGACAACAACCATACGAGAAATATGTAAGATAACCAAGCAAGTGCTAGAAATCACCCCAGAATTGGTCTTACTAAACATCTTCCAAGACAACAATGCCCACTTACACCACAAAGAACTCATAACCCATCTACTCTCAGCAGCCAGAAACATAAACCAAACACTGGAAAGACTTGTCAGGTGTAAGCATGGACCAATGGTACCAAGTAGTATGGGAAACAGCCCTACTGGAAAAAACTAACCAGTAAGCTGAAACTGACACGGGGACAAACAGAAGACGACACCTTCACCTCGGTATGGTTCCCCTTCATCACACACACAGCCCAACAAGACAATGACAAAAATCTACCGAAGGCATACAAATCAATATGGCTAACCTTATCAAAAACACCCACCCACCCCACTCACACAGGAAACCAAAGACCACCATAGCCAACCCTGACCTCTCTCGCCGCCAAAGGAGCACAAGCGAACAACAGAGAACCTACACAAACAACGCTGACACCAAACCCTATATATACGGTATTAAGTAAAAGAAAAACATCGTCACCCCATCCTACCCACCTCTTTCCCCCTTTTCTTCCTACTTCCTAATGTCTCAACAACCAAAACTGATTTGTAAAAATGTTACATGGGAAAAATACGAGAAACATCACACATACCTTTGTAAATCAAGAAAATCTTTAATTAAAAAAATACTTGAAGATCACTGCTTCTGTACCCCTCAGTAGGGAATCCCCTATCACCACCACGCGCCTCTTCATAGGCTTGGTTGGGATTCTTCCATGTGCTGTCTCATCCAAGGTTACCTGCATATTCCCGGAGGACTGACTTTGCTGCTCATCTTCATATTCCTGATCAACTGTGATGAGGAAGAGATCTTCAAATGGAGTCTGTTCCTTGTCTTCCATGTTAAGGGAGAGCACTTCAAATTGATTCAGATCGGGAGAGAGTTAAGAGTCCTGGCTCCCTTTCAGCCCCGCCCTCTTGCCCAGGCTTCCTTTGTTGAATGTGCTGCAGAGGGAGGTTGTTTGTTTCCCCAGCGACATGTGATTGGCTGATTAGATTATCTGTCTGGAAACCGTAGAAAAGGCTCCCTTTCCTTTAGAAGCTGCAGAAATGTGAGTTGAACCCCATAAAAATGGGGCTTTTCCTCTTTGCTTTTCCCCCTTTGCAAAAGGAGCTTTGCTTTTCCCCCTTTGCAAAAAAAACCTGCAAAACCTTTAGCTGATCCTCAAAAAAACAGGGGTTTTCCCTTTGCAAAAAAAGATGCAAAACTTTTAGCTGATCCTCAAAAAAACAGGGCTTTTAGAGGAGGAAAACCAGAAAAATATTTTTTTTCTTGTTTCCTCCTCTAAAAACGAGGTGCGCCCTATGGTCCGGTGTGCCTTATGGAGCGAAAAATACGGTAAAACTAGCAGGAATAAGTAAACAATGGTACAAAAGACTTGAGTGTTACATTATTACCTCGCTCGGGAAGTCCTCTTCATAGAACATAGTGGGAGACAAACTGTACTTAAACCCCAAAGGAAAAGTCATAATGATTTATGAAGCAGCATCCGAACACACAGTCTCTTTAGTTCAGTGTAATAAACCAATCTTTTTCTAATTCCAGGTGTGCAAGTTCTTTATTTAGCATAAGAATTAAAGCCACACACATTTTTAACAGACACATGTAGTGTTTCCATGCAAAGGGTTCTACCCCTCTCGGAGCTGTATGTCGAGGAAATACATGTGTGGTAGACACATGTGGGTTAAGACATTCACATCACAAGCCTGGATTTGATTATTTCAGTCCAATGCAATTAACTGCAGTTTGAACCAGTTGTGTGTGCATGCTAGCATACTCTTATAGGGACTTTCTACTGGTTTCCTCCCCGTCCCCCTTCTTCCCATCACCCACAACTTCTGAGTAACATATTGCATTTAAACTGTTAATAATTCTCTATGTGGTTTCCTTTTCTTATAACACTTAAAATTAGCTCAGAAAGAGGTTAACCTCACACTCACTTGCAAAGTTGCTATTGGCTGAGAGGGAGCTAAATGGCTGAGCAAGGTTTGAATGTGGTTATCTCCTACCAAAGAAGACTCTAGCGGCTGGAAACTGCTATTCCAGACTTCTTTTCAACTGCTGCAGGAAACTGACACTTGAAGTGCAATCCTACGCCCTGATCCACAATGCTGGGGTGTGAAACGTGGGAAGTGACACTCCAGAGATCCTCACTGCACCTGCCAAAAGCAGGGCAAGTGGAACCTACCACTAGTGCTATATTAGCCAGTAAAGCCCTGTAGCAGAGTGTTTTGGGGGGTGGGAGTGGAAATGGGCCACTCAGGGACCTGTTGGTTCCTAAACCAGTCTAGCTACAGGCAGTGAACCCATTATGGTCCTCTGTCCTGTGACAACTACAGCAGAATCTGTCTCTGCCTCCACCTTCCATCCTGGTTACCCTGAGTACGCCTGCTCACCCCTGCTACTCCCAGAAGGGGCTTAAGATTGAAGCCATATTTATTTAAATTGTTTGGTGAATTAATGCTGCAGAATTAATGCTAGGAGTAATCACTATAGAACTTGGACTTGCTTTGGGGAAAGTATTTATTTATTCTGAATAAATAGCATATCTGTGGGCTCTTGGGTCCCAAAGTGGTTCATAATTATGTAGTGAACTGCCCTGTGCTCTTCAGGTGAAGGGTGGTTAAAAAAATTAATAACAACAATAAGAATACTATTAAAAATACCAATCATAATAGCATAAAACAATAATTTTTAAAGAAAAGTCAGGAGTGCATTCTAAGCACAGTGAAAGAAAATGTATGATTGGTACTCACATGAAGAGTAGATTTGTGAGGTCACCATGCGTTCACTGTGTTGGGCTATGGCTCCCTCTGGTGTCAAAGGAAGGAATGAACAGCTCTTTGGGAAATGGGAGGGCTCCCAGTTTGCGGACTTGCCAAGCTTGTACCGTCATCAGACTCTCACATTACAAGTAAGGAAAAGGCAAGGAAAAAAGCCCACTTCCCAACAATATCAATAATATCAACCACAGCTTAACTCAAAATATAATAACCATAAAATTGTGCCATATAGGAAGAATTTCAGTTGCAGCCCATATCAGTGAGTCCCCAGTGATGACCTCACAAATCTACACTTCAGGTGAGTACCACTCATACTAGTCGGTCATCGTGCAATCACTGGGTTGGGACATACCATGGCTTTCCCAATTAGCGTGGGTCCCAGCTGCAACAGAATTAATGAGGCAGGACCTGATGCAGGACCAAAGGTGGTCTCTGCTGAAGCAAACATGCCCATCTTATAGTGCCTCATAATAGTGCTAGGAACAGACCAGTTGCTGCTCTAATGATTTCTACTTGAGAGGCATCAGAAGAAAAGGCAGCCACTGTTGCCACTGATCTTGTGGAATGCGCTGCCAGATTTGTTGACCTGGGAAGTTTAAGCAACTCATAGGCCATAGCACTGTATGCCCTGATCCATCTCTAGAAACTGTGGCTGCAGACACTTTTTACCCACTGTGGAAGGGTGAAAGGATTTGAAGTGGGATTCAGTGGATTTAATGCCCTTTGTCTGCTTATGTATACATTCACTGTTCTGTGAACATCTAATGAGAGCCAAGCCTTTTCTAAGGGATGCCTAGGATTTGGGCAGAAGGAAGGTAGGATCACCTCCTGCTGAACATGCAGCTTTGACAAACCTTAGACAAAAATGATGGGTCCATCCTCAGGACTACCCTATCTTCATGAAATGTGCTGAAATGTTTAGCTACAGATAAGGCTCCCAGCTCAGAAAATCTTTGAGCTGAGCTAATTGCCATGAGAGAAAGAACTTTAAAATACATAACTTTGAGGGAGACCTGTTATAGTGGTTTGAAGGGAAGCTCCTGCAGGCAGGAGGAAAAATGATGAGCCACAAAGGACATTGAAGAACAACTCCCTTTAGAAAACACTTCACAAGGGGGTGAGACCAAAGTGGTGGGTGGCCCATGGAAAATAAAACAGAGGATGTGCCGGAGGCCTGTCTCTTTAAAGTGTTTGGTTTGAGACATCTATGTAGTCCGCTTTGCAGCAAGGTGAGCAAGTCAGGCACTGTCACTGTAGGTACTGGTAAGTGACTGTCAGTGCACCAACTGAAAAAGGCTGACCAAGTAGCCTGATATATTTGAATTGTAGATAATCTTTGTGAGTGTTGAAGGTAGAAATAATCACCGAGTTGAAACTGAGCATTCAAATGCTAGGTAGTTAAGCATAGCCATTTGATGCAAAAGAAAAACTGGGAGCAAACTTAAGAGTGTAGTCCTGGTTTTTCCTTTTAACTGTACCTTGAACTTTATCACATCTGACACCATATTTGATGTCAGGCCAGGGAAAGTTGGGCGTAGTATGCCCAAAATGGTCTGGCAGTCCTAATTAGGCCTATGCACCAGAGGTTTCCCACCACTGTTATGGGGTAGGGAAGAAGCTACCTTTATTTTTCAGGAACATAAAATCCAGTACAGGGTATTACTGATGCTATCCTCCGTATGCAAAGAACCAAACTACTACTAAGCATACTTGAAAGTGATTGATAACTAGGCTACCTAACCATGTGTATAGTGCAAATTTCTGTACTTTAGCTAACATGAATTACAGCAGTACTCACTCCCTATTGGCGTCATGTGACTTCTAACATCTAGTTGTGCTTTGTTATCAATTCTAAGGCAAAGGATCTGGTTGGTTTCAAAAATCTGATTAGGGGGTTGGTTGTACCATAACCAAATAAAAATGTACGTAGCTTTTGGTCACAAATAACCTAGTTATGATCTGTTAAACCATTTTTAAAAATTACTACTATTAGAGCTTTGGTGGTTCAGGTATCATATATTTTAACTGCTGTTCCAGTACAATTAAGTTCTCAGAACAAATTCATACAACAGCATAGTTTTTCATGTTTCCTTTTCACAGATCAGCAAAGATGAATTGTATAAGATGGCTGCATCACTGACCCAATCTCTAAAAACAATAATAAGGTCATTTATGTTTTGAACTTTGCTTTATGACTGGGAAGGTGGTTTCTTTTCTGTAGGGGTTGCATCCTTTTCCAGAAATAACAATTAGGTCCTAAAAAATAAAACACAATTATTCAGTGTACTTACAACTGAGTTAATCCACCTATATTTAAGATTACATTTTAGATTACTATATGCAAATCTTATTTTGCTATCTGGTGCCTGCTGCAGTTGTGAACTGAATGCTCTGTTAATAGGAAACTCTAAAATATCTGTGCTTCATCAGTTTCAGATTCATTGACTACAGGCAGGGTCAGTCTGATGGGAAGGACTCCTCCTCCTGGAGAGAAGATGAAAAGGCTCTAAGGGCCCAATAGGAGGAGTCATCCCTATCAAGGAATCTCACAAATGTTAAGTTTTCTAGGGTAAGCTGTAGTTATTTACCTCTGCTTGATCTTGAATGTCTTCCTGAGTGACTGGTGAAGGACCTCCCCCTATTAAAACAAAACAAAATAAAATCCACATTACTTTATCATACCATTTGAAAGTCTACCTGATATTTATTAATTTTATCTGGATACTTGAAAGGGTTAATTTTTATAGTATTAAATTGACTTGCCATAATATTAAAATTAACATTTTCTTATGTCGCCAATGCAGTGCCACTTGTCATCTATGTTCTGGTAACATCTAGGTTAGATTACTGCAATGTGTTATATATGGGGCCGCCTCTGAAGACAGATGAGAAACTTCAGCTGGTGCAGAATTCAGTGGCCAGGTCGCTCACCAGGGCAAGGCAGGTTGAGTATATAGCACCAATCCTGGCCTGACTGCACTGGCTACCAATTAGTTTCTAAATTCAAAATGCTGGTTTTGACCTATAAAGTATTAAATGGCTCAGGACTGCAATACCTTAAGGATCACCCCTCCCCATATGAACTGGCCTGGATCCTGCAATCTGTTCGTGTAATTTGGAGAAAAAAGGTGAAATTGCACTTAGTGCTTGGGCCATGTATTGAACAGCACACACCCCCACCCCATGTCTGGATTTTATTTAGATATGGCATCAGCTGCAAGTGGGTGGTCCAAGCCTAAAGCATGGCTCATCCACCCTCACTTTCTCTAAGGAATATATGTATGTGTAGTAGACTCAGCAGCAGTTTGGCAGGAGTGTGAGGTGGTCTAAGTCTAACAGGTATGGGCCAACTGACTTACAAATCTAACAGGATCATCATCTAAGGCCCACTTGGTGCCTTCATTTTGCACAGGCAAAAACATTCCTAATCTCCCAGGCCTTTGTCTAACTAAACACTCTATGGCCTTTCAAAGCAGGTGGAGGTATTGTTTCTGTTTCTTACTATGTTATGTATTTTGGTGTTTTTATATTATAAACTGTCCTGCAAATGCAGTATAGAAATTGCAGCAGCCAGAAATTCCTTGCCTTTCAGTGGTATGAGGTTTCCATTCTGCCAACCCACAGAAAGACATTTTCTCCTCCCCTGACATTTTGTAGGAATTTTAGAAGATAACCTGCCCTCTTAAATACAAAGTGAATATACAACCCTTTTCCACTGAGATTAGTTACCTTTCATCTCAGGCCCCAAAATCCTTCGTCTTAATAATGCAAGCTTCTGGATGTAGTCTTTTTGTGGTAACTGGTTTGTTTCCCATCCTGCATTGGAAATATATAAAAACATAATATAATACTGTACTGTGTTTTACTTAAAACACAATGTTGTTTTGAATACAGGAATGTCATTGTAACTGATCAAAAATAATTATAATCACTTTTATGGGAACAGTTTATAACAATACGTTTTTTGGTGACTACAGGGTGAGAGATACTGTGAATGCATAAATGTATAAAGTAGACTACAGAGACACAGTCTGCCATTCCCTAATAAATCTAAAGCTGTGGTCTCCAAAGTGGCGTGCACACTTCACAGGGGGGCAATTTGATTTTTAAGGGGGGCAATTTTGAAGCTTGTTTAGACCAAGCTAATGGCCTTTTAGGCTTTCTCCACGTGAATAGTAGGAAGCCTAAATACTTATGGAATAATAAGAATTATATGTCGGGGGTGGGCATCAGGATTTTAGAGATGCTTAGGTGGGGTATGGCCAAAAAAAGTTGGGAACCACTGATCGAAAGCAAAGAAAACCTTCTTTATCAAGTCAAATGATTTCCCTCCCTTATTTGTTTCTGAGGCAGTGTGGGACAAAACATTTAACAGGGCAATTGGCTAACATGGTAACTTGCAGATTGGATTATTGCAAAGCACTCTACATGAGGTTAACCTTGAATATGACCTGGAAACTTTAATTGGTCTAAAATGTAGCAGCAAAATTACTGACTGTTTTCACTTAGATCTCATATAGCCCCTGTATTAAAACAGCTGCATTGGTAACCAGCTTATTTCCTGGGTTGATTTAAAGTGCTCAATGACTCAGGCCCCAAATACAGGTGAAACTCGAAAAATTAGAATATCGTGGAAAGGTTCATTTCTTTCAGTAATTCAACTTAAAAGGTGAAACTAATATATGAGATAGACTCATGACATGCAAAGCTAGATATGTCAAGCCTTTGTTTGTTATAATTGTGATGATTATGGCGTACAGCTGATGAGAACCCCAAATTCACAATTTCAACTTTGGGGGTTTCATCAGCTGTACGCCATAATCATCACAATTATAACAAACAAAGGCTTGACATACCTCGCATTGCATGTCATGAGTCTATCTCATATACAGTGGTGCCCCGCTAGACAAAAATAATTCGTTCTATGAGTGTCTTCGTAGAGCGAATTTTTCGTCTAGCGAAGCGGCAATGCAGCGCGGAGGTTTTCGCGCTGAAAATTTTTTCCCCGTCTTGCGAGGCAGCCTTCCGCTAGTGAATGCCGTTCGTCTAGTGAGTTTTCGTCTAGCGAGGCATTCGTCTAGCGGGGCACCACTGTATTAAACTCCAGTAGCTAATGAAAAAGAATTGCTTACATAAATGGACTTTTCCACGATATTCTAATTTTTCGAGTTTCACCTGTAGTAGTTGAAAGACTGCTTCTTTCCCTATAAATCTTCTGAGGTGCTCAAATTGGCAGAGGGTGCCCTCTTGGTAGTTCCTCCACCTCCAGAGGCTCATGAGGTGCTTGCCCAGGAGAAGACATTCTCTGTGGTGGTCCATAAATTGCTGGCCGCCGTCCCCACAGAGGTGTGTCTGGTACCTTAATTGTGCAACATGCCCATGATGCACTACTTTACCCTGGCTTTTGACACTTGAGGCATATATTTTTAGCTAGAAATGCTAGGATTTTGTTCAGAGTTTTTATGAATTAAGTTCTGTTGTAATTGTTTGTATAACACCTTGAACATGCCCTTCCCTTGGAACATTACTATCAAACATGGTTTTTACTAGAACAAATGCAACCTACAGTATGAATGAGATACACTCCCCCCATTAGGAATATTTTTTTTATACAGCCAACTTCATAGGTTACCTGATTTTTGAACAGGTATAGTATAGTCCTGGAACCTAGCTGTCCCAGGTGGTTGGGGAAAAAATAATGGCATATTTCTGAACTTTTCAACTGAAAATGAAAACACAAAACAGTTTGTATGAGAGACTGCACAATCCAATAATTCTAATGAAAAGCAAGCCTAAAAAAATAAAAATATAAATAGCTTTTTTAAAAGAAAAAATGTGTGATATCTAGCCTTATATTCTGGTTAGCATTTCAGGTATCCAGCTACAGTAATGCACAGCAATGGTGTTCTACATCTCCTGTTTCGAGAAGATAATGTTTGTTGTTCTTATTGTTAAGAGGAAGATTATAGAAATTCAGCCCCAAAGGTCTCCGTTTGCACTCCATGGACCAGGAGAAAAGAAGCAGACAAAAGCCTTATGCCAAACCACACACTGTTTGCCACACTGTGGACTGGGAGTGGAGGAAAACAGCAGCTACACACACTCTCCTTGTCACAGCTGCCAACCAGGAGGATAAGGACGAGGGGCAGGCACTCTGTCGCTTCCAAATCAAACCAGGTGGCAGTCAGGGCTCAATATCAAAGGCAAATAGAAGCAGTCAGGCAGGGACATAATAAGAGCACTCACTCTGTTGCTGGTGTAAAAACAGCAAACCAGGAGGAGGTGGCCAAGCTGTTTTCAAATCAGGGCAGGAGAACGCAAACAGCACACCACCAGTCACACAAGTAGCACACACACACACACACATTATTTCAGAATGAAATAAATAAATACAGTTATGACCCTAGAGAAATGGCAGCAGCCATTGAGGCTGCTGAGGTAAAGAAATAGAGTGCACCCATTCTGGAAAATCTAGCTATAAGTAAACAACTAAGGAATAAAAGAAGGGTGGCAAATAAGCAGAACAACCAAACGTACAGAGCAACAGAAAGGGGCTTTTTGTGGAAGAAACCACAACATGCGGACAAAGAACTGTAAAACAAAAATGACAATAAGGAAAACCTAAAGAAAAAAAGGGGGTTCAGAAACTAGTAAAAAACTTGGCCAAGTCAGGATAGCCAGGAAGAATGTACTGTTTGTGTCTAGAAAGGAGGAAAAACTGAGGGAGTCCAGCCAACTTCCCACAAGTCTTTGCTCCTGTCTAGTTTCTCACAACAGGGTGAACACCCATTCCTTTTTAGTTTGTGAGGTGTCGTATCCAATGGAAGTAGTGCTGGCAGAATGAAATTATCTGCACCTCTGGCTCATCTCATTGCAGGTTTCTGGTCTTTCCATGAATGCTAGAAAGTGTGCCATCCTAGAACTTGTTCCTTGGGGAGATGGTGTCTCTCTGGCCCTGGCCCTTGCCTTCCCTATATGGAAAGGAGTGAATTGGACCAACACTGAAACAGCCCTTCTATTCAGTGTTGCTGTGTCTTGTGCCCCCTCCCTTCCCTATGCAAATGGCCTCTCATCCGTGTTAAGGATGTGTTGGGTTGGTGAGGGATAAGAAGCTTAGAAAAATCAAGCTCTTGGGAGCTTGAAAAGACTCTACTGCACACTAGGCAGATTCAGTGTGGAGAACAGGGTACCCCCCACCCCTTCCCATGAAAAGCTGTGAAAATATACACCTGCTTATTGATCTAGAGGGATGTATCGTTGTGATTATGAATGCAATGGGTGGTCTTTTAAAGTAAAGCATTCTAAGACATAAGACAATATCCAAATGGAGATGGGAAGAATAAAATAGAGTGAGAAATCAAGACTTTTTCATCTCTGTTTTAAAAAATAACTTAGAAATGTTAAACGTCACATTGCAAGGAGATGCAAGGGTGGATTCAGGAAGACAAAAGTTCAAATAATCAGAAAAAGTTACTTTGAAGTGATTTTTTGGAAAAAAAGATGTGAATAATTTAAAATATTTGCACAGAAATTTGATTAAAATAATCAAATAATTCATGATAACAGCATACTCACAGGGTAACTGGAAATGTAACAAAGAGTCTGAATGCCATATTTGTACACACTATTAACCCATTCCTTACCAAGCGCATTGGCTTGATGTTGTTGTTGTAGCTGTTTTTGTTGTAACTGATAACTTGCAAGTTTCAATGCCTGTTGTAGATTTGCTCTATGACTTGGAAGTAAATCCTTGTTAAACTCTAATATTTCTTGCATTGCAGCCTCCACTGAAACAAAACAAATTGTTTACTTAATTCAAAAAACATTAAAAAAAACATTTACTTTTTTCTGCATATCCACTATCCAAAACTGCAGGTGGGTAATCTCTGCTAACTGCTTTTAGGCTTTTAAATTTACTAATTTTGTGAATAGTATTGAAAGATTCAGCTTGTCTGGTGATTAAATGCTTCAGGAAAGGGGGAAGGCTGAATTTCAAATTGATCTAGTTGAGTTAGAAGTGTTTGTTGTATTTTTTCTGGACAGGATATGTTAAGTAATCAGATGAAGGAAAGGGTCTTAACAAGCAGACTAAGACATAAAAATAGGAGAGGTTAGCCAGTTTGGCACCATCAGCAGAATCTGATAGGTTGAGGTGAGATCCAAACTTGAAAGCTAAAAGTTTGGCATCATCAAGCCAGGGTCTAGAGCAGCTTTGAAACTATGAAATGTATGTCTTAAGCTCTTCTGACTGAGAGGTCCCACCTCCAGAGTTGTAAAAATGTCTTCTCCTTTTAAATGTTTAAGCTTTGGTAGTGTGAGCAGGATGTTTGTCAAATTTTTCTTGCTAAATAAATGCTTTAATCTACACTTGTGTGGCAGGTTGTGTGTTGACTCTGGTCTTAATACTCCATTGTTCTCTACCTAAATCAGGATCCCATATTTTACTCACTCATCAAGCCCATATCCCAACATGTATACTAATCATCACTTACAAGCAAGTTTGTTTGAATTTGTATGAAGGTAAGTAGAACTATCCAATTGTGGCAAAGATACTTTGCTCTCTGGAAATTTTTCCAGAAGCTGTCCTTTTATTGCCAGTTCTATGTTCCTCTCTGCAAAGACAGAAACAGAAAAGGGCTTATTAATATAAAGCCTAACAACTTACAGCTCACAACCAATAAATGACAAAGAATACAAGATGCCAAGTAATTTGTTCTTAATCTATAAAAGAAGGTTTACACTGCACAGTAATGTTTGCATGACTAATGGATATGTTATTTCATATTTTATTGTATATTTGTTCTCTGTCAAAATATGTGGTCCTTCGGAAGCACTGTTAATGATTTACCTTGGATATAGTTAAGTGCTGTCAATACCAAATCCCCACCAAGTGATATCAGGACTATGTGCCTTCTATGTGCTTGAGATTCTGTTGGCTGGAGTAAGCACATTTGCATGCATAATTTTAGCAGCAGGATGCAGTAGATTTTATTATACCTACTGATCTCGTGCATGTTGTGGAAGAGACTGCACATTGTGGTTTATCTGAAAGGTTCAACCACCACCCATCAGATTCAAAAATTCCTCACCCCAATATTATCCTAATGATATAAATGTTTTAAAGGGTGGAGTTAATACATTGTCAAAATAAGGGCTATGGTTATATGTGCATTACCTCCTTAAAATGTCCCATTTCACATGGAAGCATGCTAAGCATGTATAAGACTTACTTAGAAGTTGGTCTTGCTCCTCCTGGGATGTCACATCGTATCCTGCACCTACTGTTTTGCTCTCAGGCTTGTTTCTGTAAGCCACTATATGTTCCCATTGCACAATGGAGAGAAAAATATTCATACACAAAGTTAACTGTTGATACAAATAAGTTTTCTCCAGTATCTATTATACACCAATACATGAAAAATGATTTTCTAGAACAGTCAGCTAGACCCTTATAGGTAAGCTGTCCTTTGACTTATTTATAGTACCAGTCCAAAGTAACTGAGTTGTAACCCATAGCTCAGTTTAATTTGCAGATGTGTATACAAAAAGCAGTGAAGACTGTTCTGCTCCCTCAAGCAATCATCCAGCTGATAACTTTCAAAGCAGCAGACATCAAACAGAGCCTTAACTAATGGAACTGCATTAAAAATAGAAAATTGCTCATGTAATTTAAAAAACCAACATGATAGCAGAGGGGATCTTTCCAATAAACTATATTCACAAAGGATCTACCAGCCTACACATATTAAACAAACATATCTTCAAATCTTCCTCAGTTCAGTCTCTGTTATCTCTCTACCTGTATAGGCTTTCATTCTTGGGTCCACAGGTGGGGGTTGGAATTACAACAACCCAAAGGACAAATTATAGGTAAGGCTCTTCTCTAGATTATCCACTGTAACAAGATTATTGGAATACTGGTATAGGACAAAAGTGGAAAGGACCTAACAGAAGCAGAAGACATCAAGAAGAGGTGGCAAGAATACACAGAGGAATTATACCAGAAAGATATGGAGGTCTCATACACCCCAGGTAATGTGGTTGCTGACCTTGAGCCAGACATCCTGGAGAGTGAAGTCAAATGGGCCTTAGAAAGCCTTGCTAACAACAAGGCCAGGGGAAGTGATGATATTCCAGCTGAACTATTTAAAATTTTAAAAGATGATGCTGTTAAGGTGCTACACTCAATATGCCAGCAAGTTTGGAAAACTCAGCAGTGGCCAGAGGGTTGGAGAAGATCAGTCTACATCCCAATCCCAAAGAAGGGCAGTGCCAAAGAATGCTCCAACTACCGCACAATTGCACTCATTTCACACGCTAGCAAGGTTATGCTTAAAATTCTACAAGGCAGGCTTAAGCAGTATGTGGACCGAGAATTCCCAGAAGTGCAAGCTGGATTTTGAAGGGGCAAAGGAACCAGAGACAAAATTGCAAACATGCGCTGGATTATGGAGAAAGCTAGAGAGTTCCAGAAAAACATCTACTTCTGCTTCATTGACTACGCAAAAGCATTTGACTGTGTCGACCACAGCAAACTATGGCAAGTTCTTAAAGAAATGGGAGTGCCGGATCACCTCATTTGTCTCCTGAGAAATCTCTATGTGGGACAAGAAGCTACAGTTAGAACGGGATATGGAACAACTGATTGGTTCAAAATTGGGAAAGGAGTACGACAAGGCTGTATATTGTCTCCCTGCTTATTTAACTTATATGCAGAATTCATCATGCGAAAGGCTGGACTGGATGAATCCCAAACCGGAATTAAGATTGCCAGAAAAAATATCAACAACCTCAGATATGCTGATGATACTACCTTGATGGCAGAAAGTGAGGAAGAATTAAAGAATCTTTTAATGAGGGTGAAAGAGGAGAGTGCAAAATATGGTCTGAAGCTCAACATCAAAAAAACTAAGATCATGGCCACTGGTCCCATCACCTCCTGGCAAATAGAAGGGGAAGAAATGGAGGCAGTGAGAGATTTCACTTTCTTGGGTTCCACGATCACTGCAGATGGTGACAGCAGTCACGAAATTAGAAGACGCCTGCTTCTTGGGAGAAAAGCAATGACAAACCTAGACAGCATCTTAAAAAGCAAAGACATCACCTTGCCGACAAAGGTCCGTATAGTTAAAGCTATGGTTTTCCCAATAGTAATGTACGGAAGTGAGAGCTGGACCATAAAGAAGGCTGATCGCCGAAGAATTGATGCTTTTGAATTATGGTGCTGGAGGAGACTCTTGAGAGTCCCATGGACTGCAAGAAGATCAAACCTATCCATTCTCAAAGAAATCAGCCCTGAGTGCTCACTAGAAGGACAGATCCTGAAGTTGAGGCTCCAGTACTTTGGCCACCTCATGAGAAGAGAAGACTCCCTAGAAAAGACCCTGATGTTGGGAAAGATGGAGGGCACAAGGAGAAGGGGACGACAGAGGATGAGATGGTTGGACAGTGTTCTCGAAGCTACTAACATGAGTTTGGCCAAACTGCGAGAGGCAGTGAAGGATAGGCGTGCCTGGCGTGCTCTGGTCCATGGGGTCACGAAGAGTCAGACACAACTGAACAACTGAACAACAACAACAACACATAGCCATTTAAAGAGCAGACTGAGAGGAGATATGATAGCCATCCTCAAATTTCTCCTGCTCCGGAGGATAAGTCCCGAATCAATGGATTTGTTACAAGAAAGGAAATTCCGACTAAACGTAAAGAGCAACAACAATTTTGCAGCTCAGTTACCTACAATCTCCACCAGAGGGTTTATTCTCCTGGACATCTGAATGATTTCTACTATCATGATATTGGCACTTTAAATAATCTGTCTTGGATGAATTGGTCTATTGCACCATATCAGGTTTGTGCCCAAGACGATAGTCTACACTGTTCATAATGCTGATAGTAGGATAATTTATCCCTAGAGAAGAGAACATGAGATAGATTGCTCCATGTCTGCAGAATGGTCATTCTGAACTGAACCACTGCTGCAGCCATTGTCTCTTATTTTCTCTACCAGGTTCCTCCCCCTTTGATAGCTTTCTCGACTAGATCCATCTGGTCTCCTATCTGACATTTAGTGGCTGTGACATAGTTGCCAGTGACCTCAATAACTGCAATTCTCCATGGTATCTGTCCACACAGTGGCTTGAAGAAGCCTGAGAAGTAGGAAGACAAAAACCCCACCTCTTAAGGCACAAGTACCTCTCCTTTGTGTGTGAGAAGGGTAAACATCAATATCTTTGCCTACATTCTAGAAATTTCTGAAGCTAGCTGTGCCCAAGCATGGATTTCATAAGTGTGAGTTCAGAGTAAACAGGCATATTACAAACATGCACTCTGTTTTATGAACCTAAATGTCCAGCTGTGATCAAACTAATCACTAAGTGAAAGATATATATAAAAAAATCATTGACTGCAGCCTTGCAATTTCATATTATTTTTATACAAGACACTTTTAACCACTTTCAGTAAGGTCATGCTAATTTTCTGAATATGTTATATTATTTAATGTGTAAATAAACTTTTCACATTTATATTCCTCCATTCATGTCAAAATAGACATTCAAGGTAACACAATAATATTTATAGATAGCAAATAAAGCAAACTTAAAAACACACCTAGTAATGCATTTTGTCCAATGTATATTTTAAATGGACAATTAGAACCAAATGAAGCAAGAAATTTGATGATGCATTCCCAGTCTCATTATTAATCTTTCAACCTGCCTTCAATGTTTGTTCTAGAGAAACAAACTTGTGAGTATAATATCATCACAAACAACATTCTCATTGCTTTGTTACAACTGCATTATATCACACCCTTTTGTGAAATGTAACATTTTGCCAAGCCCTCTTATAAAGAGGCAACTGTGTGCAAAGCAGAGCACACTGCTGAGGAATCGCCCAATCGAAACGAGGCTGCAACCGTTGCTAAGGAGCCAGAGATGGAAGAGGACAGTTAAGAATGCCAATGGTTGCATGACAGAAAAACCGTTGGTACTTCAAGGATCCAAAATAATCAACAATAAAACAAAAAATAATGCCTTCCCTGTGGTCAATTAGAGGAAACAAGGAAATGAGAAGGAAAAGCAAAAGCAAAATGGCATGAAGCAGGAGGGTGTGTGTGTGTGTGGCGGAGGAAAGAAAATAAAGGAGTAAAATTTGAAAATGGACATACACACAATACTAGAAAGTGAAAGGATATAGGAAGGATCAGTAAAGAAATAGAAATAAAGTGTTGTTGAAGATAAAAACACTTAGCTGACTGATTAGAGTTCCCAGAGTTCTTTGCTCTCCTGCCACCATCATGTGATGAGGGTCATAACCCAACCCATTTGGGTCCTCATTAACCATATCAAATAATGCACAGTATAAGGGGCATCCTTGGAAGCACACACAATACTTTAGATAACACATTTTGTACTTACCAGGTACTTTACTTATGTGTATCTGCAGCCCTGAAAGTTGTGGTTTCAATGCCAGCTGATCTGATGGCTCAACTAAACTAACTCTCCGTTTGCCTGTTGTTCGTAAAACGCTTTTCGGTACTGAGAGAGATTATTTACATGTTATGGAGAGAATAAAATGAAATAGGTCCAATATATAATTCCTGCCCTCCTAAAAAAACACAGCCATGTTGCATAACTTGCAGTCCCTTGCAACAGTTGAATATTCCATTTGTAGATTAACTCTGCTGTGGAGAATTTAAATACTTGATATCATAGCAATACAGATTCTTAATGGTGGGAGCCATTGTGGCCACAGGATACCACACTGAAGTTTACATCTTGGGTTTGGGCTGCTGCAAAGTGACCTCCAGTTGCTTCATTGTAGCACTGAAAAGATTAATTGATCACCCATCCAATCCCCAGGACCTGGAATCCTTCCCAAAAGAAAAGACAAAGTAAATAAGATGCTGAAAATGAAAGAGTTGAGAGGCAGGAGGAAGTCACTAGTGGTGTTCAATTAAGATAGACCCATTAAACCTTGACTAAAAACAGCTAGCCACTTACTACCTCTCTACTATTACATTTCAACATTTTTTTAAAATTTTGTTCTTCCTTTTGCTACAATAGAACATACATCTGCTTCAGGGCCGTCTTAAGCCTATCCTGCGCCGTGGTGCAGGGATCTCTCCGGCGCCCCCACGCCCCCCCCCATCCTTTGGCAAACAGCGCCCGCTCGGGACCCCTCATGTTCCTTCCCGTCGCCCCGCGCCCTACTCCAGTCCTGCGCAGCGGCAGGCTGGAGAAGCGCTCAAAGGAGCGGCGGCAAGTGGTGTAGCACCCGGGGCAAGGCAAGTAATTTGCGCCCCCTAACCCAACCAGATGCCTAAGGGAAATCTGCAAGCAGGATCAAAGCATAACATCACCCTCCCCTTCTGTGGATTGCAGGAAGCATTTCTGCTATTGAGGCCAAGCTGCTTAAAGCACAGGAACCCCTTTGAACCAGAATGGGAAATATTCTCTGCATGAGCAGGGGCAAGTGAGGAGCAGAGAGCAGTCATTTTGTCATGTAGGAGGCCACTAGCCCTTTAAGACAAACCTTGGATGACCAATTGAGGAGCGGATCGAGGCCGCTTTTGTGTGCATGCACACTTCTTCAGATACACTGAAATAGAAATCACCAGACCCTTAGGTATAGTGAGAGGGTGGGGAGGGGTATTACTCAGAAGGGTGGTGGGAATGGGTGATTGGCTGATAGGTGTGGTAAACCTGTTGACAACTTAAGGACAGCAATTGGTCTTACAGGACCAATTTCAGTGTATCTGAAGTAGTGTGTGTTATTTTATGTGCATGCACACAATAGCTCATACCAAGAACAAACTTAGTTGGTCTCTAAGGTGCTACTGGAAGGAATTTTTTTTAAATTTTGTTTTGACTACAGCAGACCAACATGGCTACCTACATGTAACTAGAACACAGAGGAGAATGCATTAATATAAGCTACTATTATTATCACAACAATTGAAACGCAATACTCAAAACGGTTTAAAGCAAGCAGAGAAACTCCCAGTTTGTCTTTTGGTTCCTTAGGGAAACGTGCAGAAGGAACAATTAACCAGAAACAGAGTATCAGCAACAATAGGCAAAGTTAGAAAACACCACCTCTTTTCAGAGGCTCTCAGATTAGGAGCATCTCACTCACCTCAGTCTGAGAGAGAGAGAGAGAGAGAGAGAGAGAGAGAGAGAGGAGAGAGAGAGAGAGAGAGAAAAGTATCGTAACTTGGAAAGCTTTTCCTACACGGCTCCCTGCGTCATTTGCTGGGGGGGGGGGAGAGCCTGGCTTTGTGCATTAATGCAGGCTGGGGAGGGGGTTTGTTTTCTTAAAGGTGCACGTGTGCCCAAAGTTGGTGCGCCGTCTTCGGGGCGCGCGAGCCAAGGTGCCCTCCTCCTCTTTCTCCCGTCTCGAGAAGCCGAGGAGCTGGCCGGGTTCCAATGGTGTGAGGTCAGGAGAATAAGGGGGGTGAGGAAGGAATTCATAGCCACAGGACCGTCTGAGCAACGTGTGAGTTGTGAACCGGGGCGTTATCCTGCAGGAGGTGGACACCTTTGGTCAGCATACCACGCCTCTCAATTTTGATGGCCTTCCACAATTTCTGCAGCAGTGAAGCATAGTATGTCCCGGTAATTGTGGCACCCTTTACCAAGAAATCCATCATCACTACTCTGCGCTGGTCCCAAAAGACTGCGAGCATGACCTTGCCCGCCAATGGTTGGACACGTGCCTTCTTTGGAGGTGGTGAAACAGAGTGCTTCCATTGCTTGGACTGGGATTTAGTCTCTGGGTCATAATGATGGACCCATGTTTCGTCCTGAGTAATTAGTCTGGCGAAGAAGTCATTGTGGGTTTCATGACACATGGCCTGTGAGCATGTGACTCGTTCCTGCTTCTGGAAAGGCATCAGCAGCTGGGGAATTCACCATGCGGACACCTTTCCCATGTGTAAATGGTCATGGGTGATTTTTTTCTACAGAGCCACACTGATCTTGACATCTGCAGCTAGTTGGCGAATGGTTATGTGGCGATCCTCCAAAATGGTGGCCTCCACTTGCCAGATGGTGTATTCATCAATGGCAGACTGTGGTGGCCCAGGAATGGGAGCAGTTTCCACCAAAGTCCAACAACACTTGAACTGGCGATGCCAGTGCTTGACTTTGTCATAGGATGGGGCAGGCATAGGGAACCTTCGGCTCTCCAGATGTTTTGGCCTACAACTCCCATGATCCCTAGCTAACAGGACCAGTGGTCAGGGATGATGGGAATTGTAGTCCAAAACATCTGGAGAGCCGAAGGTTCCCTATGCCTGGATGGGGCATCCTCCCCATAAGTCCCTTTCATCTCATTGAATATCTCCTGTGGCATGCCCCCTTTTAAGTACAGGAACCTGATGACCGCTCTGCATTCAACTGGTTCCATTATCAGACATTACTCCACGTTAGCACCTGTAGCAGAGCAACTGTTAGGAGTTCAGAGCTACAAATTACCACGTTACCTTTGGAGAGATACACATGCAATTTCATCCTCCTACGATAACCGGAAGTGGGTCAAGGGAAATCTTTAATGAGCAGCCCTCATAGATGTATGTAAACATTCTACATAATTTTTCTACTCAAGTCAGCATCCACAGATGAGAACACTTGAATTTAACCATATGTAAAGATAAGTTTACAGTTCCTTGAGTTCTGATATTACTGTGGTTCACACCCATGAGCAGTTCCACCGTGTGAGTGTAACAGGAGAAGGGCAGTATGCACAAGCAAGAGGCTTGCTGCAACTCATTCTTGTAGTTAAGTATTTCTATTAATTTGTTTATAAAATATTTATATACTGCTATATCATAAAAAGAAAAAATATCTAAGTGGTTTATAGCAATAATACATAAAGCAAAATAAAAATCATATAACAAAGTTAACAGCAGACTACAATTAACCATTGTGGAAAGCTATAACTGGTGGAACAGAAATTTTTCAGCAGCCATTTAAGAGCTGACATAGATGGTTTCCTGTTGCAACTGATCCAACTCTCTGGTGACTGTGGGACATTGTTTAACCATGTTTTATAGTTTTATCTATTGGTTGACAAAAGCAGTGCTATTTTTTCTAGAAAAGGAAGTCCTTTCCTTGTTCTCTTATAAAGGCAATGGCGCACACCTGGGAGGGGCCAGAACTGGGAAGGGCCAGAGGGGTTCCGGTGAGTTCCAGCTAAAAAAAAAACCGCCCTGGACAAAAGAGTGTGTAATTCACAATTTTCTGAGCAAAATATGTGTCTGCTATATAATTTGCGTTTACTCTGCACTCACGCTCAAATTTAGGTTTTTCTATTTTATCTACTTGAAGAGCAGATTGAAGATCTCTTATATTTGCCTCCAATTTTGCAGCCAAAGCCCTTCGTTTTAATGATTTCTCATCTATAAGATAAAACAAATAAAATATACTTAATCACAGGAACTATATAGGATCACAGGGGCTAATCTATACAGTGGTACCTCGGGTTAAGAACTTAATTCGTTCTGGAGGTCCGTTCTTAACTTGAAACTGTTCTTAACCTGAAGCACCACTTTAGCTAATGGGACCTCCTCCTGCTGCTGCGCTGCCAGAGCACAATTTCTGTTCTTATCCTGAAGCAAAGTTCTTAACCTGAAGCATTATTTCTGGGTTAGCGGAGTTTGTAACCTGAAGCATATGTAACCTGAGGTACCACTGTATCTCAGAGTCTCTGAAAGCCACAGCCAGAAGTAGTAAAGTAAATTGCAATTACACAAAACAAAAAAGTGTACAAAAAGTTTTGAAAAATTTCTGAAGGTGGAACCAGTACATGTCAAACACATTCTGCATGCAATTCCTACAGATAAAGAATGTTAGATTTCTTACATAGCTGACTCTCAACTTATGCACAGCTTTATGTGCTTGACTGGGGAAAGGGGGGTGGGTGGGTATTGCAGGGAAAGCATCAGCAATCCCACCCTTCATTGCACTCACCTTGGGAGTGTTCAGAGGTGCAGAGTGTGTTTAGAAGTGCAGTTAGAGAGTGTACAGACTAAGTAATGCAGTCGTCAGGCACCAGTAAATGCTGCACTGTGCTTTTTACAAGCCATTTTGTGGTGTTTAAAGGGCTGTTTTGACTATATGTTATTTTGCTTTACATGCTATCCCTAGAACATAACCTGCACAAAATATGAGAGTCAACTGGACCATAAAACCTATTCACTAGCTCTGTTATTCATAAAAGTAGAAAACTGCAAAGAATCTCTGGGTTGCTAGCCTCCAGTACAGATGTACCTCAGCAGTGGAAAGCCTTGGGAGCCAAACGTTCCGGCTCCCGAACGATCGAAAACCGGAAGTGAGTGTTCTGGTTTTCTAACATTATTTTGGAAGCCAAATATCCAGCGGGGCCTCCGCGGCTTCCAATTGGCTGTAGGAGCTTCCTGCAGCCAATCAGAAGCCGCACTTTGCTTTCCAAATGTTTCGGAAGTTGAACAGATTCTGTTTGACTTCCAAGGTACGACTGTATTTTCTTCGAAAGCCAAATTAGACATGATGACAACATAACCTGGTTTGGAATATAAATTTGTTCAGATCAAAATGTTCAGATGTAATAAGAATCAAGCATTAGTTCCTTGACAAAACAGCAATTTGTCTCACCATTGTTTTTGGTCACACAATGATGCAGCAGGTCATGCCAAATGCCACACACCAACAGAAGAGGACAGCTACGGCATTGCTGCATCCATGTCCTCACCCCCCAAAAAAGTATCTTGTCACCTGAAATGGTTGTCTTATTCTGCCTAATGATGCATCTGCTTCTGAGTGAATTCCATGGGCTAAAGTAAATGCAGTATGTAACTTGAGAGGAGGGCTACTGGTGCTAATGCTTCCTGCAAAAGGGACTTCACCCTTGCTGATCATAATGAAAGAGTTTGCTAGTTGTTACATATTAATAACCAGGAGCTCAGGAATATGTAGGTGAATATATTTATTTATTTATTCATTCATTCATTCTTTCCTGCATCCTTTAAAACTATCTAAGCTCTAAGCCAGTGATCTTTACCACATTTTGTGGAATATAACAACCCTTTTCTGGAGTTTTTGTTCTGCAAAGTATACACAAGGTACTGTAATATTACAATATATTACAAGTCTTATTCCTGTGACTGCTCCTCATTCAGAAAAAAACCCAGTTATATCCTTGGGTCAAACAATTCTGTGTAAGTTCTTGGATTTTGTTAAACAAGACCATCAGATAGGTTAATCCTACTTTATTATTATCTTCCTACTCACCCTCATATTGTGTACTTAAAGCAGCAACCTCTGAAGGCAGGAATTCTATTGGAACTTCTTCAAAATATCTGTCCACAATTCTTTTTTCTTCTGCTAGCTGATCCAATTCTACCTCTAAGAAAAATAATTTGAATTTATTCCTGGATAGCCTGTTAGAGCAGGTTGCTGATAACACCAGGGTTGCAGGTTCAATCCCTATATGGGACAGCTGCATATTCCTGCATTGCAGGGGGGTTGGACTAGATGATCCTCAGGTACCTTCCAACTCTACCATTCTATGATTTTAAGTTTAGAAAACTTCTGAGCAGTCTACTTTTCAGTTTTTATTGAAAAATATAATTACTTTATGGATTTACCTAGTCTCAGATAACCTTAAGGTGCAAGGTGGGTAATAAATTAATAATAACAACTTATTAATTGTACCTAGCTCAAATTTCACTCAGGTGTACAGAAAATATATACTGAAAGATGTACAGGTGTACAATAAAGCACCAACACACACAAACTTAAGTGACCCAATAAATTATACCCAAGTCCCATGCATCCTTTAAGTGGGATTGGGATGATTGAAACTCCAGTCATGGCTTCCTGACTATGGATTTTGTTTTTGTTGTTGTTGTTGTTGTTGTTTCTACAGACTAACTCAACTTCCTATACCTTTTGTGTGTCTTGAAGAACACAAAATATAACTGTCAGGAAGAAGGGTGCCTAAGTGAAGGGTTTCAAAGACCCTCCTAGCTATAATACCACCCCACTCTGCTTTTACCATTCATATACATGCCTAAGCACAGAACTATGTGCCTGCATCTTCTTTAACTAGCACAAAACAAACTCCCCCACCCTGCTCCAGCTGCCTGGGCATTGGACTTTCCCCCCAAAACACACACAAATACTATAAAGCAAAAATAAATAAATATTTGAAATAAGAACACCAAGAGGATCCTAAAACCCAATAGGATGTTAGTTAACAAATAAAATAAATCAGCAATTTAAGAGCATATGCAGTACAGAAAACAACACACACATTTAAAAAGAACTTTCTTACCTAGCCTCACCAAATACCTGCTCACCATCCTGGACCCACCCACCCCTAGCCTAGCAAAAGCTAGTTTGCACACCTTCGTTGTAACAGGTTGAAATAAAACTAGAACAGCAGAAAGAAAGGGAGACCAAGGAGGCAGAAAATAAATGTTTTATACATTTTCAAAGCAGTGAAATGGAACGTGCCACCCCTGCCTTTGGCCTTGTCTCAAAGTCAGTGCCTAGGAAATGGCGCTGACATGGTGGTAATGAACATTTTAAAAAAATTAAGAGGGTGCAGAGGGCAAGGAGGAGAATGGAGGCAGCAGAGGAAAGAGGAAGAAAGCAGCACTGCTCCCACCATGAGGCAGCTTGGATGTGGTCATGTGATAGTAGAGTGGCCTATTGGTCCTGAGAGCCCTCTGAAGGGCATCACAGCTGGGATCTCGTAGCAATAAGGTTTTTAATAAATAACAACAACAACAGCAACAACAACAACAAAACAACAACTTGTTTTTATTATTTAAAATGACAGATTTGGTCGATATCATGGAAGGACCGCAAAAGCTCTTTGGTGCCCAAATGCACCCCATGAACCATGAGTTAGTCTGCCCTAGTCTATCTGTTCAGAAAACTCAAACACAAAAAGTTTGACTACAATACTTACCAGACCCGCTACCTTGCCGAATAATGCCTTGTTCTTGCAGATCTTTGATACTTGATTGCAAATATGAGAACAAACCTTTTCCAGCTAATTCTTTGGGTGTTTTGTATTTTTTGGTGGCTTCAAAAATAAAAGCAAACTTTTACTGAAAAAATTAATTTAATTTCACATGAGGCATGAGCCCAGGGCTCCTTTGGGAAGGAAGAGTGGGATATAAATTAAACAAATATTAATCATAAATAAATAAAACTTTGTGCTAGTGCCATCCCATCCAAAAGCATAAGGCACTGCCATAGAGGCACTCCATGTTATGAGAAAGTAATACATGTTTACCAGTGCTACACAGAGCTTCTCCACTCTCAATTATCCAAAGGTTCCCTGCTGTCTTAAACAATTCTGACTTTTCTCACATGCTGTGCCATATGTCTGGAATTGCCTCCCAGAACCAATCTTTTGACCTAAAACCTATCCTCAACTGCCACTGTTTCCATGAGGTTGCCTTAGTTCACATACCATGCTGTAACTAAGTCTAATTACATGTAACTACTATAATCACACATTCTACCCATGTTTCTCCCATCTCAACTCCCTCCCCCCTTCTTCATTTGTCTCCCATGTTGAATTTTAGATTGTGATGCCATTGTGGTAGGCATGTGACCTTTTGTACTTTGTAAAACACCTTCAACATTAATGGTGTTTTCTATACAATAACAACTTATCACCATCATCTGTTGACATTTCCCTGTGATAGATGTAATATGTAGACTGGGCCTTTGAAAATAAAGATAAAAGAATGAAGAGGTTTTGAATGTCAGGAAGGATATAGCTTTTGGGGGAAGGCACAGTACTTTTGTGTAAGGTAAGTATTTTTATTTAGCAGCTCTGAAGTGACCTCCCCAATGCTCAAACCTGGGCAGTGTGCATGGTGGTCCTAGGCTGCCCAGACAAAACCTTCCTCTCAGCCTCACTGATGTGGTCTAAATATGTCTGGCACCAGCTGGGCAGCAGGAGCTGCCAGAAGAAGGCATACTATCCAACTATCTGAGGGACTACACTCCTGATTTGTGTAAGGTTTACTCCTTAGCTGTTTCCTCCCCCAAATATATCCTGCAAGGCAGTGGAGGTTTAGGATCAGAGTTTTCCTTCTCCTAGATGGGCTACTTTCCCAAGTTGATGAGCCCCACCTGCTCCTCACTTCCCTCTACAGCTTGTGCAGGAACTGCTTTCTTGACTGTTGTATCCACAATTGGTCTCATCTACTCAATCCACCAGAGCCTGCCTTCACATGCATGGGAAGTCCCTAACTCAACTATTCTCATCTGGTTTAGCCAGCCAGTCAAAGCCCTTCCCAGGGTGTGGCTGCTGTTATGAGCCACAGGTGAGAGCTGAGTGCAAGGTGGGGGACAAAGGTGGTCAAACTACTCCAAAAGGAGCACGATGATTCCCCCACCAAAGGTACTACCCCTCCCCCAACAACCCATACACCCTGGTTTACAGTATAAAACAATAAAAATTCAAACCAAACAATACCACCCCACACATGTTTAAAAGCCACTGGCAGTTTAATTTGCCCAAAGACCTGGGAGAAGAGGAGTGCTTTCACCAAGTTATGGCGAATGTGTGCGTTCCATCAGGTAAGTCAGCACAAGGAGGTGGGAGAGGGAATGCTCGAGAGAGTTGCTTCAAAGGAATTCCAAGATACAGTTACTATGAGGAGCTATGAGGTGGGGCTTCCCCATGGCAGGGAGGAGGTAGTATGCAGCTGGAAGTATGGTAAAGAAGGGAAGAAAAACTATCAGGTAATAGTGATTAGTAAATCATGCTAGTTAAACCTTCTGTCACAATATATTTACATGTTATATCTGCAAGTTGGTAGCAGGGAATTAAAAAAGGCAATGCCCCAAAGTTGCGAAGACACGTGTAATTGTGTTGAACATTCTCAGGGCTTTTTTCAGCTAGTTTGTTGTTGTCTCCTCCTCCTCATTGGAACTCAGTTCCTGCACCTCTCAGATGGGTGCCATTGTCATTATAATAGAACAAGGGATGTGTTCATGGTGAGTTCCAGAACCTCTTTTTCTAGAAAAATAGCACTGAACATTTTAGTACAGTTACAGTAAACTAGGTAGGAAAGGGAATGGAAAAGAAGAATTACAACAGGAATGAGAAAACCTGTGGCCCTCCAAATGTGGTAGGATTATATCTCCCATCAGCCCTAGTCAGCATAGCCAATTGTCATGGATGATGGGGATCTGCAGTCCAGAAATACCTGATGGGCTGGAGGTTCCCCATCCTTGGCTTACAAGAAGCAGAATATGATTGACCAGGGGTGGATCTACACACAGGAAAACACTATAAATAAGTCAAAAAATTTGAATTGTTATAACAAAAGAAAAATACCCTTTGGCGTCATCTGGTGTTGCATGTTTAAAATGCATTTAAAACGCTGTTTCTTGACTAATGTAGCCAAGTCCCAGGTGAACAAAAATACTCAACAGGAATTAATTTTAAGACATTAAAATTGCCAATAACCCAATAATACAATCATATTTGTACTTACATTGAGGTATATATCCTTCTGGATACTCTTTTAGAAAAAGTTTTTCCCATTTACTAATCATTTTCTTTTTTTGTTCTTTTAGTTTGTGCATTTTTTTCCCTACCAAAAGAAAATAGATATTAATGAACTAAATGAAGAAAAATGTATTTAAAGATGTTTTGCTATATATAATAGTGGTTTATCTACTAAGGAAATTATATTGTGTTCTTTATAGACTAGGTTTTTGTTTTTTTAAGGCAAACCTCAGCCTAAATCCAGTTTGGAATACATGTTGCTGTATATACAAGGTGTTAATTCTTTACTCACTTATAGTATCCAGTTGAAAGCCTGAAATAACTCCTAAATCTTGCATCTCATCCAGTTTTGATTCTAGATTGGAAAGTTCTATGAGATCACTTATATTTCTCTCTAGGAAATGTAAAAATGGTTATATTCAACAACAGAAAGCAATATTTATTAATATTTATTATTTCCTTTAAAACTGCAATCATATAACATTGAGATTCTGTAGTGAAGAGAATTCTGAAATAGCAGGATGGAATAAAGTGGCAGGTCCTATTTGGCATTTTTCAGAGCTATAGAAAAGAACAGCAGAAAATGCATCCTGTAATCCTTTCAGTTGGTCTTCCATGAGAACAGGATTGTGTTCTCATTGTGAGGATAGAATTTTTTTATGTATTTATTTTTATATTACATAAAGAGTTACACCCTGCTTGCTTGTAAAAAAAAATCTCAAAGTGATTTACAAAAGATAAAACAGTAAAATTTACTGTCAATAAACATTATCCTCAGAAAAGGTATTGTAGAACAAAATGCTCTAGGTTGGAAGCAAACTACAATCAGAAGTTATTGTGACAGTGTCTCTGAAGCACCATTTCCATGGAATTTTGTTTTGGACTTACCATCAGGTCTTGTCCTTGCTCCTTGGTCTAAACTAAGTGCTTCTTCCATATTTTGAAGAATTGCCTCAAAACTAGAAACCAAACGTTTTTTTTTCTCAGCTATCGCCTGTATTTTCTTGTCTGGATAAAAGATACATTACTAATTACATTTTTTAGAACTGTTCTCTATCAAAGTAAACTAAAAAATGGTGCACAATGCATTGAAGGAGACTAAATTTAAATACCATGTGCCCAGATAGCTGCAAACAGCCACAGTGTACAAATTCATTTTAGTATCTAATAGAAGAAGTGGACAGAAATCATTAGTACCCAAGTGACAGATTGGCAAAGATTTTATGCATCAAAAGCAATTGGATGCAGTAAGCCCATATAAATAAATATATATGAGCTGCTTGAAGACACAGGCTAGAGTGCTGTCTAAACCTCTAAAGGTTGTGCAATGTTGTCCTGTACATGCTATAACAAAACACAATTTAAAATAACATTATCTTGATTTGTTCCATTTATGACAGTGGGCGGTGAAGTATTCGGATTGGGCTGTTCCTCTTGCACAAGACTCAGGCAGGAGCAAAGAATTGTGGGAGGTAGACATCCCACAATTTTTATGTGTCCGCCAAGGTTAAAACAAAACACCCTTTCTCCTTGCTACAGGTCTTTCGCTATTCTGTGTTCAGTGCTTTACTTCTATTTTTTACTTAGTTCCTTTCTTGTTTTTTATGTTCTTGTTGCTGGCAGTTGCTGTTTTGGTGGTTAGACTATCATTTTCTTTAATGATTTTTGCGGCATGGGCTGCCTGGTGCAGCGACCACATGCTGGTCAACTAACAGCTACTTGCACCAGAAAACCCAGAGAATTACAGGAACATCAGTTTACTGTCCATAATTGGGAAAATTTACGCACGCTACTTGCTAAAAAAGCTTACAAAATGGGTGGAAGATAATAAATTGATTGGCTTTGAACAGGCGGGATTTAGACCCAATCAATCCACCACTGACCACGTGCTAATTTTACATCACTTAGCTCAAAAATACTCTTCCCCAAAAAGAGGACAACTTTGTGCGGCCTTTATTGATTTAAAGGCCGCTTTTGATAGCATCCCCAGAGAACTATTGTGGGAAAAATTAGCCCGATGGGGAATAGACAGAAGGCTTTTATGGCTGATAACCCATTTACATAGCGGATCGGCTGCCAGGGTGAGACTTACCCCTGCTGGCGACCTTTCAAATTCGGTTCCTATCAATAAAGGAGTGCGCCAAGGATGTATACTTGCCCCATCTCTTTTTAATCTTTTTATTAGTGACATGAGGACGCCATTGACAGAATCACAGGAAACTATTCATATCCCACGTTTAGCCCAATATCGTTGTCCCCTTTTACTTTATGCGGACAATGCGGTGGTCCTATCCTTTTCTAGAGTTGGCCTAAGGAGAGCATTAAATATTTTTTATTCATATTGCAAATCCAATCTTCTTATGATAAATCATGCCAAATCTAAAGTTTTAATTTTCTCCAAAAGCTGGAGATCTTATAACTGGAAAATAAATGGCATACCCATTGAGCAAGTTTTTAAATTCCAGTATTTGGGAGTTTATTTGCAATATAACATGGTCTGGAAGGCACATCTCGCCTATACAGTAAATAGAGCTAAAGCATTTTCATTTGCGCTTTTGCGCTTCTTCTTTTCTTTTATCTTTTTAATATAATTTTTATTATTTTTATACTAAACTACTACAATATTATTTAAACAAACATTTTCATACATTTTCCACTTGGCTGACTTCCATCGATCCCTTCACATGGCTTTCTAATTTTTAACCTAGCATTATACTTCTTTAATCAACCATTGCTTACATTAACAAAAACTATTCTTTCTTACTTTTACTATCCTACTTACAATAGTAATTCTACACATTAACTACAAAACTTCTTGAAGTCCTATTAATGTATTCAAATGTAAATTGTCTTTCAGATAATTCGTAAATTTTAACCAGTCTTTGATGAATTTCTGGTCCCGCTGCTCTCGGATTCTTCCCGTTAATTTGTCCATTTCTGCATATTCAGTCAGTTTCACTGTCCATTCTTCTTTCGTCGGTAATTCTTCTTGTTTCGTGCTTCTTCTTTTCAGATGGAGCCTTTCATATCCCATCTGCACTAAAAGTCTTTAACGCTAAGGTGATTGCCACATTGGCTTATGCGATCCCATTATGGGGGCCTTTTGTAAACCTTAACCCTTTGGAGACAATCCAAAACCAGTTCCTGAGATGGTTATTAAAACTACCCCGATGCGTAAGCAATTCGGCGATACGTCTGGAATTGACTATAACATCACTTGAAAGCACCCTATGGAAACGCATGTTTAGTTATTGGTTGTCATTATGGCATAGACTCCCTAACCTTTCTCTACTGCAGTGTCTCTGGAGAGATAACTTTCCCAGCCCTTGGGTGAAAATTCTACATTCTAAACTGGTGTCCCTTGGATTATCACCATCTGAACTACTGGGAATGGATTTAGGCCCTGCCAAGAGAGCTGTTAATATAAGGCTAAAGGAGGTTGATCTCCAGCATAACATTCTGACAGGAGGTGGCACTTGTTCACCAACAAACCTGGGGTTAGCACCAATAACGAAATTACCATCTTACTTATCTTCTATTTCTGTTGCGGCGCATAGGTATGCCTTTATCAAGGCCAGATTCAATGCCTTTCCTTCTAATGTCATGGGCAACAGACTCTCAAATGTCCAGATCTCATTGCTATGCGACTGTAATAGTGGTTCCGTAGAAACATTACAGCATATACTTTTTTCCTGCCCAGCTTATTTGGCAGCCCGGTCTAGATTTCTGTCCCCACTTCTGATAGGACAGGCTGACGGAACCCAGGAGGCTAAATTAATTCATTTATTGAATGATGAGGAACCGAGTAGATCTCTTACAGTCGCTAGATTTTTGATAAATGTCCTATCCCAGAAAAAGAGAAATGGGTCACTGCATAGTTTCGATACTTTAACTAATACTAAGTATCATTAAGAGGAAATTAAGTTATTAATCAACTCTTAAATTAAGTTTTAGCTGAATCCCTATGCTGTATAAATGTTGTTCTTGATGGGTTGCTTAGATTTGATATTGTTTAAATTGCAGCAGCTGCTGCCTCGTTTTTTTTTTAAATTGTTTTATGTCGAGTTGTTTTAAATTCTATGTTTCGTTCGCTTGTCTGATTTGTTCTTGATATGGGCCAATGGTCGTAATAAATTTTACTACTACTACTAACAGCTGCTCTGTGCGTTTGCCTCAGCGTCCTTTGGACCTTTTACTCAGCGCACCAGCTTTATTTCAACAACTGTGGTTTTGCTGGTTGGGAAAAAAAAAACAGAGTCCACAGAAAACACAGCGTTAAATCTTCTCCCTCCTGTCCGCAACAGCGGCGCAAAGGAAAGATGTCAGTGAGTCCTGTCCACTTCAGCGGCACAAAGGGCTATTGTGGCACATCTTGCCTACAGTAATATTGCAAGTTCTTAAAGAAATGGGAGTGCCTGATCACCTCATCTGTCTCCTGAGAAATCTCTATGTGGGACAAGAAGCTACAGTTAGAACTGGATATGGAATAGCTGATTGGTTCAAAACTGGGAAAGGGGTACAACAAGGCTGTATATTGTCTCCCTGCTTATTTAACTTATATGCAGAATTCATCATGTGAAAGGCTGGACTGCATGAATCCCAAACTGGAATTAAGATTGCCGGAAGAAATATCAACAATCTCAGATATGCTGATGACACAACTTTGATGACAGAAAGTGAGGAGGAATTAAAGAACCTCTTAATGAGGGTGAAAGAGGAGAGTGCAAAATATGGTCTGAAGCTCAACATCAAAAAAACTAAGATCATGGCCACTGGTCCCATCACCTCCTGGCAAATAGAAGGGGAAGAAATGGAGGCAGTGAGAGATTTTACTTTCTTGGGCTCCATGATCACTGCAGATGGTGACAGCAGTCATGAAATTAAAAGACGCCTGTTTCTTGGGAGGAAAGCAATGACAAACCTAGACAGCATCTTAAAAAGCAGAGACATCACCTTGCCGACAAAGGTCCGTATAGTTAAAGCCATGGTTTTCCCAGTAGTAATGTATGGAAGTGAGAGCTGGACCATAAAGAAGACAGATTGCCGAAGAATTGATGCTTTTGAATTATGGTGCTGGGGGAGACTCTTGAGAGTCCCATGGACTGCAAGAAGATCAAACTTATCAATTCTGAAAGAAATCAGCCCTGAGTGCTCACTGGAAGGACAGATCCTGGAGCTGAGGCTCCAATACTTTGGTCACCTCATGAGAAGAGAAGACTCCCTGGAAAAGACCCTGATGTTGGGAAAGATTGAGGGCACAAGGAGAAGGGGACGGCAGAGGACGAGATGGTTGGACAGTGTTCTCGAAGCTGCCAACGTGACTCTGACCAAACTGTGGGAGGCAGTGGAAAACAGGAGTGCCTGGAATGCTCTGGTCCATGGGGTCATGAAGTTGGACACAACTAAGTGACTAAACAACAACATTGAAATCAACTGTTCCCTTCAGCTGCTTATTTCCACTCACAGACCGCTTTCACGGCATAGGGAAAATCTTCATGGCTTCCTCAGAGTTTCTGCAAGGCTTGAGTAGTTCTACGCATAAGAAAGTGAAACAAAAGACAAAGCATCTAAACCCAGCAGGGTCCTCTATTGCTTCTCACAATCTTCCAAGTCATTCCTCCCATTGGTTTTCAAGGGTTATCAGTAAGATCTACCCATGTAAACAAACCTCCTTCAGAGCAATCCATGGCTCAGCCGACAAGCACTGCTCTGTTATCTAATGAGATGTTACTGCCATCTGCTTGCAGTACTAATAATGACATAGACATGTCCTCTGATTCTGCTCCGGAATTTCAGGGTTTTGCAGATGATCAATTAGGGTCTAATGAGCAACCTGCAGGAAGATCTGGTGGTAACCTATGGGTCAAGGTTTATCAAATGTGAACTTTCCTGCTTCTTTAATTGATCAGCTGAAGGAGGCCCTTATTGCCTCCTTATCATCAGATCTTAAGCATGAGTTACTTCCCAATGCTGCCTTTCCTTTACGTACTAAATCAAAGGCTTCCTGTAAGTGTATAACAAATTCTGCAGGGAATTCCTCCCCTAACCCATTTCAAGTTACGTCTGATGATTTGCAGGATGGTGATTTTGCTATGCCATCATCTCATGCATCACTGGATGAGGAAGATGATGATGCATGGAGTGATGGTTCAATGCAGGAAGAGCCACAATATTCCAGGTTGTTTCAAGATTCTCAGGCAGCAACTTTGCTATGTAAGATTACGAACACTTTATGTTTGTCTTCAAAGCCAACAATGGAGGCTGAGGCAGTTTCTGGAAATAAGGTGGCTTTTCTAACTCATACATGGCCATCAACTGGCTTCAAGCGGGTTCCACCTCTTTTAAAATCGATAGTAAAGGCCGATCTAGATACTCCTGTGCATTTGAAAGGGACTAATAGTTTGGTTTATGGCTTATATTAAGACGCCTTCGGTAGATCCTCCTCTGTTGCATCTTTCCTCGTGTCATTTAGTTCCAAAGGATAGGGATGCTCAATTACGTGATATTAAAGATAAGAGAATGGAGTTTGCCCTTTGCAAGGTGCATGAGGTGGCTTCGTTCTCAATGAGAGCTTCTTGTACAGCTTCTTCCTGCGAACATGCCTGTGTGGTCTGGCTGGAAGATTTGCTCCATAATCCTCTGAAGGATGTGGCACATCGGTGTCAAATCCTTTCAAAACTCCTAAAAACACAAGCCTTCATGGTGGATGCAACTATGGATGCTATGCATTTTGCATCAAAATCCATGTCTGCTCAAGTAACAGCACACCACACTTTGTGGCTTAAGAGCTGGCAGGCTGCCTCTGCCTCTAACGACAACTTGTCTGTGGTACCTTTTGTAGGAGGCCAACTATTTGGAGAGGCAGCCCTAAAAGATGTTTTGGTGGAATCCAAGGATAGTCGCAAGGTTTTGTTAACTCAGAGGGATGATAGAAGGTATGCTAGGTGTTTTGTTCCATACCCCAGTCAGTCTCATTCCTTTCACTATTCAAAGTTTCAAAATAGACAGCGAGACTTCAGAGTCAAGTCTCAACCCTTTAAGCAGCATTACCAAGGTAGGCCGCCCTCTCAATGCTTTTCTGCCGCTCCAGCCACCAAGCAGCATACTCAATGACTCTGGGCCACAACAGGTAGGGAGACACCTAAAATGGTTTATCCCTGCTTGGCAGCATACCATTTCAGATCACTGAGTGTTACATACCGTTTCAAACAGTTATCTTACAGACTTTATAGAAACACCTACCTCCCATTATGTTCCTTCTCCCTTACCAAAAAACAAGGTACAGGCGGTTTAGACTTGTGTAGCCAACTTATTAGCTATGGGGGCAATTGTCCCAGTCCCAACTGAACAGTGCTTTCAAGGGCTTTATTCCATATTCTTTGCGGTGCCAAAAAAGAGTTTAAACAAATGGAGACTGGTGTTGTCTCTGAAGTTTCTGAACCAATGTGTAGTGTACAAAACGTTCAAAATGGAGTTGCTCAGCTCCATAAGGGAGGCTTTTCATGTAGGGTCAATCGATCTCCAAGATGCATACCTTCATATCCCCATGAGGTTGGCACATCAAAAGTACCTAAGATTCACCCTTAGGTGATGATGATGATGATGAAATAATAATAATAATAATAATAATAATAATAATAATTTAGTATTTGTACCCAGCCCATCTGGCTGGGCTTCCCCAGCCACTCTGGGCAGCTTCCAACAAAATATTAAAATACTCTAATCCATCAAACATTAAAAGCTTCCCTAAACAGGGCTGCCTTCAGATGTCTTCTAAAAGTCTGATAGTTGTTCTTCTCTTTGACATCTGGTGTTATCATTTCCAATTTCAATGTCTCCCTTTTGGACTAGTCTCTTCTCCAATAATTTTTACAAAGGTTACGGTGACTCTGGTAGTGCATTTGCACATGCAGGGGATACATCTTTACCAGTACTTGGATGGTATCTTGGTAACAGCATCCTCCCTACAGGGTGCTTCGCACTGATTCCACTTTCATACCTAAAGTACTTTCAACAGTTCATATTCAACAGGAGTTGGTGCTTCCTACATTTTGTCCTAAGCCACGGCATCCAAAGGAAAAAGCTTAGCATTCTTTGGATGTGTAGCAGACTTTGAAACTGTATATTCATCGTAAAAAAGACATTAGAACTACAAATGTCTTGTTTGTTTCCTTTCATCCTTCATCTCTGGAAAAGAAAGTTTCATCTGCCACATTGTCCAGAAAACTATGTACTTGTATATTGTTGGCTTATGAGTCTCTCAAGTTACCAGTTAGGGCGCCAACAGGTTGGCGCGCTGAAGGGCAGCAGTCAGCTGCAGAGAAAGTTGAGGTCCAACAGACCGGGTCAGGAACCAGCCAAGGTCAGGTATCAGCACCGGGGTCAGGAGAAGCCGAAGTCAGCAACAGTCCAAGTCAGGAACAGTCCAAATCAGGAACCAGCCAAGTCAGGAACAACCATGCACTTCAGCACAGCAGTTGCAGGTGCTAGTGAAGGGAGCAGCCGGCCTTCCTTAAATAGCCGGCTCATGACCACGCCTCTTACGAGCTGCAGCTGCCTCTAATTGTTCCCTACGTCTCTCAGTTGTACATTCTGCAGCTGAGAAGGGAGGAAGAGAGGGGACCAGCCGGTTCGTCTCCTCACAAGGGCCTGATTCTGGCTTGACTTCTTCCTCCTCCTGTTCAGGTCTTTCCACTTCCCTGTCTGATTCTTCCTCTTCTGAGGAGTGCCGCCACCAGTCTTCTCCAGGTATGAACTCCATTTCCCCAGATTCTTCCGTGGGTGCAGCCTTGCCGGGGGGGGGGGGCTTGCCCTCCTCATTTGGCTCAACCCTGACATTACCTTCTCCATCACACTCTACCAGATCAGCATCTACATCGGCAGCCTTTGCTGCCAATGCACCCCTCCTGAATACCTGTAAAGCATTGGCCAATTTACTAGGGATTACAAGCTAGATATTTTAGCCTCAAGTGATGCGGCCTTCGGTTGTACAGTTCTTCATCAGGTTCTGTAGTTAGCAAAACTGCAGTTGGGTCCCGCCTAGTTGGGAATTGCTGCGGTATGTCCCATTCCAAATACTTCATCGTCCACCATAATAAATAGGAAGATTGGTCTTACCTGAATAGTAGATTTATTAAGTGGACGATGGATTATTCGGAACCCTCCCTATTTGGGTCTGCAGTTGGTCCGTTTTCATCTGCAGGATTTATAACTGTATATGACTTTATGTTTTCTTTTGCATTACATTGCCAGGAGGTGGATAATATATATGTTTTTTATTATATGCTAGTTAATTTTCTTTCTTTGTTGTTTTCTCATATTGCTGCGCCTTACTTTCTTTTATCTTGTTCTTGTTCACATGTTATCCGGGGGAAGGTAGGCCGTATGTTTAATTGGTTTTTAGATTCTTGTGACAATGCTCCTGCTTAGCGAGTCCAAAAACCTGAAGAGAAATGGTCTACCTCCCACAATTCTTTGCTCCTGCCTGAGTCTTGTGCAAGAGGAAGAGCCCAATTCAAATACTCCATCATCCACCTAATAAATCTACAATTCAAATAAGATTAATCATCCTTTTTCTGTTATTGGTCATATTTTTCTTTCTTTACAGCATTTGTTAGGACATACAAAATGAAAATTAATAAAGATTATTAATAAAAAATAACATTATCTTAGGTAGTGGTACTCAATAGCATCAACACCAAAGTACCAGATTGCCTACTCAACAGACTGTCTTAAATGTACAATCCTCAGTTTAATTGAGAAGTACATGTTATGAAAACTGGTTTAAAGGAAAATGCATCAAACAGCAGTATTTCTAAAGACTCTACAGGATAGATATGAATTGTAGCCAATGTCACATGTATATGGCTTCAAACACAAAGAGTTTTATGGAGCAAGAATACACAACTTCTTTCTCACATTTGCTCTGGTTATAACTCTCAAAACATGGGCATAGCTAGGATTTTTGTTTTGGTGGCAGGCTTTTATTAGGGGAGGCAGAAGAAGAGTTTGGATTTGATATCCCGCTTTATCACTACCCGAAGGAGTCTCAAAGCGGCTAACATTCTCCTTCCCCTTCCTCCCCCACAACAAACACTCTGTGAGGTGAGTGGGGCTGAGAGACTTCAGAGAAGTGTAACTAACCCAAGGACACCCAGCAGCTGCATGTGGAAGAGCAGAGACGTGAACCCGGTTCACAAGATTATGAGTCTATCACTCTTAAACACTACACCACACTGGATCTCTGGAAGAACCTCAGATTTGTATTGATTTTTATTGATTGGGAGGCAGGTGCCCCCTGCCCCCCCAAGCCATGCCCATGGGCAGGAATGCCCAACATACTAAAATTTAACACTTTACTTACCACTCACGCCACCTTTTGCAAGGTCTTTCAGCTCTTGCAGATTTAATTCCATGTTTTCCAAAAGCAATGTTCTTTTCTCATATATTTTGTCTAATTCAATTTCTACAAAGATAAATATTAACAGGTTGTCATTTTTATACACACACGCACTCTGTGCATTTGGGAAGATTCCAAAGCTAAACTAGATTTTTGGTAGATGTCCTTCCCTCTATGCAGATGCAGCAGGGGTACGGCTCAAATTCTTGACCAATAAAGTGGCCCTATAAAATAGTCATATGATAAACTTCAAGCACACAAAATATCTGCAGTGGGGAAGGAGGGAAGGAGGGAAGGAGTTGTGTGCTTGCACAAACAACTGCAGAACTACAACTGCAGGCAATCACCCTGTTCTTATTCATGGTCTCTGTACATTTACACATATGGATAGAGTAGCAAAGTTACTGGAATCAGCACTGGTGTTAAGACTACAGAACTGAGCACACTTTTGTTGGAAGTGTCCACTGGTAATGATGGGCAGATGTCAAGGGCTGTAACTATGTCAGAAGTCTGATAACAGGATTCCATGGAGGAATGCAGTGAAAGAAGCAACAGCCCTCGTGGAGTGCAACTGGCCCTGTCCACATCAGGGAGCTTTGCCAGTATGGAGCTGAGATGAACATTTTTGAGCACATCATTCTATCACACACTACTTAGGTGAAAATAGGATTCTTAAGTATTGCATGTCATACTCACCACTGGGTTTTGCTATTTCCACATTGCCTGCAATAAGTTCTTCTATCTCTTGCATGCTTTGCATAATTGCATCTAAACCTGTAGTCAAAAGTCTTCTTTGATGAATGAGTTCTTGTACCTTTAGCTCTACAAAAAGAAATATAACATAACTCAAAATGTATTTATTTTACACTAACATAAAAGATGAGATATACCAAAATGCAGTTTTTGCCTTTTGAATATAAGTATTTTTACTCTTTAACCGCCACACAGTATTTTTTGAAAAGGATGTAGATTATAGATTGAACAATTTAGGCATTAGGCATTTGTTGTTGTTGTTGTTCAGTCGTTCAGTCGTGTCCGACTCTTCGTGACCCCATGGACCAGAGCACGCCAGGCACGCCTATCCTTCACCGCCTCCCGCAGTTTGGCCAAACTCATGTTAGTATTAGGCATAATGTTAGCATTAGGCATAACAGATGAGAAAAATATAGTGGTAACTGTGCAGTAAAAGGAACTGTGAGCCACACAGATAGAGGATTCTTGGACTGTTGCCAGAAAGGTTTACTTAGACCCAAGGTCCTACATACCAGCTGATGGATAGTAGAATGGAAACCTACCGGTACTTTCCATTGCCACTGTATAATTGGGAGCACACTAGTATCTGCTTCTCTGTGTGAAGTAAGTGAACATGGAAGGTGGTTGTAGCACAATACTTGTGTTGCAACTTTTATTCAGTTCAATTTGAAAAAATACCAAAACATCAATCACTTGTTCTCATGGCTTAACTCAGGGATGGGGAAACTTTTTGGTTCCACATGTCCTATCATTATGGAGCAACTGAAGCAAACAGGATTGCTCTCCCTTTGCATCAGCTGATGTGAAGAGAGATCAGTCATGCTGGGTTTGTACTTTGCTTACTACTTCAAAGGTTCCCAATAACCAGCTGGTTGTCAGGCACCACAAAATACCCAATTAACATATGAAAAATGTGAAGCATGATGCTCAGAATCTAGATGGGTATGATGTAGAAAAGGATTTCCCAAACTTGGGTCTCCAGCTATTTTTGGACTACAACTCCCATCATCCCTAGCTAGCAGGACCAGTGTTCAGGGATGATGGGAACTGAAATCTAAAAACAGCTGGAGATCCAAGTTTGGGAAACCCTAATTTATAAGAAAAAGGGTCCCCCCACTTGCTGGACATGCCTATGCTGTTATGGGAGCACTTCAGATGCTGCAGAGCCCTGCAGCCAATCATAGCACCAGGAGGACGTAAATCTTGCATGTATCAAGCACAACTCACATGACTTGTGAACACAGAGCACAGGATTTTGTGAGGACTTTTATCATGAGAGTGGGGCTCCAAGGCGTGATCACTACAGTGGAAGGGCACTGTGTACTCCCAGGAGCACTGGGCATAAATATTGGGCATTTTGCAAAAGAGATGCCACACTATGAGCAGAGTTCACCTCACTACCACACAAGAGGGAAGACAACTATCACTAATACAAATCTCTCAAGCCTCAATCCCAAGCAAGCACCAGGGAGCAGCTTTCTGGACAACAAAGAGCACCTTTCAAACACTCTCATGGTACATCCACAGGCTGTCACAGAGCTGATCCACAAGATCAGTCTGCTGAGCCACCCAGAACCCAGAATAAATCATATTGGGGGGCAAGGGGGTGAATATTGTTTGTTGCTATGGTATACATTTTTTTATTGTAAACCGCCCTGTGATCCTCAGATGAAGAGCCTTATATAAATTTAATTGAAAAATAATAGATAATAACCCCTCACATGGAGAGCTGGCAGCACTGGCAAATACCCCTGATGAGCTACAACTGCTCTGGTTCTCCATGCAATCCTCCCCACTGTGATTCTAGCCACTATGCAGTTGCCTCCCTCAACTCGTATTCACAGGCTGCTTTGCAACAAGTGCTGTCCCACCAAGAATCCAGTGGTTTTGGTGTGGCCCGACACTGCTCCACTGGGATGGAGACCCCCAACTACCACTACTACTCTTCACACACAAATCAAGACATACTGCAAACTATGTTCAATTTAAAAAAAAAAAAAACTGTTCACATTGTGCCTATTTTATTCTTTGACAAGTTCACCCTTGCACAACTTGGGTTCCCCCTACAGTACTCCTGCAACAGCCTTGGCAGACTTGGCTCCCAGCATCCCCTGCTGCAGGAGCACATATCCCAGTGGGATAAAAAGAGCACTCCAGCCAGAGATGGAGGATGCAAAACAAACACAAAAGCTCATACCAAGAACAAACTTAGTTGGTCTCTAAGGTGCTACTGGAATAATTTTTTTATTTTTTATTTTGTTTTGACTATGGCAGACCAACACGGCTACCTACCTGTAACTGGAACACAGGCAAAGGGTCACAGGAAGAGACAGGCTCATCACAGTGAAGGAAGACCCTCAGCAAAGCACAGAGGCAAGGTTCACAGGCAGCAAGGGAGGGAGAGAAACCCTGGCTCAGTGGTTGAGGTTAGGCTACCTGGCACAACACCAGTGGAAGGGTAGCTCAACCTTGGGGTAACCAAAGGGTGAGGAACCAGACAGCAAGCAAGTAGGAGTCAAAGTTCAAGGGGTGACAACATTGGGAATTCCATTCCACCCTTGCTGCAGATATGTGGGATTGTTACATGTCACATGTCTGTTTACATTCCAGCACAGATTGCTGGAGTCCCGTGAGCGGAACATCCGCTCTGTATTGCTTTTGTTTTCTCTCTCTCTGAGAAGAACGACAAGGAGAGAAGCCATGTTTTCTTTGTCCTGATTTATATTCAATAAATGTAGCCTAGTATCCACGCCTCGAGCCAGCTCTGTTGAATGTTTACACTGCTGAGTAATGCGCAGCTGCATAAAGTCGCAGACGCACTTCAGAGGAGGATGACTGATGGATCTCCGCAGCAGCAAGGCTGAGAAGGAAGACGCTCCAGCTGGAGCCTGTCCAGCTGGCTTTCCAACCCACGGTTCCAACAGACAAGGGCAATAAGGGACTCAGACAACAGCGCTTGTGTGCAGTAGTGGTTGCCAGGACATAGTAGTGGTAGAGAGAGAAGTGTTTTGGCAGCATACTGGGCAGGGAGAAAGTGTGCATAGAAGGAATGGAAAGTTACAGCAGTAATGAGAGGGTGGAATGGAGGGGCAGAGTTGGCTGCAGGCTGAGCAGAAGCAACCAAGAGCAGCATGTGCATATCATTCAATCATAGGCATGTTGTGCTAGTGACCACTCCACCAAATGCTGTTTGGATGCTGTGGTTATTATGTTGGTGGATCACTGGCAGCTGAGCTGTTTGACATATTCCCATGGCTTGGATTGCCCAGTAAAATGCTTACCACTGACACCACCTGGCTCGGCAGCTGCAAGAACCTGGGCTTCTCGCAGTTCTCTAAAATTTGTTCTCAAATTTTCCAAAAACACTTTCTTTTTTTCATATAGTTGTCTCAAAGCCATTTCTACAAAGAAATATTTTACAAATATTAGCTGAAGTTTGGCAAATTGCCTTTCTTGAAAACATCTCTCACAAACTAAAAAGCATCTAATGGACAGAGCTCAAATGATTGGTTTCTTTAAAATATATGACATTATTTTATTTCTTATACAACTATGGAGACACATGGTCATTCAGTGCCATAAGGATATGCAAATGTCTGGCTCACGTAAGACTATATAGAACCTTTATGCTTAATAATTATAGAACTCACTGGAGAATACTTTTATATATTTTTATTATTTGCAATGGGAACCTTTGTATGAGTTAATACTTTATTATCCCTTTGGATATGTGCTATATCTTTGTACGTTTGTCCTTATAGGTTGTGATGCTTTATGGTTTACATTTTTGGTTTTATGTTTTCTTTATTTTGGTTATATTTGCACTTTTCTTTTGAAATAAATCAGTAAAAAATATTTTAACACAAAAAAAGCAATTCATTGCTGAAAAAATTGTTTTACATGCTTCTCTGCTACTTGAATTATATGAGATGCAGAGTGACATTTAGCTGTGATAAAGAACCATTAGTTCTTATCTGAATGGCAGTTCTGTAGGGCACCACCTTGTAGTTGAAGGCAGGAAAGAGAATTTGATGGAAGTAGGCAGCTTCCAGAATCCTACTTGCATCCTTATCAAGCTCAAACAAATCAGCTGGACAAGACAAAACACAGAAAAGAGGAAGAAAATATATACTTCTCTAATAATAAGGAACTAGAATTGTAAACATTTTACATAATTTTTTAGAAAACTTAAAAACTAGGTAACTTAAATCTTGCATGTATCAAGCACAACTCACATGACTTGTGAACACAGAGCAAAGGACTTTGTGAGGACTTTCATCATGAGAGTGGGGCTCCAGGGCGTGATCACTACAGTGGAAGGGCACTGTGTACTCTTCAGGGTTTCTGGGGGTTTTCCTGTTGTTATTCTGTCTCTCACAGCTACAATAAACCTACCATTAAAATTATGGACTGGTCATTTCTTCGTCAGAGGGCAAACGGGCAAATTTCGCAGGGGATCAAATACTTTCCCCCCTCAATGTAGCTCTCCAGGCAAGGAAAGACAAGAACCTCCTTCTGTTGCAAGATTCAACTAAGCCATCTTTAAGGGCATATTCCCTGAAAATTTGCCCCATAAGTCAACTCTAGCTGTGGTATCAGCATCCCAGTGCTTCAACCACAGGTTCTCCTTCTGACACCAGAGGTAAAGGTAAAGGTAAAGGGACCCCTGACTGTTAGGTCCAGTCACGGACGACTCTGGGGTTGCAGTGCTCATCTTTCTTTACTGGCCGAGGGAGCCAGTGTACAGCTTCCGGGTCATGTGACCAGCATGACTAAGCCGCTTCTGGTGAACCAGAGCAGCGCACAGAAATGCCATTTACCATCCCATCAGAGCGGTACCTATTTGTCTACTTGCACTTCATTCTTTCGAACTGCTAGGTTGGCAGAAGCAGGGACCGAGCAACGGGAGCTCACCCCATTGCAGGGATTCGAACCACCGACCTTCTGATTGGCAAGCCCTAGGCCAGGGGTCAGCAAACATTTTCAGCAGGGGGCTGATCCACTGTCCCTCAGACCTTGTGGGGGGGCAGACTATATTTTGAAAAAAATATATGAATGAATTCCTATGCCCCACAAATAACCCAGAGATGCATTTCAAATAAAAGGACACATTCTAGTCATGTAAAAGCACATTGATTCACAGACTGTCCACGGGCCAGATTTAGAAGGTGATTGGGCCGGATACACCCCAGGGCCTTATTTTGCCTACCCATGCCCTAGGCCACGGGTGTCAAACACAAGGCCCGCGGGCCAAATCCGGCCCACCAGACCTCGTTATGTGGCCCGTGTAGCCGCCGCCGGCCGCAGGGGCGGAGTGAGGCTCCGCGCTTCCCGGGGCGGCAGTGCGGAGGAGGCACCCCCCTGGGGGCGGGGCGGCGTGACGTTGCGTCGTGACGTCACGATGCAATGTCAGGACTGAGTGCGCACGCGCGAGATGTCTACAGGTTTTCCACACCCTATCAGCTGTCTACAGGTTTTCCACACCTATCAACCCATTCCCACCTCCCACCGTCCTTCTGAGTAATACCCCTCCCCACTCCCTCACTATATTTAAGGATCTGGTGACTTCCGTTTCAGTGTATCTGAAGAAGTGTGCATGCACATGAAAGCTCATACCAAGAACAAACTTAGTTGGTCTCTAAGGTGCTACTGGAAGGAATTTTTTATTTTATTTTGTTTTGACTATGGCAGACCAACACGGCTACCTACCTGTAACTGGATTCTGGGAGCTGCCTACTTCACCTGCCTTCAATCACAAAGTGATGCTGTAACCTTCAATAATTACCTCCACTAATGAAAGAATGGATTCTGCAATTAAATATGTCACATATTCTATATTCACCTCTGGCTTTTATTTGTTTTTCTGGATCAGCATCCTGTATATTTTGTATATCTTGAATAATTGCTTCCAGGCCTGCAGCCAAAAGCCTTCTTTCTTCAGTGAGGTGTTGAAATTTTTTCTCTACAAAAAAGGGGGAAAGATTTTAACAACAATAGAAATGTATTTCTTAACATAGCCTTCAAACTGCAAGATGATTATCCCTCAAGGTGTCATTTGTTTTTAGGAATAATCACAATAAAGAATTCTACTGTGCAATAGCAACACTGTTGCAAGCAAGTACAACTGAGTTACAAATATTCCTCAAGGGGAAAGAAGTTAGTGACCAAATTCGAAGTTGGGGTGGGTGATTTTTGTGTTGCTTCTTTCTGTTGTACTGTCAGTGATGCTTTCTCTTCATTCTCATTTGTTTTAGAATAAAGACAATCATATCTAAAAAGGAACATGTTAGTTGTTGCATATAAAACTTAGAAATGTAGAATAATTCACTTACAACCTCAATTTTAAATAACAGTCCTGGATAATAAAGAGTTTCTAAATATACATTTTAAATACATTTTGGTCAATAGGCATATGCTAGGGGGGGGAACAGAAGTTTATTATTTTGTGAATGTCTCTTCACTGGGCATTCCTGAGGGCATTGAAGACAAATGGGATTACAGCTCCTACAAAAGCTGCCTATGAGCCAGATCCCCATGAGCTTTCTTCTGGGAGAGAAGCCACTCTCTGCCTCCTAGACCAGATTGGAAGACATGGACTATTTTATATAAAAACTGAAAGAACAAAACAATAACCAGAACCAACAGCAGGCTCACCCACAGGTTGAACCAAAATGGTTCCATTTGTTTGTGTACTTTTTGATGTGTTTTATTTGTTTTGAGTACTTTTGCAACATGTGATTATGTGAATCTTTTCATGTTGTAAGTCACCTTGAGCATGCTTTTAACTATGGAAAGGTGGCATACACACAAAATTATGATGATAATTAAACATATGATATACCTACCATTGATACTGCTTGGTTCAGTAGCTTTAAGTGTTTGTGCTTCTAGCCAGTTTTTGAGATTTGAGTCCAAGCGTTCCAAAAACAGTTTTTTCTTCTGTAAAAGATGACTTAAATCCTTTTCTAGAAATGAAAATGTTTTTTAAAAATTAAATCATAGTTTTAAATGTTATTTTTACAGCTAGAATCATAGATCATAAATTATTATTTAATTGTGAAAAGTAGTTTCTGAGACTATATATATAGTACAATGACAGTACATAATAATATGTACTTGGTGATATTTCAATACATAATAATCTCTAGATTGTTTTGATTACTATAGCTATAATACTTGTGTTTATGTACAAACAAATTTATTATGTACTCACCAATGGGTCTTATTACTCCACCTCTCTCAGAAAGACGAGATTTCATTTTCTGTGAATCTTCCACAACTCTTTCCAGGTTTTCAATCAAAGTCCTTCTTTCCTCATTTAACTTCTTTAATAGATTATCTACATTACAATTTTTCACAATTTGTTTAGAAACACTTTAAGGATGTTACTAAGGATGTTAGCATGATCTTTAATATTAGATAATACAATTAATATTAACTTACATAAATGCAATACATTTAAACCTAAAGACCATCTGTCTTTCTGAATTTGCTGTATTAAGTATTTTTTCTGTGTTTGACTGTTACCGCATTTCCCCCAACAAAAATCATTTGAATGTTTAAATGTCTCAAGTTACCATTCAACTATGTTAAATATGAAATAACACGAGCAGTGCTGCAAACCCAAGCTGAAAGATAGTGAGTAAAAAAAACCCCTCTATCATTAACCAGCTGTGATTGTATGTATTCATAAGGAAGGACAGCTGGAGTGGAATTGCCAATTGGACTAAGAATGGTTTAATTTTGGCTGAAACTGTGCTCTTCTTTTTGCCCAGCTGTAGATTAATTGCATTAACTACCCACTCAAGTAAGCATCATTTTCAGTGCTGTTGTCACATCTTTTTGTACTTAATATGTTATGTGCTTTCCATATAATAAAGGAATGTGAATGTCTAATGCACAACAGAAGGAGAAGGAACTCAAAGGTCACGATGGACAGTATTACATTTTGAAGACACAGATTTCTACATTCTAATGTCCCTGTCAGGATGGAAAACAATAGGTTCTGTCCCTAGAGACTTGCAAAGCCAACTAGATTCTTGAACTTTCTAAAATATTTGACTATTTCATTATAGCTGTTCTGTCTGAGTTGTAGAATAGCAGACTACTGAATATCTGTATCAGTAGATAATATCTACTGAAATAGGACATTGCATTTCAGGTTTGTATCTCTAAGATGTTAACAAAACTAGCAGCAAAAATAATCATATACATACCACTGCTAGGGCCTGGTTGGGTAACTGCAAGAGCCCAAGTTTCTTCTAGCTCTTTCAGGTTGGATTCCAAGTTGTCCAATAAATGTTGCTTCCACTCTGACAGTTTATAGAACTCCTTTTCTATGAATTGGAATGTTTTAGAATTATCTCTTGAAAAATATGTCCTAACTGCTAAGTGAGGATGATATCCAACTAAGGTATACTCAAAGTAGACTCACCGAAGTCCCTTCATTTCAATGGATCTACTCAGAGTATGATGAACTTGGATATCACCCATTTTCACATAAAATGAAGAAACATATTCAGATGTAAAAATTTGGCTCTTTTGTAACAAGACAAATTTCATCCATCCTTGCAGCTTTTAAAGCAAGGGGTAAAGGCTAACTGAAATTCTTCTGAAAGTGTCAAAAAAATAGGGAGCCTATGGGGAAAATACAAAAGTTGACCTTTTATCTGTTTACAATATTTGTATGCCAATTGTTTACCTAAGTATCTTAAGTACCTAAATATCTTTAAAAGTTAATATAGTGGATTAAAACAATGTAAAATACAATGTAAAATCTATAAAAAAAACTAATTATAACAAATTTCTAAGAAAATTTGGAAACGTGCTATGCTATATATTTAGCTTGTGGTCTTACACATACTTTGTTCACTTTAATTAGGCGTGCAACTCCTGGAACAATATGCAGACTTAAGCACCTACAAGTGTAATTTAATCAGTATTTACCATCTGGTTTTGAAACATGATGCTGTACTTCTTTTAGTACCATCTTGTGTAGAATTTCTTCTAGTTCTTCAGTCAAACGTTTTCTTTCCTCAGCTACCTCCTTTAGTTTATGCTCTACAAAACAAATTCAAGCCAATTCATAACATACTATTAATGCAGTTGAAATAACAACATTACAAAGTGCAATTAGTATACAAAATTATCTAAACATTTTTAATAGGAATGCTTAGCACTATCGCAGTAATGCAGACAGAAATTCTATAGCACAGTGCAGCATTTTTATCGTCATATTGCACAGAGAGCTAAGTCTTACAAACAGAAAACATATCCTGGAAAGTGCAGATGTCAAGCAAAACCTGGATTTCAGGGTGCTTGCTTTTTTCTTTTTCTTTATAATGACATACAAAAGCAAGCAATGGCATTTATTGGTATCATATTGCGTATTAGAGCTTGGTGATTAGGTTCTGGTGCAGTCTAGAAGGCTTTAAGTCCTGATTGTTTAAGCAGTGAAAGCTCCTCAATGAGGGCAGAGGCAGCATCCTTCCAAAGCCCACCACACCCTCCAGTCCCAAACTGCAGTACAGGTAACTCCCAATTTACACAGGGGTTATGTTCCAAGGCACTGTGTGTTTAAGTGAAATTGTGTATATTTGGAACACCATTGAAAAAGCCTGCAAACACCTCATTCCACCCCGCCCCACCCATTTTTGTGATTTTTTTGGGGTCACTTCCAGGCTCAGTGCAATGCATGCCTAAAATGGTCACTGCCTGTGCAAGGTATACTTGCTTCCCACCAGAGGTCAGTTTGACCTCTGTGCTAAGAATGCACACTCTTCTTCTCCCAATTTATTCTGCGGGTTGCCTCTATCCCTGAGCAACCCCATCTTTCTCCCAGGGAAAGGGTATTTTTTTCCTATGTAAAAGTGCTTCAGGCCAGGTGTTGCTTCAGGTAATGCTCAATTTTTTTTACCCAACAGGACATATATTTGGGACTTGGTGGAGTGTTGCTTATGGCTGACCTCAACCAATCATGATGGTTGGGGTGTGGCTGCAGAGAGCAAGCGGGAGGTGAGTAGCTGGTATATCTCACTCAACAGACTAGTGAACATGTGAGAAGAAAGGACGGGAGGGAGGAAGCAGTGGCAGCTATTTGTAATTAACCAGCATAGGTTTTGGAATATTGAGGTTCTGGTGGGAAAACAAAGCACAAATTTCCACCCTGTGTCCTGATCTTCCCCCACCCTTGGATTCAGCTGTAGCAACTGATATTGTAACATGCACACGCTCTAGAGAAGAAAGCAAATGTCTTAGTCCAGGGTCAGCCCCACTCATCAGGCACAGTGAGGCAGTCACCTCAGGGAAGCAAACAGCACATTTGCTGCTCATTGCCGCAAGGTGCTTACATCTGGCCACTGCTGGGCCCCTCACTACAGCCAGGTGCACACTGCTGGTCATTGCCAGGCACTTGCTGCCACCAACTGCTCCTCTTCAGCTTCCCTTTACTTTCCAGGCTATCTCTAGGCAGAGGCAGTGGCTGCAGAGGAAGAGGCAGTGGGTGGGAGGCATTTTCAAGTTTGCCTGCAGCAACAAAACATTCTGGGCCAGCCCTGTCTCAGCCATTCCCCACCCTGCTTTGCAGTGCCTATACTGTTTAGGGTTGTGTTTTTTTTTAAAGCAAACAATAGCACTATTGTTGTCAAGCTTCACAGTGGTGCACAAAGTGAAAACACCAAATGGAGAGGCAAGCAAGGCAGAAGGAAAACAATTCAAAAGTCTGCAGCACACAGCTGACCTTCCAATATCCCTTCCCCAAACTGTTAATTTTAATCCAGCATATGCCTTCACATCTCCCTTCTCCAGCTCTGCAAGACCTCCGTTGGTTTGAAAAAAGAGATGATGAGAGGGTGAGCGGGCAATAGTTGCTTTTTCAGGAATACCTCTGTGAGGTGTGATGGAGAGGATGGAACCAATGGAAGGATTCCATATGTGTGTGAGAGCTATTTGGATAATAGAAGGATGCAGGAAAATGGAGGAACAAAGTGGTAGTCTTGTTTAGGTTGAGATGAGTAGCATATGGTTTTGCACTGTGAATCAGGAAATGTAGAATATGCAAGAATTACAAGATTTAACTGATCAAATCATAGCCTTGCTTGCTTAAAAAATAATTTTGGCCAAATAATTAAATACACGCCTTTATTTTTGTACTTTGCAACTAGGCAGGCTCACACAGCAATCATTACGCACATTTGGAAATGTGCCCACAAGTCCCAAAAGATTGACAGTTTAAACATTGTTTGCTGCTGCTACAGCAAAGTCATAGGAGTACAGGGACCTTTGCTCCTGAAGGGGCAATAGGGGACAGATCAAGACAGGGCTTGGAATAAGGTCATTTGGGTGTCCAGGCACCTCTTTGGACTGGTGTGGGTTTCTCCATGTCTACAGGGTCTAGGTTAGCTGTGATCCTGGCTCATATGTTTTCGACTAACAGAAATCATGAGAAATCACTGTATACATACTACTGATTGTGCCTGGATGAGTAGCTTCAAGAACTTCAGCTTCTTCTAGTATTTTCTGATTGGATTCCAACTTTTGCAACAACTGTCTCTTCTTCATAGCCAATTCTTCTAATCCTTCTTCTGCAAACACACACACACACACACACACACAAATAATAACCTATTGAAAAATGGTTTCAAATGTCCTTATTGCTAATAGCATCACAGAACAAAAGCCAGCCCATCTGAATTTATCTGCCCCCCCCCCCCCGTGGTGTGAAAAGCATAGAATATGGACTAATTCACTAACTGCCTGGGGCTCTGCAGATCAGTTGGGGTTACTTCCATGGATTAGCGTATTTTTACATCAGGAACATTATGCGTCCATCTGTATTTCCTTAGGCCCTGTGCCTCTGGGAAAAGAGTCTGGACCCTGGAATGTATCGTCAACTACCAGAGGCACTAATGTACACCAATATATCTGTAACTATATTATACCTAATATGTGTTTTAATTGATTTGGGGTTTTTAAAAATAATTTTATTTATTTGAGTTTTTGATATAATTCCATGTCAACAAAATATGGATAAAAAATACAATAAGAAGAGAATCTCTAAAATAAAAAGAGGTTGCAATTTAAGATTTCCTAGACCAAAAAAAAAAAACCATTCCTTAACCGACTTCCTCTCCTCTACTTCCATGGTTCCTTTTATCTCCTCTTTTTCCCGCATTTCCTTGGTTCACCCCATTTGTTGTAACTACTTTTATAATCTTTAGTTATTTCTTACACTGCTGAAAATCTTACCATCCTGCTAGGTAGATTGTTTGCTTATAATATTTTTTCATATACTGTATTCAATAAAAAAATATCCAGTCCTTCTATCTTTCGTCATTTTGATTTCTTATTCTAGTGGTCACTCCTGCAAGCTCTGCATATTCTAACAGTTTAATATGCCATTCTTCTTTGGTTGGTACCTTGTCCATTTTGGGGCTAGTAACACACAGGCTGCTGTTGTCATGTATAGGAACAAATTTCTCTGTTTTTTGGTGACTTCTGTTGTTATTAACCCCAGTAACAATGCTTCTGGGTTTTTAGAAAAGGATTTTTTAAACTTTTTTTTAGTTCATTATAGATCGTTTCTCAGTAATTTTTAATTATGTTACACGACCACCACAAATGTTAGAAGGCTCCCTCTACTGTCCTACATTTCCAACAATTACCCTTTGTTGATTTCAACATTTTCGCTAGTTTATTTGGTGTCAAATACCATCTATGCTGCATCTTCATAAAATTTTCTCTTAATGTGTAGCATGCTGGAAACCTTGAATTTACTTTCCACAGTTGTTCCCATAATGCAAAATCAATATTGTGTCCAATGTCCCTAGCCCAACTTACAGTGAAGACTTTACCATTTCCTCCATTGTCTCCCACTCAAGTAATAAGTTATACATTTTGGATAATATTTTGACCCTGGATCCTAATAGCACCTTTTCAAACTGCAAGTTCTGTTCCACAAATCCATATTTTTATGGAGCTTAAATATTGCACTCAACTAATGGTAACTTAACCAATCTGTTTCATATTGTCCTATCATAATCTAAAGAACAACCCCATTTATATCGCCCATTAACACAACTTTCCCCTCATATACCTCAAATGATTTCTCCTCTAGGTCTTTGTAAAATTCCGATTTTCGTTCATTTGGTGTGCGTACGTTCCCACAATTATCCATTGTTTCCCTGCCCATTTGACCTCCACCCCTATTATTCTACCTTCCTCATTCCTGAATATTTGTTTAGGATCTGATTTAGGAATAACATACAAAACCACTCCCCTTTTCTTTGTTTTATCTGAGGAGATTAAATCTTGTCCCAATCTTTTGTTTGATAGTATTCTTCAGTGAAGTCTTTTTATATGTGTTTCCTGTAAACATATAATGTCCATTTTTTGTTTATACAGGGCATGTGCTATTTGGTTTTTTTTATTATTGTTAATTCCATTTACATTCCATGAGAGCACTTTCAAGTGCATCCCGGAGCCCTCTTCTTTTAAACCTTTACTTCTCTTCCACTTCCTCCCTCTGTATCCGCAGCTGCAGCTAGTGCAAAATATGGTGGCTCAACTACTCACTAGGGTAGAATATCACCATCAAACTGCACTAGCAGCCAATTAGTTATAGACAGAGCCTCTGTCTATAATCTTTGAGAATTCTTGGAGAATGGGTGTGGTCCCTGCAGACTGGAGGCAGGCAAATGTTGTCCCCCATCTTCAAAAAGAGTGAAAAATAAGACCTAGGAAACTACCGACCGGTGAGCTTGACATTGATACTAGGAAAGGTCTTTGAACAGATAACTTAACAATCCATCTGTGATCACTTAGAAAAGGATGCTGTGATTACTAAGACCCAGCATGGGTTTCTCAAGTCATGACAGACGAATCTCATTTCTTCGTTTGATAGAATTACAATGCAGTGGATGTATTGTATCTTAATTTCAGTAAGGTTTTTGACAAAGTCTCCTATGCATATGTATCAACTGCCTTGTGTTTATAATATAGTATTATTTGCACTCAAAGCTACATTTCATAGCCTATGATTAATTTTCTCCTGGTGTAAATGTACAGCAAAGCCGGCATATGTCCCTAGAAACACACTGCTACTGGTGACATATGCATTACTTCCATGTATGTGTGCACATGTGATTGAGGGCACATACTAATAGGTTAACTTGCTTCTACCTCCTTTTTCTCAATAGCCTAATGATAATTGGGCTTACAACACTAGAAACCCTTGGGCAGGGGGAACCCCGAAGGTCATATATTGTCCACCTACCAACAGAATCAATCTGTATTTTTTGTGAAGAATGCCGCTGTATTTCATGTAGACTATGCACTGCTTCTCTTAGATCTTCAGTCAAACGGTTTCTTTCTTGAACTAACTCTTCTAATTTATGGTCTAGAAAGAAATTTGGGGCAATTTATAATACAGTAAGTGTGCTAAATGGCTATAGAATAAAATAAGTGCACTAAATGGCTGGAATTTAAAAAGTACACTCAGCGACCATTTGTTGCTTGCTTCCTTGCTTATTACATTTATATCCTGCCCCCCACCCTCAATTGAGCCCAAGGCAATATTTAATTAGACCTTAAATTTACACAAAGTAACTCTACGCAGTAACAGTAGTTGATGACAATACATCCTTAGTATTAATTATAGCAATCAGTAGAAGCTAGCCCATCAGGGCAACAAGGGCTGAACCCTACCAAGTCAAATACCAAGCTTTTTTTTTTTTTTAAGGGTAGACCTGCTAAGATTCTGAACATGCTCAGAGTTGTTTCTTTCTAAACATGCTCAGAGTTGTTTCCTTGAAGGCCACACCTACACAGCCAGACTCTAAGAGTGGGTTTGTTCCCTACTGTTTTGCGTATCTTTCTTTTATTGCCTTCTTTTGTGAGTAGCACCACTGGACACACTGTGAGTTTCTTGTTTGTAAAACAAACTTTACTTATACCATTTTCTTTTACGGACAGGGATATTTAAAGACTTACAATTGCTGTTTTAAAAAAATGTAAGGTATTTGCTAATCCTGAAGCAACAAAGCCTAACGCCGAGAGGAGGGGGGCCTTCTTCAAATACATGCTTGGACATGTATTTCTGTTTGGACAGCAGTGGGTGTTGTGAAATCATCATGCTAACAGAAATTCCTCATTGGTGAGAGAGGTGCAGAGGATGGTTCAGATGCTGATCAAAGCCTATACACAGAACAGAAACATAGAACGCACCATGCCTGCAAACCCCACCCAAGCAATCCTGTCCCAGCAGAAAGCCAGACACTGGATTTGCTGAGGACTTACATATAAATTCCAAAACAAAATAAACATTTCTTTCCAGTAGCACCTTAGAGACCAACTAAGTTTGTTCTTGGTATGAGCTTTTGTGTGCATGCACACTTCTTCAGATACACTGAAACAGAAGTCACCAGATCCTTAAATATAGTGACTTCTGTTTCAGTGTATCTGAAGAAGTGTGCATGCACACGAAAGCTCATACCAAGAACAAACTTAGTTGGTCTCTAAGGTGCTACTGGAAAGAAATTTTTATTTTGTTTTGACTATGGCAGACCAACATGGCTACCCACCTGTAACTGGAAATATAAATTCCAATGCTTCTAGGCCTTAATATCTTGATTGTGTCCCAGATTCTATTTTCCTTTAATCATTATATTATATTATATTATATTATATTATATTATATTATATTATATTATATTATATTATATTATATTAATTTTCTTCATGATTCCAAACCTACATTGTGACTGACAGGGTAAGTTTGTAAATGCCTAGAAAAAATCTCCTAGAATTGTTTCCAGTTTCTTACCCAGAGGCACCTCTCTTATGTCATTGCTCAAAACACAAGTGAATCCTTTTTTAAACACACACACACACACACACACACACACGTTGCTCTTGCAGAAGAACCACTGAAGCTATCCCTTCTGAAATTTGGCAGGATTCATGACCTCAGAAGGGGCAGAGTTGCCAGTAAATTTCATCTACTTCCAGTCCATCTAAATATTTTAAAAGTTAAAGAGACAGTATTTTTATGAAAAACATCACATTTCAGAGGTATCCACAACGAAAGTCCCTGGGTTCATTTGTTTGTAGTTTGATAGCCTTAATCCACTTTGGAGGGGCTGATAAGCTTACAAACTTCATTTACCTCTGTAAAAAGGGGGAAAAGTTATAGTTTTTCACCCTCCAAAAAGTGAATGAAGAAGGGGAAACAAAGTGGACTTTGAGAAATAAGTTGAATCAAGCAATCTTGCGGCTGCTGCATTGTCCGAAAACATACCACTGTCAGTGCCTGGATGCAGAGCAGCAAGCGCCTGAGCTTCCTGTAGCTGTTTCCGATTGAATGCCAAACTTTCCAGTATCAGAGATTTCTTCTGCGATAGTTCATATAATTCATATTCTGGAAAATGAAATGTTTTTAAAATTTAAATCATGGTTAAAGCACTTGAAAAATATGAAGAAACTTGTGCAAAAATGAAATCTTTAATTAAAAATAAAAGCTTAATCTGTCAGTACAGATCTTAAGACATGGTAAGTGATACAAATGAAAACCTTCTGGGAATGTAACCAAGTAACTTCCCAGGCTCAATGCTGTCACTCCCCCTCTTCGATTTAAAAAACAGTTCCCCCCACCAAGCTCAGCACTCACTACAGAAATGGCTACCACACTCATCATTTTACTACTGCAATTACCATCTTCTGGGGCAATAAACAGGATGGTGGTGGTTGCAGTCATTTTCTTCCAGCCTTCTATAGTGAGCACTGGGCTGAGCACTGTCAGCTCTCTTTGCTGCTCCTGGGTAAAATTATGAGGACATGCTTCAAGTAGGGGCAGGCAGTGGCAATCTTTCTGGTACTCTTCAGAGAGCAGCTAAGCAACTTCTACAGTTCTGTGGTACAACTTCTGTGGTACAAGTAGGAAGACAGGATATGTTGTCTACAGCTCTCTCAAACTTGACAGCAGCCCTGCCCCAGAAATGACACAGAAGTGCCAGGCAAGACCAAAGGCCCTTTCTACCTCTTTTCAGAGAACTTCTTTATTGAAACAACAAAAAGTGACTGTAGACAGGTAATTTATTCTCAACTTACCACTAGGTGACATAGTTATAGGCACTACTGAAACATGACGCTGTGCCTTTTGTATATCATGTATAGTTGCCTCTAGATCAGCAGCTAAACGTTGTTTTTGCTCAGCAAGCTGCTTTCGTTTCTCCTCTAAAAAATAATTTCAGACCAAATTTTGTGACAAAATATTAATTTACCTTAATTTACTACCTTAATTAATTTACTGCACTATATATTCAATAAAGAAATTAGCATTCAATATCTAAAATATTTAATATAAATGAGCATATTATATATGGTTCACTGAATGTTCAAATAACCTCATATGAATTGCCTGCATTCAGATGTAACACTAAACCATGGTTTGTCTTGATATAATATTGTATACTGATATAGAAACAAACAGCTATAGGCATTAAAAACATACTTGGCAATTGAAACACCTTAATTCCAAATGCATGTGTTTAATATTATAGTTGAAAAAAGGAAAAAGAACAGCATACATACCACCAACAATGCCAGATTGGGTTGCTGCAAGAGCCTGAGCTTCTTGAAGCCCTTTCAAATTTTCCAGTAACATTTGTTTCTTCCCTGACAGTGCATATAAATCTTTTTCTAGAAAAAAAAATTAAAAAAATTGAATCATATATTGAAAAATAGTTTCCAATGCCCTCAAATGCTTATAAAGTTACATAAATGAATAAATGTATTAAAAATGCATTGTTTCGTAAAAATGGCAAATGCATTCTTCATTTGGCAATGCATGTCTTAAGATTAAAGAAGTTAAAACTATTATTCAGGAAAATAGCAAATAATATAAAGTGGGCTTAAAGCTCTGATAATACCACTCATATCCACTATAATGAACAGAGGTATGTAAATATGGGCTCCATAGGAACATACAGAACATTTCCAGACAGTACAAGGTCCTCTCTGCTCTGAGTAAACCCTGAGATTACTTTGATTAGCAAAAACAGTGTCCATCCTCAATGCTTCCAAATCAATAAAAACATAAATCCTCTCAATCTGATAATCAGCACCACCCAGTAACACCTCCCCACTTTCTTTCTTAGTTTTTAAAGGTAAAGGGACCCCTGACCATTAGGTCCAGTCATGTCCGACTCTGGTGTTGCAGCGCTCATCTCGTGTTACTGGCCAAGGAAGCCAGCGTACAGCTTCCGGGTCATGTGAGCAGCATGACAAAGCCGCTTCTGGCGCACCAGAGCAGTGCACAGAAACGCCGTTTACCTTCCCAGCAGAGCGGTACCTATTTATCTACTTGCACTTTGACATGCTTTCGAACTGCTAGGTGGGCAGGAGCTGGGACCGAGCAACAGGAGCTCACCCCGTTGCGGGGATTCGAACTGCCAACCTTCTGATCAGCAAGCCCTAGGCTCTGTGGTTTAACCTACAGCGCCACCCGCGTCCTTCTTAGTTTTTAGCATTGGCTAAAAGCTCATCCAGACGCCTGCTTCTTGGGAGAAAAGCAATGACAAACCTAGACAGCATCTTAAAAAGCAAAGACATCACCTTGCCGACAAAGGTCCGTATAGTTAAAGCTATGGTTTTCCCAATAGTAATGTACGGAAGTGAGAGCTGGACCATAAAGAAGGCTGATCGCCGAAGAATTGATGCTTTTGAATGATGGTGCTGGAGGAGACTCTTGAGAGTCCCATGGACTGCAAGAAGATCAAACCTATCCATTCTCAAAGAAATCAGCCCTGAGTGCTCACTAGAAGGACAGATCCTGAAGTTGAGGCTCCAGTACTTTGGCCACCTCATGAGAAGAGAAGACTCCCTGGAAAAGATGGAAAAGACCCTGATGTTGGGAAAGATGGAGGGCACAAGGAGAAGGGGACGACAGAGGATGAGATGGTTGGACAGTGTTCTCGAAGCTACTAACATGAGTTTGGCCAAACTGCGAGAGGCAGTGAAGGATAGGCGTGCCTGGCGTGCTCTGGTCCATGGGGTCACGAAGAGTCGGACACGACTGAACGACTGAACAACAACAAAAGCTCATCCAATTTATCTAGCTGCAAGCTGGTTGGGATGTATGCGGAGCTCTCCACTGAAATTTGAAATGGGCATGCTACTCCAGGCTTCTTCAGGAGCAAGGGTGGGATATAAATTCAATAAATAAATTACAGTGATGTAAACCTATCCGGCTGCTGCATCTAATGGACTCTGCTTTGTTTCTTGTAGTTGGAGGAAGGAGACATTCCCACTGGGGCTCAATCCAGGCACAGAAGAAGGCTGTCAGACTGATGTCTTCTATCCCTCAGTGTCAATGGTTTTGGTGTTAACAGTGACGGGATAACTGGGCTTTCAACTTTGAAACAATATGCATGTTAAATTCCCTTTTAATATTCAAGGTCATTTATTCCCTACTTACCAGCAGGTTTCCTAAACAGAGCTTTTTCTGAAGCCTGGCGATGGGCTTCCAATATATCTTCTGCAGTTGCATCTAGTTCTTTAGTCAAACGCTTTCTTTCTTCAGCCAGTTCCTCTAGTTTACGCTCTATTAAAAATTCACATCAATTCATAATAAAATATTTAATATGTGCTAAAATAACTACACTAAATATAATAGTGCAATTAGTATTTAATATCTCAATTTTTTAGAGACTAATGCTTAACATTTATAGAGCACTTCTTATATCATTCTATGTACCGGTACATTACATTGCAGGTGGTGAATGTCAGGCCCTAAAGCTAAAAGCAGCCTTCCAATCCTCTTCAAGCTCTGGAGATTCTCCCAGGGCCACACTTGTCACCAGCCCTGGTTTGTGCTCTTCTCAAGTACTTTTGCATGGCCAGAATGTGCTCTTGAACTGTAACAATGCATCTTTGCATGGATTAGGAGAACTAAGCACGGAGGGACCAGAGAGACTGGTTGGCACCATCCCAGTCCCTGCCTCATCTGCTCTGCTCTCCCACCCAGTGAGAGAGTGTGATTTTCTCACTGCACCAGCTGCAGGAGAAATGAAAGACCTTTGACCTTGTCAGCTGAAAATGACTCTTCACAAAGCTCAACAAGATAGGATGCCAACCTAAGTGTCTCCAGATGATTGTGTCCTTCCACAATGACATGCGCAGCATCATCCAATATGACAGCTCATCTCCAGATGCCTTCCCTATAAAGAGCAGTGTGAAGCAGGGCTGAATGCTCACCCCAACCCTCTTTGGCATATTCTTCTCCCTATTTCTCTCACATGCCTTCAGCTCAATTGAAGATGGTGTGTACATCCATACAAGAAGCCACCTGGCACATCTCCACACCAAAACAAAAGTGCAGCAGATCCTTATCTGCAACCTTGTTTGCAACCTTGACAGCACACTCTGAAGAAGCTCTACAGAGACTCATCAACCATTTTGCCCAAGCCTGCATTAAGTTTAGCCTTACCAACAGCCTGATGAAGACCAACATCAAGATCAGGACCTCACCAGCACTCCATGAATCAGCATTGGTGACCACACACTTGAGGTGGCAGACTATTTTGTTTATCTGAGTTCCACCATAACTTCAGTAATCAATGCTGTGTATTGGCAAGGCAGCTTAGTGTATTGGCAAGGCAGCTTAGGCAATGGCTTGCCTCTTAAACAAGGCTATGGAAGAATGTGATGTGAACGACCAATACCAAGATGAAAGTCTACCAGGCCTGCATCTTGAGCATGATACTTTATGGAAGTGAGTTGTTGGCAACTTACAACCGTCAGGAGTGATGCCTCAGTACCTTCCACATGTGCTGTGTCAGAAGGATTTGGGGTGTCGCATGGCAGGACAGAATACCAAGCAAAGATGTGCTCTCCCAAGCCAACATTCCCAGCATATTTGCACTACTGTGTCAGTGACGTCTACAGTGGCTTGGTCATGTCCACAGAATGGAAGACGGCAGGATTCCCAAGGACGTGCTCTATGGGGAGCTAGCTTCTGGAACCAGGCCAATTGGCAGACCAACTCTGCACTACAAAGATGTCTGCAAATGTGACATGAAGGCTGGCAACATAGACCCTGCTATGTGGGAATCCCTTGCAGAAGACCAAAGTGCCTGGAAACAGGCAGTCAGAGTTGTGCATACATAGCAGTGATCAGAGGAAAAATGACCACAGCATGGTGCATCTAGATGCCTTCATCTGCTCAGCTGCAACAAAACCTGTCTCCCACATCAGTCTCTACAGCCACAGCAGGCACTGCAACCTTCCAACAACTTGACCTCACCCTGACAGACATACTCCTCCATTGTCTACCAAGACAGATGGATGCCGACCATGGGGGGCTGGGGGACAATACAGGATCTAGGCTTGCTGCATTTTTTTCTCAGGATGGTTTAGCATTATGTCTGAGCCAGCCCACTGCGTAACATTTTTGATTACTTAAAGTAATAATGCAGAAAACATGCTCCAGTGTTTTGCAAAGGCTACTTTGTCATGGCCATAAAATCAATTAACAAATACACACAACGTAACCGGCTGTACATTAATAATGCTCTTCAATATATTTCTGAAAATGCCAAAGATTTCTCTCATACATAATCAGCATGTAAAATCTGAGAAAGTGTAAAGATCAACAAAGTGAGTATAAGTCCTAATGAACCAGTTGGTTCATAAAGTCCAAACATAAACTAGTTTCTAATCCACATATGCCTTGGTGTATTCCTAAGGTCCAAAGAATCCAAATGGGAGCTTGCTGCAGTTCCACGACAAGGATTTCCAGAATAATAGCCTTGTTTTGCCCGCCTGGGCTTCATCAGTTGTACATGTTTCTAAACAATATAAATGAATACAATATGGTATTTCAACATCTTTTTAACAAATCATACAAACAAATACATAATACAGACTATTATACCAAAAATGTACATACCATGTGTTGTATATCAAAAATAAGGATCTCATGACATAGTGGTTGCTGCATAAAGTAACAATTGTTGCAACATCAGGTTATAAAGACAGGCACAGTACCGATTTCAGTACAGGTGATGGCAAACTATAGTTCCAAAGTTGCCTTCTTAAAGTGACCCATTCAGCAAAACTAATGTAAAACAAACTTGATCCATATACAGGTGTTATACGTAGGCACATAATAATAACTCATAAAAAACTATAATCAATTTCAGCATTCAGACCAGTAGGATGTAAGGAATCAAGTAGGAAAATGAATCCAGTTTCTTTCTGCATAAGGATGTTTTTAGCCTGTTCCACAGGACCTAAATATACCCAAATTACAAAGAATGCCATGTCCTCATCCAAGTGAGATGCTTGAATGAAATGTTGTACCAGAGGAGCATCTATTACATTGTTTCTAATCCTTGATCGGTGCTCTGAAATTCTTATTTTAATAGGTCTGAGAGTATGACCTACATATAACAATCCACAAGGACATCTAATCACATAAATTACATGTGGTGTAGCACATGTAGCAAATGCCTATAAAACAAACTTAAAGCCTTCTTTGTTGGTAAACTCTTTTAGCTGCAGTGCATATTTACAGGAGGTGCAATGACCACACCCAAAAAAACCCCGCGGGGATTAGGTTAGGTATGTTGTGTGAGGGTAGGTTTTAAATCCGTATGCACCAGTATATCTTTAAATGACTTGGTGCGACGTTTGGCGAAAAGGGGGGTCATGTCACACCCAGGGATGCCCTTGAGAATACGCCAGTGCCGCCTGATAACTTTCTCAATTTCAAAAGTCATATAGTTGTTTTCTAAGGAGGCATAAATGTGCTTGGATTTGTGTTGGCATGTGGATTGGATGTAAGGAGGGTCAGTCTCTCTCTTGATTGTGTTTTTTGGATGGCAGTTGTTATTACAGAATTTGGCTAGCCTCATTTTAATAAAGATGCAAAAAATATTTTTGAGTGGGCTTTAAAGTCCTGTGGATCTGATGAATTATATTTTAATCTTAGAAATTAGCCTAAAGGAAGATTATCCCAGAGATGTTTGGGATCATTTGAACTATAATGTAACAAAGAATTTCTATCTGTACTTTTCTTATAGGGACGAACTTTGATTTTGGATTGGTCCACATAAATTTCTAGGTCTAGAAAAGGTAAGGAATGTGAGCTTGATGTACCTTCAAAGGTCAAATATGGACTTAAACTATTTATCCACTGGTTAAACAATTCAAAAATATCATCAGAAAATATAAATATCAAATCATCTATTTATCAGCCATTAAACAAAACGTATTCATCGTATGGATTGTTATGAATAATGTGTTCTTAATCAAAATTTCTCATAAAAATGTTTGCTACACTGGGAGCACATTTGGAGCCCATAGCTACACCTTGCTTCTGGATATAATACTACGAACCAAACCTGAAAAAATTATTAGAGAGGACTAAATCCAAAATCTCCATTAGAAAATGCACTGGTGAAGATGACTATGATAAATCAGCAGTTCTTGAATTTCAGATTTAACTATATCCAAAGGTACATTGGTATATAGAGACGAAACATCCCATGTGGCAATTATACTGTGTGGAGTAACGCGTAAATTTTCAATGAGAGTTATAATATGTTTGGTATCCCTAATGTAAGAAGGGGTTTCTTTTGTAAAGGGATGTAAAAAGGAGTCTATGTACTGTGCACAGTTTTCCAACAGGGACCCTGAAGTTGACACTATAGGTCTACCGGGTGGTGGGAGCATATTTTTATGTATTTTCGGAAGTGTGCGGGCGAAACAAGGCTATCATTCCGGAAATTCTTGTCGTGGAACTGTAGCAAGCTCCCATTTGGATTCTTTGGACCTTGTGAATACACCAAGGCATATGTGGTTTAGAAACTAGTTTATGTTTGGACTTTATGAACCAACTGGTTTATTGGGACTTCTGCTCACTTTGTTGATCTTTACACTTTCTCAAATTTTACATGCTGATTATGTATGAAAGAAAACTTTGACATTGTCAGAAATATATTGAAGAGCATTATTAATGTGCAGCTGGTTACCTTGTGTGTGTTTGTGAATGTATTTTACGTAACCTTAGGTTTGATGTTGGTTCATAAAATCAAGTAAAGCAGGAGGACCTTCAACAAAATATATTTAAGATTGTAATTAAAAGCATTAGTGATCACAGCCCACTTACCACTGATAATTCCTGGCTGGGTAGCTATAAGAGTCTCAGCTTCTAGTAGCTTTTCCCAGTTGGAGTCCAAATTTGCCTGCAACTGTTGCTTCTTCTCCAAGAGATCATAGTATTTCCTTCCTGTGAACAGAAATATTTCAGAATTGCACCTTGAAAAACTATTTCAGACATCAACCCCTACATATATTAAGTAAAATAGAAACAACGTCACCCGACCCCATAACCCCGTCCACCCACCCCCCGTCCACCTCTTTCCCCCTTTTCTTCCCAATGTCTCAACAAATGAAACTGATTTGTAAAAATGATACATGGAAAAAATACAAAAGGGAGACATTGCACATACTTGTGTAAATCAAGAAATCTTTAATAAAAATACTTTTAAGAATGTCCTTATTACTAGCATATTAACATAAAATAAATAAAAATCATTTTTAAAAATTGATTATTTCATATAAACACATTGCAGATTACATAAAAGAAAGGATGTAGAAGCTAAATGAAATCATTTTGGAAGTATACCAACGGGGTCCCCCACCACAACATTCACTATAGGAGCTTATGAGAAATCATCTTGTCCTGATATAAGGGGATAAGAAACAGACTAATCCTGAAGTCACTGAATATTTATATTCCCATCCACAAATGCACCATCTCAGCTTAGATGAGGGAATAAAGGCAATATATAAATGTAATAAAACAAAATAAAACAATCCATCTGGACAACTAAACCAATCCTCATTACCACAGCTTTTCCTCCTTCCTTCCAATCCCTTTTCACTGTAAACTGTATCCTTTAGATTTTAAATACTTTTCTGGCCAAAAAGTGGGCCAAAAATTCTTTTAAATAAATAATGAGCAATCTACCTTCTTGTAGCTTTAGATATTAAAAACATGAAACTCTGGAGTTGTTCATTCTACAAGGATTGCCTCCCAATGTGTCAGAGAAAAAGCATGGAAAACAGATGGAAAACTGAGGCTGAAAGTTACTGAATGTGATATGAATGGAATGCACACAGTGAACTATCAAAAGTGAAGAGGGCTGTAACAGCATTAATTTCAAGGTATAAAATTGCCTAATTGTGCAACTACCAGTAACTCTTTTTGTGTGGGGGTGTGCAGAATTAAATTTTTGAGATCAAAAAAGTGAACATTTCCTCATAAAGGCTGTGGAAAGTGATAAAATTTGAGAAGTACTGAAGAACACTTTTGCTACAAAATGAGTGGCATTTTAATCAATCAATCATTATTAGTTGTATTTTATTCTGTTTTTATATTGCAAATGAATCATAGAATTGTAGACTTGGAATGGACCCCCAGGGTCATCTAGTCCAACCACCTGCATGCAGGAATCTCAACTAAAGCATCCATGACAGATAGCCATCCAACCTCTGCTTTAAAACCTCCAAGGAAAGAGAGTCCATCACTTTTCCTTGGAGTCTGTTCCACTGTGAAGCAATATCTTACTGTCAGAACGTTCTTCCTGATGTTTAGTTGGAATCTCCTTTCTTGTAGCTGGAAGTCACTGGTTTGGGCCCTATCTTCTGGAGCAGGAAAAAACAAGCTAGCTCCATCTTCCATGTGACAGCCCTTTAGATATTTGAAGATGGCTATCATATCTCCTCTCAGTCTCATCTTTACCAGGCCAAACATATGCAATTCCCTCAACCGTTCTTCATAAGGCTTGCTTTACAGACCATTCAGCATCTTGATCACCCTTCTCTGCACAAGTTCCAGCGTGTCAAGATCCTTCTTAAATTGTGGTGCCCAGAACTGGACAGAGAACTTCAGGTGTGATCTGACTATGGCAGAATAGAGCGGGACTATTACTTCCATTGATTGGAACACTATACCTCTGTTGATGGAGCCTGGAATAGCATTAGGTTTTCTTGCTGCAGCATCACACTTTTGACTAATGTTACTCTTGGGGTTTACTAAGACTCCTAGATCCTTTTCACATGTACTACTGGCAAGACAAGTATCCCCCATCTTATATTGGTGCATCTGGTTATTCATGCCTGTGTAGAACGTTACATTTGTCCCTATTAAAATTCATTTTGTTAGCTTTGGCCCAGTTCTCCAATCTGTTAAGGTCATTTTGAACCCCATTCTGTCTTCTGTGGCATTAGCTAGCCCTCCCAGTTTGGCCTTATCTGCAAATTTGATTAGCATTCCCTCAATTCCTTCATCCAAGTCATTTATAAAGATGATGAACAACAACAGTCCCAGGAAAGGACCCTGCAGTACACCACTTGTCACTTTTTTCCAGGATGATGAGGAATTGTTAGTGAGTACTCTTTAAGTTCAGTTAGTCAACCAGCTACAAATCCACCTACCGTATTTTTTGCTCCATAAGACGCACTTTTTTCCTCCTGAAAAGTAAGGGGAAATGTTTGTGCGTCTTATGGAGCGAATGCATGGTCCCTGGAGCCAAATTGCCCAGGGAGGAAAGGCAGATCCTGCTTTTTCTGTTTTAGAAAGAGCTAAAGGCTAACAAGAGGGAAAGAGAGTGTTGAAAAGAACCCGCTCAACAGCTGGTTGCAGGAGATCGGGGAGGGAGATAAGGGAGCTAGCTCCCTTCCTGCCCCGCCCAGGCCCCTTGCATAGTAGTTCCTTTGCAAGGGCTGAGGATCCTGGGAAATTGAGTTTTTCAGCCATTTGGGGCTTTCTGTTACTTTTCCTCTTGCTTTCTATTACTTGCTGATGCTTACTGGTTTGCTTTCTTCTTGCTTCCTATTACCTACTGGTGCTTACTGGTTTGTACTGGTTTGTTTTCCTCTTGCTTTCTATTACTTGCTGGTGCTTACTGGTCTGTACTGGTTTGTACTGGTGCTTACTGGTTTGTACTGGTTTACTTTCCTCTTGCTTCCTATTACCTGCTGGTGCTTACTGGTCTGTACTGGTTTGTACTGGTGCTTACTGGTCTGTACTGGTTTGTACTGGTGCTTACTGGTTTGTACTGGTTCGCTTTCCTCTTGCTTCCTATTGCTTGCTGGTGCGTACTGGTTTCTACTGGTGCTTACTGGTCTGTACTGGTTTGTACTGGTGCTTACTGGTTTGTACTGGTTTGTGTTCCTCTTGCTTCCTATTGCTTGCTGGTGCATACTGGTTTGTACTGGTGCTTACTGGTCTGTACTGGTTTGTACTGGTGCTTACTGGTTTGTGTTCCTCTTGCTTCCTATTGCTTGCTGGTGCGTACTGGTTTCTACTGGTGCTTACTGGTCTGTACTGGTGCTTACTGGTTTGTACTGGTTCGTGTTCCTCTTGCTTCCTATTGCTTGCTGGTGCGTACTGGTTTGTACTGGTGCTTACTGGTCTGTACTGGTTTGTACTGGTGCTTACTGGTTTGTACTGGTTTGCGTTCCTCTTGCTTCCTATTGCTTGCTGGTGCATACTGGTTTGTACTGGTGCTTACTGGTCTGTACTGGTTTGTACTGGTGCTTACTGGTTTGTACTGGTTCGTGTTCCTCTTGCTTCCTATTGCTTGCTGGTGCGTACTGGTTTCTACTGGTGCTTACTGGTCTGTACTGGTTTCTACTGGTGCTTACTGGTTTGTACTGGTTCGTGTTCCTCTTGCTTCCTATTGCTTGCTGGTGTGTACTGGTTTCTACTGGTGCTTACTGGTCTGTACTGGTTTGTACTGGTGCTTACTGGTTTGTACTGGTTCGTGTTCCTCTTGCTTCCTATTGCTTGCTGGTGCGTACTGGTTTGTACTGGTGCTTACTGGTTTGTACTGGTGCTTACTGGTTTGTACTGGTTTGCTTTCCTCTTGCTTCCTATTACTTGCTGGTGCGTACTGGTTTCTACTGGTGCTTACTGGTCTGTACTGGTTTGTACTGGTGCTTACTGGTTTGTACTGGTTCGTGTTCCTCTTGCTTCCTATTGCTTGCTGGTGCGTACTGGTTTCTACTGGTGCTTACTGTTTTGTAAGCAATGCTTTCCCCCCTTTGCAAAAGCTGCACAAATCTGAACTGATCCTTTGCCAAAAAAAAACACCTGTAAAACTTTGAGCTGATTCTCAAAAAAACCCCATGGGTTTTAGAGGAGGAAAACCAGAAAAATATTTTTTCCCTTGTTTCCTCCTCTAAAAACGAGGTGCGCCCTATGGTCCGAAGCGTCCTATGGAGCGAAAAATACGGTAGCTGTTATCTTGTCCACTCCACATTTTGCCAGCTTCTCTGCACGAATATCATGGGGGAATTTATCAAAAGCCTTACTGAAATAAAGATAAACTATGTCCATAGTATTCCTCTGATCTATCAAGCTTGTAACTAAGGGAAAAAATAAGTGAGATTAATCTGGCACGACTTGTTTTTGAGAACCCCATGCTGGATCTTAGTAATCACAGCTTCCCTTTTTAAGTGCTCACAGACCTAAAACTTATCTAACAATGAAAAGGGACTTACTTGATTAACTTCTACTCCTGCTGCTTCACATTGATAATAGGGGTCTTGAAACACTGAAGTAATACAGTGGTAACTTGGGTTAAGAACTTGATTCATTCTGGAGGTCCGTTCTTAACCTGAAACTGTTCTTAACCCGAGGTACCACTTTAGCTAATGGGCGTCCCACTGCCACTGCGATGCCACCATACGATTTATGTTCTCATCCTGAAGCAAAGTTCTTAACCCAAAGTACTATTTCTGGGTTAGCGGAGTCTGTAACCTGAAGCGTCTGTAACCTGAAGCGCCTGTAACCCGAGGTACCACTGTACTATGAATACCATAGTATTATACATCATTCATTATCTACCTACCAGTGGGTGATTCAATCAGAGCCCTTTCTGAAGCACGGCGTCCAGCATTTTGCATATTGTGCATAGTTTCCTTTAGATCTAGAGTCATGAGTCTTCTTTCCTCAGTGAGCTGCTGTAGTTTATGTTCTACAAAATGATAATGTATGCTGAAAAAACTACACAAAATATTACTATGCAATACGTATGTAGTATTAACTGGATATTTTAAAAATAAATATTTACATTTATAGTGCTAGTTGCTCAAATTCCATCATACATCTTATCTCAGTAATCAGAACAGCAGCCTTCTAAGACTCATCAGTATGATTAAGACATATTAGCATTGAATTTAAGCTCAATTGTATTGAAATGACCTGAAATCCAAAGCAGATATGTTTTAAAAGTATACCTAACAACATGAAATATTACAGCAAACGTACCACTGATACTGCCTGGTTCGGTAGCTGCAAGTGTCTGAGCTTCCTGTAGCTCTTTCCAATTGGATTCCAAGTTGGCCTGTAAGCGCTGCTTCTTAACAGCTAATTCAAATAATTCTTTTTCTGTGAACAGAAATGTTTTTGAGTTATGTCTTCAAAAACAATTTCAAGTGTCCTTATTGGTCACAAAGTCACACAAGAAAAATATACTCAAAAACTTAACTATTTCAAAGAAATAAAAAACAACTTTCCATCTGTAATTGCAGATTAGACATTTTAAGGGGGAAAGGCTAAAGGAAATGATTGTGAAATGTAGCAAAGCAACTTCATGTGAACTTAAGGCTGTGAAAATGACTATATTGACAGATGTATGCTCTAGAATCTAGGGCATAGATCTGCAAATATGCCTCCATCACCTCACTCCTAAAACACACAAAAGAACTAACTGCCAGCCATGGTACTAGGTGATTTCTGATCCTCTCATGTCTGTTCACTGGTAATGCTAAGCCAAATTACACTTCAGTAGGAACAAGCAAGCATGCTGGTGCACATTCAGAAAATGGCAGCCACTTTGGTGCTCCCCTGGTCTTCTTCCTGCTGTGCTACCAGGAGCTAAGCCATGGTTTGGTTTAATGTTCTTGCAAACCTGGGCTCATGGTTTGTTTCACTTTAGACAAACCATAAACAGTAACCATGGTTTATACTTGGCTTACTGCTCATGATTTACTGTTTATGGTTTGCTGTTCATGGTTTGTTTGGGGGAGTCAAACCACAAGACCAGATTCACACGTAATTGCAAAGCCAAACTATGGTTTAGATCTTGGTAGTGCAGAAGCGGGATAGGGAAAGCACCAAATATTTTCTAAATGAAAATGAAAAGTGAATGTTTGTTTTTATGTGAATCACTTGGCGCACAGATGTATTTGTGGAAGATGTGGTACATAAATAAATTGACCAACTAAATATAAACCAATGTGTTTGCTCATTCACACCAAACCAAGATTTAGCATTATATGTGAACCAGACCACTATGTTAGAAATACTCTTTAAGTTGGCATTTACAGCCCTCTAATACAGATCAGGAGAGCAATACTGGTGCGCATGTGTGTATGATGTCACATGGTTGTAGGAGCCCAGCAAGGGCCAGCGCACCCTCTGAAAGGCCTGACAGGGCCTGCCGCAGTTGTGATTAGGCCCAACAGGGTCCACCCAGCTGCATAATATTGAAGGGGCCTGGCCCCCTCATTTAAAATTTTGGCAGAGCCACAGCCGCACGTAGATGGCGCACCTGACTGGCATAGAGGTCCAGGACATTTGTGGCAGGAACATCACTCACTTGCTTTTTGTCAACATACATCAGGACAGGAGTACCCAGGGTGGTATAGTGGTGTGGCAAGGCAGTCACTGCTGTTTACTCTGATAGTGTGAGGATAGGGCAAGGATATAGTAAGGTTGAAGTTGCATGAATGTTCTGATAGGAGCATCAGATTGGCTCTGCCAATGCGTCCATAAAGCCAGTGTCTGGTTATCATCCTGCCTATCCTGATACACTGTTGCAGCAGCTGCTGTTGTGCTGCCCACTTTTGATTAAATGTTTGGTGTTTTTTCAAAAACTATACATCTTTTATTGTCTTCATACCATCAAGTTGTTCAAATTGAGCTCTTAATAAATGCAATGCTGTTCCTTTTCTATATACTATAGTGCTATTTTTCTAGAAAAAGTGGTGCCAGAATTCACCATGAACACCTCCCCTGTCCTCTTATAATGGCAATGGTGTCTACCTGAGAGATGCTGGAACTGAGTTTCGATGAGTTCCAGCTGGGAAAAAGCCGTGACCAGTGTTACTTCAAGTTACGCAGTCATGATTGGGCTTGCAATGCTGCAGCAATATGCATGCTAGGTGTGTTTCAAAAACTATACGTATTTCATTCCATACATACCAACAGGTGGTTCAAGTCGAATTCCTTCTGAGGTACGACGTTGTGCTTTTTGTATATTTGAAACTGTTGCATTTAGGTCCGCAGTCAAATTTCTTCTTTGTTCAACAAGCTCCTGTAGTTTATGCTCTAAAAATAATTTAAATATATTCAGAAATTACTAAAAACAACAACAGCACAATTACCGTATTTTTCGCTCCATAAGACACACTTTTTTCCTCCTAAAAAGTAAGGGGAAATATCTGTGCATCTTGTGGAGCGAATTCTGGTCCCTGGAGCTGAATTGCCCAGCGGCCAAAAGAGGATCATGCTTTTTATTTTACAAAGAGAAAAGGGTGTGTTGAAAGGACCCCGCTCAGCAGCTGATCAGCAAGAGATTGGGAGAGAGATAAGAGTCCCTGGCTCCCTTTCAGCCCCACCCTCTTGCCCAGGCCTCCATTGTTGAATGTGCTGCAGAGGGAGGTTGTTTGTTTCCCCAGCGACATGTGACTGGCTGATTAGATTATCTGTCTGGAAACTGTAGAAAAGGCTCCCTTTCCTTTAGAAGCTGCAGAAATGTGAGTTGAACCCCATAAAAATGGGGCTTTTCCCCCTTTGCAAAAGGAGCTTTGCTTTCCCCCCTTTGCAAAAAAAGCTGCAAAACGTTTAGCTGATCCTCAAAAAAAGGGCTTTTCCCTTTGCAAAAAAGCTGCAAAACTTTTAGTTGATCCTCAAAAAAGGGCTTTTCCCATTGCAAAAAGCTGCAAAACTTTTAGCTGATCCTCAAAAAAACAGGGCTTTTCCCTTTGCAAAAAAGCTGCAAAACTTTTAGCTGATCCTCAAGAAAACAGGGCTTTTAGAGGAGGAAAACCAGATATATATATATATATATATATATATATATATATATATATATATATATATATATATATATATATATATAGTTTCCTCCTCTATGGTCCAGTGCACCCTATGGAGCGAAAAATATGGTAGTATGTAATATGACAAACAAATTTTAAATAGTAATATTTAATTTTATATGCTAGTTGAATGAATGATTAAATTACTTCATATTCATAATCACAGTGTGTCACTTCTAACTTTAATTTTTTAAAATATTTTATATTTTTTATAATATATTTTAAAAATCTAATAAATAAAATAATTTATAAAGAAGGAGGTATAAGTCAAGCCATTCATAGTATGAAAAATCACAGAAAACCTACCATTAACACTGCCTGGTTCAGCAGCTGCAAGAGCCTGGGCTGCTTCTAGCTCTTTCTGGTTGGATTCCAACTTTTCCTGCAACAATTCTTTTTTTGCTGACAGTTCATACAATTCAATCTCTGCAAAAAGAAATGCTTTGCAATCATCTACTGAAAACAGTTTAATGTCATCATTCCTTATCAGGTTTGATAAAATCCAAAAGGGTTGGATAACATGCAGAAGTATTCATAAATGATAATTTTATTTAAAAATTACAAATGACTTCTTCATTTATTAATGACTATTGCAAGACAGAGTGAAGGAGTTAAACAAAATTGATTTGGGACTGTAGCAAAGTAACTTCAAGAGGTTTTAAATCTCTGAGAATCCACCATGATGATCTGTGACAGAAGTGTGAAAAGATGGGCTCCTTAGGAAGTCTGAGGGGAGCACAAAGTCCACCCTCTTTCTTTCAAGTTAATGTTTTGTTACAGCAGCAGCAGAATGGAATCAGGATGGTTAATGTACATAGTGTACTTCACATACATATTTATCACTGAAATGAAGGGGGATGGGGAGAAAGTGAGCACTTCCTAGTAAATTAACTGCCAGAAGATAAAATTTGAACAGACCTGAGGGTTTAGACCACCTCTGTCACACCTCTGTTTTAGTGACTTTATAAACTAATCATTAATAATTGTTTTTATGCCATTTGCAAACTGCTAAGTTACTAACAAGATTTAAAACTAAATCAGGAACAATGGGAGGATACATGGTTTATGTCTCCTCTTCCTCTGATGTTTACATTGGTGACAGGGAATGCAACTGTCTTGCAACACTTGAAGCAATATGAATACGGTGATATAAACTATATACCCGGTAATAATCCTACCAGGGAGTTGTTTCAGCTGAGCCCCTTCCGAAGCACGGCGTTCAGCATTTTGCATTTCATGTATAGCTTCATTTAGATCTGCAGTCAAGCGTCTTCTATACTCAACGAGCTGCTGTAGTTTATGTTCTACAAAATAATTAAAGAACGCATTACAAAATAATAATGTATGCGCTTTAAAAACTACACAAAATATTACTATGCAACTGGTATGCAGTATTAACTGGAAATGTTAAATATCAGTATTTGCATTTATAGTGCTAGCTACTCAAATTCAGTCATACACCTTATCTCAGTAATAAGAACAGCAGCTTTCAAAGACTCGTCAATATTAAACCATATTACATGGTAAGATGTATATGAATAAACTGTTTCAGAGAGACTGAATTGTAACATCATTATTCTTAACAAGAAACCTATTCTGATAAGTATGGATAAATATGGTTTCTAAAACCTGGTTTTATGATGATTAAACTTTTATTTTGAACCACAATACACTTGTAAACAGTACAAACAAGCAATGGCCCTTATTGACATGGTGTAGCATATTAGCATACGCAAGTCTTATAGGAAAAAAAACAATCCTCTACACTCACACAAAGCCCCATTAAAATTGAACATAATCTTCTTAACTATAAGAAATTACCTTAAATCCACATTTTAAATTTACATTTTAAAACTGTAGCTGATAACATGAGAAACCACAGCAAACGTACCGCTGATACTGCCTGGTTCAGTAACTGCAAGAGCCTGAGCTTCCTGCAGCTCTTTCCAATTGGATTCTAAGTTGGCCTGTAAAAGCTGCTTCTTAACAGCTAGTTCAAATAATTCTCTTTCTGTGAACAGAAATGTTTTTGAGTTATCTCTTGGGGTGGGGGAATTCAAGCATCCTTATTTAGTCACAAAAGGTTGTAATAAAAAGATTCTCAAAAGCTGCCTTATTTCATAAAAATGATAAATCAACTTTTTGACCGTATGAATATTTATTTATCCTTTCCCCACCCCCACCCCAAGGGATCCCGTCAAATCCAGCATCAAATTGTAAGTCACATATGTGCTCGCCTACTCCTCTGCCACCATGTCAGTCAAGAAGCTAAAGCAGCAGTTGGTGGACAGGCTGCAGTGCAGTGAAAGCTTCCTGAGAATAGAGGTGCTGCTAGACCTCCTAGTCAGCCTCTACACTGAGTGCAGCCATGACTCATAGCTCCAGAGGGAAAGGCTGGTCTCAGAATTTGAGTGGGAATGGACCTCCTAATTATTGAGAGTGACGTGGAAGAGCTCCTCATAAACAGCACCTGGTCCGGCTATTAGGAGTCAACATCTACCTTACCACTGGCAGTAGGCCTGAGAGCCCCACCATCACCACCAGTGCCTACTACCCGGGGACCCCAGCCAGTGCAGCATCAGGCTGAACTGGCTTAACCATGGGAATTATGTGTACTTTAATGAACTGAATAGAGTGAAAGAATGTGAGTCATGGGGGTATGGAGCGTGTGTGTATGAAAGTAACAGTGCTTAGCTTATTTTTTTTAGTTGCCATTTTGATAATGTTATTATTGTTTTATAGATTATAAATGTTGTATAGATTTGTTAATCATATAATATGTATCTTGCTATAATTGTGAAATTTAGCTTAATTTTTAGTTGTTTTCTAGATTGTAATTGTTTCACTGATGATTTCTTAATTCTCTGCTGTAATGCAATCCATGCATGATGGAAAGGTGTCTCCTCTCTCTTGACAGCCACAGTGGTGATAGGGCTTGCAACATTGAAGCATGTGCATTTAAAAAACTATTTATCTTACATTCCATACATACCTGCCGGTGCTTCAAGTGCAGATCTTTGTGAAGCACGGCGTTGTGTTTTTTTTATATTGTATACTGTTGCTTTCAGTTCTGCAGTCAGTTTTTTTCTTTGCTCAGCAAGCTCCTGTAGTTTATGCTCTAAAAATAATTTCACACTATATCAAACCAAACTTTGATATACAGTCATGAAGCATGAAACATCTAAAAGTGTATACAGTAATGGTTGCTTGCAAGTTTGATAAATCGTAGCAAACCTACCACTGACGCTGCCTGGTTCAGCAGCTGCAAGAGCTTGGGCTTCTTCTAGCTCTTTCTGGTTGGCTTCCAACATTTCCTGCAACATTTCCTTCTTTATTGATAAACTGTACAATTCCATTTCTGCAAAGAGAAATTTGGAATCATTTTTCGGAATCATTTTTTGAAAACACTTTAAAAGTATTCATAAATGATATTTTTATTACAAAATTATAAATAACACCTTCATACTCCCTATGATCTGAGACTATAGCAAAGTAACTGTAAGAAGTTTTATCTTTCTGAGAATCTATTATGATCTATGACATACATCTGAAAAGATGGACCCCAAAGTTGAGCACAATGTGCTCCTCCGCCCCCCGCAGTTAATGCTTTGTTTAGGACAGGAGCAACAGTCCCTATCTGTCATATCTCTGTCAGTAAGAAATAGGAGGCTGTGCACAAATCCTCTTGTATTCCTCACCCAAACTCTCCTTAAGCTTCAAAGTGGCTAACATTTCTTCCAGGAACAGTGGAAAGATGCTAAATTTATGTCTCATTGTATATTCACGTTGATGACAACAGCACAACTGTCTTGCAACAAAACAATTACGGTATTTGCCTACCAACAGGTGGTTCCTGCTGAGTCCTATCTGCAGCACGACGTTCAGCTTTTTTAACAACATGCACAGTTTCCTTTAGATCTGCAATCAAGCGTTTTCTTTGCTCAGTGAGCAGCTGCAGTTTATGTTCTAAAAAATAATTACAGGCCATTCATAATAAAGTAGTAATACATGTTGAAAAAACTTCTCAAAATACAGCTATGCAATTGATATGATAACACTTTCTGGAAATTTTAATTTTAATTTTAAAAATTAAAAATTGCATTTATAATGCTAGTTGTTCAAATTACTTTATATACATTATCTTAGTAATCAGAAAGAACTGTAATTATCTAAAGCAATGGTTCACAATTGGTGGTCCATGGATCCCAAGGGGTCTGCCTAAACCTCCCAGGGGGTCCACAGTCCCTTAAAATAACAAAAACTACCATAGGGACATTGAAATTTTCAAAAGTAGGGGGTCCATGGCTTGACTTTTGGGGGCAAAAATGGGGGGGAACCACTTATATAAATGATATTTCTCCATTGCTAATGGACATTGGATCTTAGACCGGGATCTTGCTCCTCCTTCTGGTCAAAGGCAGGAAAGATGAACTTAGGAAAATAGGTTGGCTCTCCCGGAATGCAGTAGTTTGTATCCTCACCAAACTCAAATAAGACCTACATTCACATATACATTCATATGTACATCACAGAATATAAAGAAAACAACAACATTCTACTTCTACACTAATACAAACATGTATTTTACATTGAACAAATGTAAATAAATGTAAACCCACAACAACTGAAATGAATGTAAAAAATGATAGAAATATCCTTAAGCTAAGTATAATTCTTTCTCCCATTGGTAATGAAGGTCATTAGCCTGGGATGTACTACAACTATCAACAACCAGTGTGGGCCATCTAAATGGCTGCTTAAGATAGAAGAACTTGCCATCGTACTTTCCTTCTAAATGCAGCTTCTGCAGAAGCATACTTATCTTATAATGATTTACAAATGTGCTGGGAGATGTCCAGGTTGCTGCCTACCATACTTCAACTAATGGTGCACTCATTACAAATGCTGCAGATGTAGTTACTACCCTTGTGGAATGTACTGTCACTTGTGGAATGTACTTGTAAAGCTTAATAGTATGTGCTCTAATCCAACATGATAATTTTGTATTTATCATCTTCCTCCCTAAAGTTGTGAAAGGATACAAAAAGGCAATCCCCCTGAATTTATTTTGTTCTCTCTATATATACCTTTATTGCCTGACAGACAACTAAAGTACTGTATGCCATGCTCTTTCTGACTGATTTGATGACACAGGACAAAGGGTTAGCAAAATCAACTCTTCTTGTGTATGAAACAATGAGATTCCTTTTGGAATGAAAGATGTATCTGTCCTCAAACTATTCTCTGTATGAAATGCACATAGATGTTTAGCTACAGAATGTGCATTCAATTCAGCCTGTGGGTAGATGTTGTTGTTGTTCAGTCGTTCAGTCGTGTCCGACTCTTCGTGACCCCATGGACCAGAGCACGCCAGGCACGTCTATCCTTCACTGCCTCTCGCAGTTTGGCCAAACTCATGTTAGTAGCTTCAAGAACACTGTCCAACCATCTCATCCTCTGTCGTCCCCTTCTCCTTGTGCCCTCCATCTTTCCCAGCATCAGAGTCTTTTCTAGGGATTCTTCTCTTCTCATGAGGTGGCCAAAGTACTGGAGCCTCAACTTCAGGATCTGTCCTTCTAGTGAGTACTCAGGGCTGATTTCTTTGAGAATGGATAGGTTTGATCTTCTTGCAGTCCATGGGACTCTCAAGAGTCTCCTCCAGCACCATAATTCAAAAGCATCAATTCTACGGCGATCAGCCTTCTTTATGGTCCAGCTCTCACTTCCGTACATTACTACTGGGAAAACCATAGCTTTAACTATATGGACCTTTGTCGGCAAGGTGATGTCTTTGCTTTTTAAGATGCTGTCTAGGTTTGTCATTGCTTTTCTCCCAAGAAGCAGGCGTCTTCTAATTTCGTGACTGCTGTCACCATCTGCAGTGATCATGGAACCCAAGAAAGTGAAATCTCTCACTGCCTCCATTTCTTCCCCTTCTATTTGCCAGGAGGTGATGGGACCAGTGGCCATGATCTTAGTTTTTTTGATGTTGAGCTTCAGACCATATTTTGCGCTCTCCTCTTTCACCCTCATTAAAAGGTTCTTTAATTCTTCCTCACTTTCTGCCATCAAGGTAGTATCATCAGCATATCTGAGGTTGTTGATATTTTTTCCGGCAATCTTAACTCCGGTTGGGGATTCATCCAGTCCAGCCTTTCGCATGATGAATTCTGCATATAAGTTAAATAAGCAGGGAGACAATATACAGCCTTGTCGTACTCCTTTCCCAATTTTGAACCAATCAGTTGTTCCATATCCAGTTCTAACTGTAGCTTCTTGTCCCACATAGAGATTTCTCAGGAGGCAAATGAGGTGATCCGGCACTCCCATTTCTTTAAGAACTTGCCATAGTTTGCTGTGGTCGACACAGTCAAATGCTTTTGCATAATCAATGAAGCAGAAGTAGATGTTTTTCTGGAACTCTCTGGCTTTCTCCATAATCCAGCGCATGTTTGCAATTTGGTCTCTGGTTCCTCTGCCCCTTCGAAATCCAGCTTGCACTTCTGGGAGTTCTCGGTCCACATACTGCTTAAGCCTGCCTTGTAGAATTTTAAGCATAACCTTGCTAGCGTGTGAAATGAGTGCAATTGTGCGGTAGTTGGAGCATTCTTTGGCACTGCCCTTCTTTGGGATTGGGATGTAGACTGATCTTCTCCAATCCTTTGGCCACTGCTGAGTTTTCCAAACTTGCTGGCATATTGAGTGCAGCACCTTAACAGCATCCTCTTTTAAAATTTTAAATAGTTCAGCTGGAATATCATCACTTCCACTGGCCTTGTTGTTAGCAAGGCTTTCTAAGGCCCATTTGACTTCACTCTCCAGGATGTCTGGCTCAAGGTCAGCAACCACATTACCTGGGGTGTATGAGACCTCCATTTCTTTCTGGTATAATTCCTCTGTGTATTCTTGCCACCTCTTCTTGATGTCTTCTGCTTCTGTTAGGTCCTTTCCACTTTTGTCCTTAATTGTGGTAATCTTTGTACGAAATGTTCCTTTCATATCTCCAATTTTCTTGAATAAATCTCTGGTTTTTCCCATTCTGTTATTTTCTTCTATTTCTTTGCATTGCTCGTTTAGAAAGGCCCTCTTGTCTCTCCTTGCTATTCTTTGGAAATCTGCATTCAATTTCCTGTATCTTTCACGATCTCCTTCGCATTTTGCTTGTCTTCTCTCCCCCGCTATTTGTAAGGCCTCATTGGACAGCCACTTTGCTTTCTTGCATTTCTTTTTCATTGGGATGGTTTTCGTTGCTGTCTCCTGTATAATGTTACGAGCCTCCATCCACAGTTCTTCAGGTACTCTATCCACTAAATCTAAATCCTTGAACCTGTTCTTCACTTCAACTGTGTATTCATAAGGAATTTGATTTAGATTGAATCTTACTGGCCCAGTGGTTTTTCCTACTTTCTTCAGTTTAAGCTGGAATTTTGCTATAAGAAGCTGATGATCTGAGCCACAGTCAGCTCCAGGTCTTGTTTTTGCTGAGTGTATAGAGCTTCTCCATCTTTGGCTGCAGAGAATATAATCAATCTGGTTTCGATGTTGCCCATCTGGTGATGTCCATGTGTAGAGTCGTCTCTTGTGTTGTTGGAAAAGAGTGTTTGTGATGACCAGCTTGTTCTCTTGACAGAACTCTATTAGCCTTTGCCCTGCTTCATTTTGATCTCCAAGGCCAAACTTGCCAGTTGTTCCTTTTATCTCTTGACTCCCTACTTTAGCATTCCAATCCCCTATAATGAGAAGAACATCCTTCTTTGGTGTCATTTCTATAAGGTGTTGTAAGTCTTCATAGAATTGGTCACTTTCGGTTTCTTCAGCACTGGTAGTTGGTGCATAAACTTGGATTACTGTGATGTTAAAAGGACTGCCTTGGATTCGTATCGAGATCATTCTATCATTTTTGAAATGTGGGTAGATGTAAGTGCTACCAAAAACAACACTTTCAGAGAGACATCAGTCTACTTTCTCGGTTCATCTTTCCCACATTTGGCCACAGGGTGGAGCAAGAACCCAGTCTAATGATCTTCATTACCAATGGGAGTATTTATTTATTTGTTATTTATTTAAAATATTTCTCAACTGTTTATTATTAAAAGTAATCATGAAGCAATGTGAACAACATAAATACATAAACAGAAAAACATCCAATAGAATAGCAATATAAAAACCTGAACCATAAAAACAGCATTAAACAATACAAAGTACAGTGTCTAGCGTTAGTGATCCAGAAAAGTAAAAAAAAAAAAATGTTTTCAAGAATGCCTAGAACATGTAAGAGATTAAGCTGCCCATATAGCAAAGAATAGGATGTTCCAAATAAAAGGCTGAATGGCAGAAAATGCCTGTTTAGGGGTTATGGCCATAAAACAGTCTGCAGTCTGTATAAATATTTATTTCACTTGTTAGTTGTCTAACAAGAGGGCAGTCTGTACCACCAAAGTTAAAAACATCATCAAAATTTAACAAATCAATACATAAATGACTCAGGACTGCAGTATTCAACAACCTCTCCCCCATCCCCACCCATGAACCGACACAGATCCTGCAATAATCATCTGAGGCACTTCTTCGTTGTCCTAGGCGTCTGAAAGGGCAGCTACGTGATAACAGGCCTTCTCTGTAGTGGCTCCCTGCTTGTGGGATGCTCTCCCCAGGGAGGTTCGCCTGGCACCTTAGTTAAATATCTTTATGTGCTAGGCAAAAGCATTCCTCTTCTCCCAGGCCTTTGGCTAGATGGTTTATCTACAGCCTTTTAAACTGTGGAGGGGGTTATTGTTTTTCTTTGTTATTATGTAATGTGGGGTGTGTGGAGTGTTAGAAGAGGGGTAGCACCTCTGGTGGGGAACACCTTCTCCTTCTGAGGTAGTTTGTCTGCCTTTGGTCCCCACCCTGCATTCAGTTCTCACTTGTGGCTTCTAGAATCTGTTGGCATGCGACAGCAGCCATACCCTGTGAATGAATTTGACTGGCTGGCTAAACTAGGTGAGGGTGGCCGATGGGTCTCAAGCCTTCAAGTGTGTTAGGGAGTTCCCTTGCATGCAAAGACAGGCTCCGACAGATTGAGCAGGCAAGACCAATAGTGGGTCCAACAGTCCAGAATGCATGTGCTGTGGAGGGAAGTGAGGAACAGGTGGGGATTGTGAACCTGGGAAGGTACCCCATCTATAAGAAGAAAATCTCTGATCCATAACCTCAGCTGCCTTGTGGGATATCTTCAGAAGAAGAAAAGGCTAAGGAATAAACCCTACACAAATCCAGAGTGGAGTCCCCAAGATGGTTGGATGGCATCTTGTATGCTTCCTTCCAGAAACTCCTGCAGCCAAGTTGGTGCCAAACATATTGCTCTGCTTTCCTTTGGACCACAGGGAGGCCAAAAGGTGGGTCTTGTCATCTTGGCAGCCCAGGATTTCCATACACACTGCCCAGGCTTGAGCCCTGGGAAGGTCACTTTGGTGCTGCTAATGCAGTGGTTTGACTTCACCCCTGGAGGCACACTCCAATGTCTCCTGAGACAAACAGATGCCACCAATGTTAGGTATTTTGTGTTTTTATATTGTAAACAACCCTGTGATCCTCGAGTGAAGGGTAGTTTAGAAATGTAATAAATAAAATAAAACATAAAAATAGCACCAGCCTTGGTGGAAAACTGAGCTCTGGCATCACTATTCTAAGGACAGATATGGCTCATAAGGTTTTTCAGATGATTCGAGTTATTTTCAGCTGTAGTGCACTTACATAAAAATAAGCATTGGTCCTTTTTTTCAAACCGTGCAGCATCTTAAACCTATGCAGGTCTTAATGCAAAAATAATCTACAGCCATTCAATGGATGCTTAAGTGTTGAATGTAAAGTTTTCAGTTTAGCTTAATGTCAAAACTTTAGTTGGCAAAATGAAGAATCATAGCAAACCTACCATTGATACTGCTTGGTTCAGCAGCTGCAAGGGCTTGGGCTTCTTCCAACTCTTTCTGGTTCAATTCCAACTTTTCCTTTAACCTTTCCTTCTTCATCAATAGTTGTTGCAATTCCATATCTGCAGAAAGAAATGGCTTGGAATCATCTTTTCAAAACAAATAATACCCTTAATGGCAGGGGTGTGGGTTTGAGCCCCATGTTGAGCAAAAGATTTTTGCATTGCAGGGGGTTGGATTAGAGAACACACATAGTTCCTTGCAACTTTACAATTCTATGAGTCTGTGATTCTTATCGGGTTTGATAAAACCCAAAAGGGTTGGATAAAATAGCACAAATGCCTTAACAAAAAAATCAATATAATTAACAGCAATCCTAAATGTTTGCTACATATGCAGTAAGATCAGAATGAATCCTCTCCAGCCCCATCCCAACACATGGCCAAAGGCCTTAGGGAGAAAGTTTCCACAGGTGCAAATGGGGTTTCCCCCTAAGACTACTAGCTGCAAGGGGCAGCCAAACATGCCAGAAAGGGAACAGACATATCTTCCCTCCTCACATACTGTACTGCATTTCCAATACAAACTGCTGTCTCCCCGACTGTAAGAAAATAACTAGTTGCAAGCTACATTTCTAGCAAGTTTCTGCTTTGTCCCTCCTTTTCTACTAACCAGGAGGTTTTCCAGCTACAGCTCTTTCTGAAACACGGTCCTTTGCTTCTTCTATATCACATACTGTTTCCTCTAGTTCTTTAGACAAGAGTTCTTTTTGCTCAGCTAGCTCCCGTAGTTTAGTCTCTGCAAAATAATTTCACACCAGGCAATAACAAAATACAGGCTGGAATAACTTGCTACATGCATTAGTGCAAATTCCTTTATGACCTGGAAACTTTAAACATGTACTGTATGTGCATTTATATTACTAGTTGCACTTTACTTCCTACAAACCCTTTCAGGCTGAGTAAATTTGCTTTTAACTATAATATTTTTGGTTTTGTTTTTTAAAAGGCCCTTACTAACATGACATAATATATTATACCATTGAAGGAACAATCCTCTGCAGTGGGAAGTTGGAGGTGGGGTGAAATTTTTTTCAGACTGAGAGCTGCATTCCTTTCTGATCAACCTTCCAGAGACCACAGGTCATTGGTGAACGGGCCCAGTGGCAAAAGTGGGCAGAACAACAAATAAGAATACAATAGGCCAGACTAGTTTCTACACACACACACACACACACACACACACACACAAACTCCTCCAACTAGGCAAGCAAGAAGCATTCTCAGAGAGCTCAAGGACAAATTCAAGTCATGCAGAACCCTAGGATAGATAACAGCATGAGAATTCTCACATCATACATACCACTGATACTGCCTGGCTCAGCAATTGCAAGAGCCTGAGCTTCTAGTAGCTCCTTCTGATTGGATTCCAACTTTTGCTGTAACTCTTGCTTCTTTTCAGTCAGCTCATATAATTCCCTTTCTGCAGAAATATTATACATATATTTGAAGAATAATTTCTAAACTCATAATTGCTCACATAAAATAAAAGGACTTAAAAATGGAATTATTTCACAGAAATAACAAACTCTTTATCTGTCATTGCAGATCCTATAGAAAGGCAAAGGAGCATAATGAAACCCTTGTGGGAATGTGGCAAAGTAACCTCAATATGGCATACCCGTATTTTCCGGCATATAAGACGACTGGGCGTATAAGACGACCCCCAACTTTTCCAGTTAAAATATAGAGTTTGAGATATACTCGACCGCAGATTCTCCACCCGGCGTATAAGACGACCCCCGACTTTTGAGAAGATTTTCCTGGATTAAAAAGTAGTCTTATACGCCAGAATATACAGTAAGTATCTGACAATATCACACGGATCAAGTATGATTTAGGTGAGCCTTGCCCAACATGGTACCCTCTAGATGTTTGGAGTCACAACGCTTATTAACCCCAAACCAGCATGACTCATGGCCAGGATGATGGAAATTGTAGCCAAACATTTGGAGGGCCACAAGTTCTCCATCAGTGCTCTAAACTACAACTGTAAAAAATGTACCAATTCCCTGTCCTCCCAGTTGTTGAAAACAGGAGGCTATGTATAAATTCTCTTGTACTGATCATCAGTGCTGCTGAGTCAGCCAAATTATCATTTTTCTTCCTTTTCAAGCCAAAAGAAGAAATAGCACAGTAGGACAGGATGGGACTATGCTGCTTACCTGGCTCCCCAATGCCCAAATGGCTGCTGATTATGGAGAGGCATGGGGGAGTCAGTCTGGCTGCACCAGCAGAAGCAGCAGATCCTGCTGCTGCACTTGGACCACACCAACCTTCTCACCAGCACTGGCATTAGGAAGCCGGGTAAGCAGAGCACTTTTGCACTGCTGACTGCTACTGTTTCTAGGTGAACCCTCTCATTATGATTAAGTTTAGAAAATACTGATCCACCATGCAAAAACTTTTCTGCACACCTTTTTTCTTTCATGTTTATTAGTTCTATTTTTATACATACTGTCAAAAGAGCTCATGAGAGCTTGCCAGAACCATCTACTGAAGCTGAAGCTCCTCACTTCTCTGGCAGTACTAGCAGCAGCAGCAGCAGCAGAGAAAGCACCCAATCAGTGGAGTTCTACCACCCACCCGGCAGTTGTTTAGTCTGTCTCATAGGGGGTTGTACCAAGCAAGCTGGAGAGGGAAGAGACATCTCTTCTCTCCTCATATACCTGAGGAGGCCTTCCCAATAAGAACCGCTGTCACCTCCACCTCGATTGCAAGTAAGGGGGGAAAACTAGTTGCATGCCACTTTTCTCGGAAGCATCTGTTTTGGCCCCCAGTTCCTACTCACCAGGGGATTTTCCAGCTAGAGTTGCTCTTTCTGAAACACGATGCTTTACTTTTGCCATATCATTTACTGTTTCCTTTAGTTCTTTAGTCAAGAGTTCATTTTGCTTAGCTAGCTCTTGTAGTTTAGTCTCTGCAAAACAATTTTACACCAGTCAATTTTTAAAAATGAATATATGCTGAAATAACTGTGCTACATACAGTAATGCAATTTCCATTATTACCTAGAAACTTTAAATGTGTACTGTATATGCATTGATAATAGTAGCTATCGGTACTTCCTACAAACCCTGACTTTCAGGCTGATTAACGATTTTTAAAAATAAAGTATTTTTGTTTTTTTTGTTTTTTTTAAAGACCTTTATTAACATGACAACATATTACACCACTGAAGGAACAACCCTCTACAGTAGGAAGGGGAGCAAAGCTTTTCAAGACAGAGAACTGGATTCCTTTCTGGTCAACCTTCCAGAAGCCACAGGCCATTAGTGGACAGGCCCAGTGGCAAAAGTGGATGGAACAACAAATATGAGCACAGAAGGCTAATTTCTACTAACACACATTCACACTGTCCTCCACCTAGACAAGCAGGAAGCATTATCAGAGACTTCAAGGACAAATTCCAATCAGGCAAAACCCTCAAGGAAGCTGCAAAGAAGGACTGATAATAGCTATTGCCCATGGAGATTCCCAAGAGCCAGTGAGGCCTGGAGGAGCACAATTGACCGCCAGGCCAGAGGTTTCCCACTCCTGTTCTATGCAAAGGCTCCTGGCAAGGACTATCAATTTTATTCAGACAGAAGGTCCTTCATGCCAAGTACATATGCATGCTTAAATAGTTTGGTTTTGTCTCCAATGACGTGCCATTTGTGCAAGGACTTGGGCTTCCCCCAGGCAATCACCTTAAATCTGTACTGGGGTCTGCCCCAACCTTTCAAAGCAGCTTTTGTAGTGGTACACGCCAAGGTGAGGGGGTAGGGGTTTCCACTGCACAAGCGGAGGGCTTCACTGAATGGGATGTCACTCATAGTACTTGCACACTTCTACCTGGTGAGCAAAATACCTATGTATATCAAAATCCAAAAAGGGGGGGGGGTTGTTTTATGCGTTCTGAGACTCAAAAATGTTTAAACTATTCTATTCATACAGCTGCTTGCTTTTTGTATTTTAAATAAGCAGTCTTTTTACCTTAAGTTACAAATGTGTTAGGGACCCAGGTGGCGCTGTGGGTTAAACCACAGAGTCTAGGGCTTGCTGATCAGAAGGTCGGCGGTTCGAATCCCTGCCATGGGGTGAGCTCACGTTGCTCGGTCCCAGCTCCTGCCAACCTAGCAGTTCGAAAGCACCCCAAAAAGTGCAAGTAGATAAATAGGGACCGCTCCAGCAGGAAGGTAAGCGGCGTTTCCGTGCGCTGCTCTGGTTCGTCAGAAGCGGCTTTGTCATGCTGGCCACATGACCCGGAAGCTGTCTGCGGACAAATGCCGGCTCCCTCGGCCTATAGAGCGAGATGAGCGCCGCAACCCCAGAGTCGGACACGACTGGACCTGATGGTCAGGGGTCCCTTTACCTTTACCTTTACAAATGTGTTACTTCCTCAGGAAATTTATTGAGGGGATTTTGATTCCAGACAATGATACTGGACAGCATTTTAAACGATGTTTCCGCCATTTAGAATCTATTTCTCCCTACCCTGATACTTTTTCATGTTTCCATTGTACATTAGCTTCAGAATATAAACTCTACAGGGGGAGAAATTAACCAAAAACAATAAGAAACTTTCTGCATGAAGTCCATTTTCCTAATTATCCATTGGATGAATTATATTCTACAAACAGTTAACAGCATGAGAAATCACATCATACATACCACTGATACTGCCTGGCTCAGCAACTGCAAGAGCCTGAGCTTCTAGTAGCTCCTTCTGATTGGATTCCAACTTCTGCTGTAACTCTTGCTTCTTTGCAGACAGCTCATATAATTCCCTTTCTGTAAATGAATGAATGAATGAATATTTTCAAAACAAATTCTAAACTCAGAATTGCTCACATAAAATAAGGTTATTTTTAAAATGGAATTATTTCACAGAAATTGCAAACTCTTTATCTGTCATTGCAGATCTTATAAAAAGGCAAAAGAGCCAAATGAAACCCTTTGGGAATGTGGCAAAATAACTTCAATACAGTGGTGCCCCGCTAGACGAATGCCTCGCAAGACGAAAAACTCGCTAGACGAAGGCATTCGTCTAGCGGGAGGCTTCCCCGCAAGACGAATTTGTCTATGGGGCTGCCTCGCAAGACGAAATTTTCCGTCTAGCGAAAGCGCGGCTGTCATTGCCGCTTCGCTAGACGAAAAACCCGCTAGACGAAAATTTTCGCAGAACGAATTATTTTCATCTAGCAGGGCACCACTGTATGGCATTACTTATGGCCAGGATGATGAAAATTGTACTCAAACAACATTTGCATGTTCCCTGTCACTGCTCTAAATTACCACAGCAAAACATGTGCTAATTCCCTGTTCTCCCAGTTGTTGGAGGCTATAAATCATCTTGCACTGATCATCAGGGCTAGAGGGTCAGTCTAATTTTAATTTTTCTTCCTTTTCAGCCCCAAAGAAGAGTTGGTACTGCTAGGCAGTAGCAGTCAGTGTGGCAGAGTGGGGCTGTGCTGTTTGCCTGGCTTCCCTATGCCAGGATTGCAAGTAGAAGCAGCAAATTGGCTCTAATACTGCACTTGCACTGCATCAACCTTCCCACCATTTCTCTCTCACTAGCACTGGTATTCAGATTAAGTTTACAAAGTATTGACCTACCGTGCTAGAACACCTCTGGCACACATTTTGTTCTCTCACATTTATTTGTTCAGTTTTGTCTAGCAACAATACCTCTCAAGCCAGCTGACAACACTTAAAATCCACTATTGTTGCACATTAAATTATAGTATCAACTGATGGGTTAAGCTTGGATTTCTTAGCATTCCTGATCCCCTCCTATGAACTCCATAGTTCTCAACTGGAACTACGTCTAAGAATGATAAAACACATCATCTCCTTTTGATGGTCTCAGTAATGAAAGTGATAATAGGGTTTGTAATATGCACATTGTGTTTTTGTAAAACATAAGGTAATTTCATTTTATACTTACCAGCAGTAATTACAAATCCTTCTGAGACACTATCCCGTGCTTTTTGCATCTCATGCACAGTTGAATCTAGTTCTGCAGCTAAGCATCTTCTTTGTTCAATTAGCTCTTGCAGCTTATGATCTACAAAGATATATTACATCAGTTTGTAACAGAATATTAATATATGGTTAAATAATTGCATTATTTAAAATAACATCAAGCTTTTAAAAATAATTCCCGTTATGTGCTCAAAGCATCAGTTGAGGGAGTACTACACATATTATTTGTGGTCTTTTTAAGTGTGCTTAAATTAGTCACTTATTTTAAAGAAAAATGTGCTCCCATCATGTCATGGGACTGCCAGGGAACTCCCTGGAGCTGAGGGAGGTGGAAGAGCAGAGTGAGCAGGAGCCTTTAGAAGGAAACAGACAGGAAGGGACAGCCGAGGGAGAGGAGGAGTGAGTGGGAGCAAGAGAGCATCAACATCGCTTGAACAGTTCAGGGACAGATGGAGAGGTGATGCCGGTCCCATCAGCACAGGAGAGGAGGGGGTTATAGTGCCAGGATCAGAGGAGGTGGTTGGGCTTTCCCAGGCTCCTTTGCTGGAGCGGAGTCGCAGATCCCCACTTTTGGGATCTGCGACCGAGGATTCAGACGCATGAAACAATGTCCTGTAACTTATATATATGTATATAATAAAAGACTGTAAATATATCTCTGAGTGAGCAGAGGTATTTCTTGCGGAGCGCTTCCAGACCCATCACGCATCACTCATCAGCTGATTGGCTGTGGGAGTGCTCCTAGCTCTGTGGGGTGGGGTGGGGAAACCATTTCAATTGAAATTGCTGTTAAAATGGAGGAAAACATCTCCCACACAAGTCAATTAGTTTGCACTTATGAAAATACAAAAATAATACTCTCTAGCTAGTGTTCCCCCCCCCCAAGAAAATAGGTTGCCCCTCAACTGCCCACCCACCCACTCACTCACTCACTCGTTCCTTTGCTGCTTCTAATGCCATTTGCATGTCGATATCCCGATCCCTACACGTGCTCAGGGGATGCCTGCATCCCCTGGCGCGATTGGGCGAGCTCTGGCTGCGTGCCCACTTAAATGCGGTGGGCACGCCCTAGCCGGCTGAGCCGGTTGGCCAGCCAGCTGGGCACCGCACCCAGAGCTCGCCCAATCGCGCCAGGGGATGCAGGCATCCCCTGAGCACGTGTAGGGCTCGTGCTACACTGCAACCCCCCCTCCTTTCTAAGGGCGGAAGGGGCTTTCCTGCAGCTAAAGGTACAGCTTCCCAGAGGCAATTTGCCACAACCTTTACAATTGCCAAAGTGCCTTCCAGGAAGGTGCCTGACAATTGCAAAAGGGTGGCATGACCTTTCTATGATCATCAGGCACCTTCCTGGAAGGTGTTGTGGCAATCGTAAGGGCCGCGCCCAAGCGCCTCTGGGAGGCTGCGCCTGCAGCTGCAGGAAATGATGGTGGCAGTGGAGGAAGTGGCAAAGGTGGGGGGAAATGAGCAGGTAAGCAAGCAGGCAGGCAGGCAAGCAGTGGCGGTGAGTTGGTGGCTGGGAAAGAAGCTGTGGTGGTACAGCGTACTGGCAGGTACCACCTCAAAAAAAGCACTGTCTATAGCTATGCAAAGGTCATTTGGCAGTGACCAAAAGTTAAACAGAAACAGAAGGATCCTAATTTCAAGTAGAGGAGTTTCAGACTGTAAGCTGACAACATGGAAAGCCAGATCATACATACCACTGATACTGCCAGGTTGAGCAATGGCAAGAGCCTGAGCCGCTTCTAGCTGCTTCCGATTAGATTCCAACTTTTCCAATAACTCTTGTTTCTTCTCTGATAGTTCATATACTTTTCTTTCTGTAAACAAATGTGCTTCAATCAATTCTTGAAAAATAGTGTCAAAAGTAATCCTTGTTCTTAGCATCATGTAGAATGATTTTTTTTCATTGACTCATTAATATATCTTCTTTTGCTAAAGCAAAGCTTTAAAAGATGTCAAATGGGTGCTTTAGGGAATGCAGCAATGTAATTTAAAGAGGGAAATTCCCTGACAATCCAAGAGATCCATTGTGGTAATGTACACTGAAGTGTGAAAATCCAGGGCTCCTCAAGCTATTCGGAGACAGGCAAAGCTGAGGCTGAGAGGAGATATGATAGCCATCTTCAAATATCTAAAGGGTTGTCACATGGAAGATAGAGCAAGAATGTTTTAATCTGCTCCAGAGGGCCCAAACAAATGGCTTCAAGTTACATGAAAGGAGATTCCAACTAAACATCAAGAAAAACTTTCTGATGGTAAGAACTATATGACAGTAGAACAGATTCCCTTGGAGGGTGATGGACTCTCATTCATTGGAGATTTTTAAGAATAGGTTGGATGACCATCTGCATTGCAGGGGGTTGGACTAGATTACCCTTGGGGTCCCTACTATATTCTATGAAGGTCCTCTCTAAATGTTTTGATTAAGACAGAAAAAGTGTCTTAAAGTAAGTTTTAAATATATAAAATGAAAATGCTATGCATAAATAATCTCACATGGATTGTCAGTTATTGGTGGCAATAAATATAGTGACCCTCCTTTTTGCAATGTATCTGTTGCTGGAAGCTGCAGAAAGTGTGTCCAAGTAAATGATTTTTCAGGTGAACTATCTCAGGGTAAAATTTGAGTAGCACTACCCCAGAAGCATAGCACAGGGCATACTGCTGCCACAAGCTTCACTTACCTCAAGCTACCCATACTCAAAATCCAACAAAGATACCTACTAAAATTAATAAGTGCCTCAAGTTTCTCAACAGACTCGCCCTCCATGTTGCTGTCATCAGAGAGACTTGCATTCTTTGCAGTGCCTTTGTGGGATGCAAAGAAGATCTCTCAATTGGCCATAGTTTCTCAGAACTTTCCCTTCCTCAGTTAACCCTATGGAGCCAATTTACAGTGAGGGGGAAAGGAGGCACGGCTTCAAACTGTCTTCTAAAATTTCAAGCTTTGTCTTATGCTACGTCAGCTGGCCCTATAAGAGAACCAAAAGCAGTAACAAGAAGAAACAAAGGAGGTGTGGCTTCAGATCAACCTTCACTGTGATATCCTGGTGTAGTAATTTCAGTTTCAATCATTTTTCCAGTCTTAAATTCAGTTCTGCACCATGGGCATAGCCAAGATTGGGGGGGGCAGGCCTTTTGTTAGGGAGGCAGAACCTCAATTCGCTATGTATATTTCTTGATTGGGGGCCATTTCCCTCCCTCCCCCCCCTTTGGCTACACCCATGTTCCACACATTACTACATCTGTATGTGTATGTGTATTTTAAGACTTCATGGAAATTCTACAGCACTTTAGTGCTAACTTCTAATATAAACATTTTGGTATGTAATTTCCCCTGCAAGCATTTTTCTTAATATTGCATTTTTAATGTTATCTTCTCTAATATATGAATTTTGTTCACACTCTCCTTATTATACACATTTTTGTGAACATTATTTGACTGGAGAACTGCATAGGAAAAATCAAAACAGGACATATTTCAAAGGATAGCCACATTTCACCTATTGTTTCAGGAAGTGCAAATTAGGTAGGTTTGCATTAAAATGTGATGCAAACTGAATGTCTCCCCACCCCTATTTAAGAGTATTTATTCTCTACTTACCAGTAGGTCGTACAAATACAGTTCTTTCTGAAGCACGACGATATACATTTTGTATACCATCCAAAGTTGCCTCAAGATCTGCAGTCAGATGTCTTTTTTGTTCAGCTAACTCCTGCAGCTTATGCTCTACAAAAGAATTTCAGGCTAATTTATAACAAAATTATTAATATATATGGAAATAATATATTTAATATGAATGCCTAGCATTTATCAGGTGTTTCTTGTGCCACTTCATTGAGCTGAATGAATTGCCCCCTCCTCCCATCAGTTACCACATTCATACATGGTCAAGTTAGGAGGAATATTTCATCAATGAGGGCATTTTTTGGCATGGGCGGGTGCATGCTCTGCACCTGATTACTTTGGAGCCAACCAAAGACATTCCGCCAGGTTTGGACTTTGTGTACTAAGGATGTTGTTGAGAATGCTCACATAAATTCTACTAAGCTCCTATACTTTTCCCTTTCAGAGTTTTAACTCACGGCAGTCTTGTGGGCTCCAAAGTGAGATACAAAAAAACTCAAGTTTGGCCCCTGTGCACATACCCATTGACTGAGGATTAATTGAATTAATCCCTATCAGTCAGAAATAATGAGGGTTTAAAAGCTCCCATGATCCTTTCGGGAAAAGTGCTAGTGGCTGTGTTTGTAGCTCAGAATTGAACTTTGCTGATGTATCTATCAGAAATTGCAATCCTTGACTACAAATGACAAATGTTGCTAGAGACTAATGGCTGTCTTTGGAACCGAGAATGGGGTAAGCAAATAGCTCCTTGAGAATATTGTGCACAGATTCCTAGGCTTAAATGTGTGATTCCCTCCCCAAACCCCTCTTATGAGCTTGGTCCACCCAAAGTCCCCTTGTAAAATGTGTTCTGCCAAAGTTGAGTATGATGGCAACACCAACCTCCTCAGTCTGAGAAGCAGTCTGGGAAGCAGTTGTACTTGTTGTTTCGCCTGCTAAAAATGCACAGTGCAACAGTCTAGTGCAGGGGTCCCCAAACTAAGGCCCGGGGGCCGGATGCAGCCCAATCGCCTTCTCAATCTGGCCCACGGACGGCCCAGGAATCAGCGTGTTTTTACATGAGTAGAATGTGTGCTTTTATTTAAAATGCATCTCTTGGTTATTTGTGGGGCATAGGAATTCGTTCGTATATTTTTTTCAAAATATAGTCCAGCCCCCGCACAAGGTCTGAGGGACAGTGGACCAGCCCCCTGCTGAAAAAGTTTGCTGACCCCTGTTCTAGTGCCACCACTAGGATTAGTAGGCTAGGGTTGCTGGTGCTCAATGCCCTTTCCTCAGCTTTCTTGAAATGTGTGAATCACTAGCAGCCAGCAAGGCAGGATTGGATTGGAATGGTGATGCTGACTGGGTATAGTGGCAGAGTCAATGTGATTATTTATTCATTCATTTGATTGTATTTATATCCCTACCAACATCTATCTAACCAGTTATGGCTAGAAGAGGGAAAGTATTAGTTCCAAATGGGAAGTGAACGGCCAAAAAATGATTATATGGCAAGTGATATGACAAATTTGTTTCTTTATGAGTAACATATGAAACAAATAGGCCACATTCATTTCTTTTTATTATTATTACATGAATATACCCCTTTAGCAAAAAAGACTGTTTGGTACTCAACTGTAATGAGGATTTCAAAGGCAGGAAAGTGATGCTTTCAGACCCAATATACCCCCTGGTCTTGCTGGCTGCCTACAGACTGTTGTAGAGCAATTCTGTTACTAGAGAGCGCTCAATGCCCATTCTGGAGGCATATCTTCTGGCCTTTGTGAAACTGCTTGGCAGGTAAGTACCTTAATTCAGGGAACATATATTTGTAGTTGAAGCAAGAGAAATCACAGTATACATACCACTAACACTCCCTGGTTGAGTAGCTGCAAGCTCCTGAGCTTCTTGTAGTTCTTTCTTAGTAGATGCCAACTTCTCTAGTAACAATTGCTTCTTTTCAGTTAGCTCATACAATTCATTTAATCCCTTTTCTGCAAGCAAAAATATTTTGAATCACCTTTTGGGGAAATGTTTTATATCACACAAAAACTCAGTTTTCAGTCACCCACAAACTTACTGATGTAATTTAAACTATATAATGTCATCTGTCAATGCAGATCTTAAGACATGGCAAACAGTTCGTTTGTTGTGTAAAATCCCATTTTTTCTGTTTCTCAACTCTAAGTTCCTCCTTGTGAGCTCTAAGTGTTCCTAACATGAAGCCAGAAAGAGATCACCCTGTGCACTGTACTCTGTCATCTGTGATCTCCCTGTGTGGAGTTTATCTTTTGCTGCTATGCTGATATTAGATACTCAGACATATTTTTCCTTGGGAGGTAACGAACACTGGTCCTTTATCCAAGATGACAGGCCATCTCATAGTCTATTGTTCCACCTGTTGTCTGATGGTATGAAATGCACTCCAAGGTTGAAAGAAGTAGACATGGCTTAGTGCTCCTCAGCCTCAATTCATTTCATGATGAGACCATGGACTGATTCAAGACAGGTCAAGCAATATAAAGAGGAGTAGGAGATAAAGCATTGTGCCCAAGTGCTGCAAGCCCTGAGAAGGTACAAGCTGGGGTTTTTCTTTGTTGACTATGAGCATGTGGTCTTTCAGAGCATTGATGCTCCTCTTTATGTTGTTGGTGTTGGTGGCATGCAGCCTGAACTAAAGAGGAAGAGGCAGCTGACTTAGCCTTTGAAAGAATGATTGGGTCAAGGAATGCTGGAAAATGCTGAAGTTGTGGTCCTTCCTGAAGGGCTGGCCTACTCAAAAGGGTTGGAAAGGCTGAGAAGGGGAATATGGGTGATCTGTCCTGCTATTTCATGGTGGCCAGACTGGTTTACAGAATCTCCTTCAATGCCTTCTTGATGAAAGGTGTTGTAGCCACATATGCAGCATTGACCAAACAGACCCTGTCAGTGCCCCAGTGTCAGAGCCACAGATGTCTATGTGCTTACCACCCACCATAGCCATTGAAAGAGTGGCAAACTGGGTAACACTGAAGGTGGCATAAGACACAAAAGCAACAGCTCTATGCAATTTCAACAGGGTTTTCCTAAGCCTCTCTGGATCTTGGTGAGGTTTATCTAAAAGTTTAACCAGCCAGAGCACAAGTGCTCAGGAAAGAACTAAGGCATCACAGAAGGCAATGGATGGAAGTAGGAAGTAGTGCTGTCAGTCTTGAGCAGGGTAAAGTCAAGTCTGTGCTCAGAAAGGTCTTTGAATTGGACATCCCCTTCTTTAGGAAGGAGAGACCAATGAACACATAGATAGTAGCATCCACACCTGGGACCTTTAGCATGTTCATGAAGTAAGGCTCTGGTGAATAGCATTTGTTAGCCTGAGAGGCTTGGCAGTATTTTTGAAGGGAATGGGTGCTGGAATGGAACTGATGGAATATTTTGACTCCTTTAGCAATGCTATCCCCTTGGAAGGAGCAAGAGCTACATCTGTTGAAGACTAAGAAAATCCTGACATCTAGGGTCTTATGAAGCCTCAGAGGCAAGAAGTTGACAAGCTCAAAGATATGCTGCAATGTACTTTCCTTTACATCTGAATCACCACTCCCCCTCCCATCTAATAATTTAGGGTTCAATAAAGGATCACAGGGATCCAGATCATCTGACAGGTTTGAAGTCAGTAGAAGACAAGGGCAGGCGGTTGCGAGGGAAGAACTGACATACCTAAGAGAGGAAACTCTAAGGATGAACCGGGGGGGGGGGCAACAGAGGGCAACAGGCCTGGGGTGGTAGGAGGAGAATTGGAGGAATAAAATGACCTTTCTTTTTTACATAGAGGAATAAGGCAACACAGAGATGCAAGGGACCTTTGCAGAGAAGGGGAGAAGAAAGAAAGGGGGTCAAGCAAGAGCTAGGACAAAGAAATGAAATAGAATAGGGTTGAGGAGCACCAAGGCATGCCTACTTCTTCAACTCCGGGGTGCAGTGTTTGGGTGCACAAGTGCCTGGGTGCCTTCTTTAAGCCAATAGGCCCCACTGATGTATCAATCCTAGATTCAATACATGTAGTAGATGGTGGCACAGCAGAGATAGGGAGTGAAGACACCCTGGCCCACATTTCTGGGCTATGACTAGACTATAGAAGACCTCTGTGAATGCATTTGTAACACTGACAAATATGCACATTATGTGTCATTAAACATAAAAAATAAAAACACCTCAAGGTTATTTATTCACTACTCACCACTGGGTAATGGAAACAAAGCTCTTTGTGAAGCCTGAAGCTCTATTTCTTGCATATCTTGCATACTTTCCTTTAGATCCTTTAACTCTTCGGTCAAATGTTTTCTTAGCTCAGAAAGTTCCTGAAGTCTTTGCTCTACAAAATTATTTCAGGCTACTTCATAAAAGAACCAATATATTTGAAATAACTATATTCAGTACAAATTTGCAATGGATACACAATATCCATGGGAAATGGTTAATAGTAAAAGCACTTGTTGAAAGCTAAAATAACTATATATATTACCTCAACAATCCTATAGGGTTAGTCACTGTATGGTCATCCCCATTTTTCAGATGGCAGAGGCAGATTCTATTAAAGGGGGAAAGCCTTCTCTCATAAAGCAAATAACATTCCACTTGTCTAATTTTGAGTGAAAAGCAGGAAAAGCTACAACAGGAAACAGCATGTAACTTGGGACTAGTTTTATTAATAACTAATAATAATAATATGATGGTGATGATGATGATTTAAATGGTTACAGAGAACACATTTCAAAATGGTTCCTTAAATGAACTACTAGCTGTGCAGTATAAGCAAAGGAAAATGCACACTAGAAAACCTGCCATCGCTGTCCTATGGGGAGTGGCGGGGCGTTGGGGGTGGACAGCCCCATGTTCCAGCCTAGGGAGGGCGACACTATGCGCCACCCCACCCCCCACGAGTGCAACTCCCAAGCCGCCGCACAGAAGGGGTGCCAGGCGCCGCCTGGCACCCCTTTTCCGTCCCTTCAGTGCGGCGGCTGCTTGTGTGGAAGGGCTGCCAGGCGGCAGCTTGGGAGTCGCACTCGCGGGGGTGGCCAGGCGGTGGCTTGGGAGTCCGGGCAAACTGATTCCCAAGCTGCCGCATGGCCACACCCCCCCCCCGTGAGTGCGACTCCCAAGCCACCGCCCAGCAGCCCTTCCACGCGAGCAGCTGCCGCACGGAAGGGGTGCTGGGCGGCGGCTTGGGAGTCTGGGCGGACTGCGCATGTCTGCAGCAGCCCGCAGGACTGTGCATGTGCGGACATGCGCAGTCCACCCGGGCTGCGCTCTGTAGCGCATGCGTCATGACGCATACGCTACGGAGCGAAGCTCTGCCCCCGGGGGTGCTGCTTGGCTTGCCGTCCCTGGCAGCCAAGCGGCTCAGTATGCCTCTGTCTATGGGTCTGGCCCTAAAAAACAAAGACTCACGGGCAAAGACGTGAGTTAAAAAGAAACATTTTAAAAATTACATTACAGGAAAACCAATTTAAGTTGTTGGTAAAATATACATTTTGACCAGCAGAATTTGCAGTGCTTAGCTGCCATGTTTCACCACTTCCTAAAGTATAAGAGCCTAGCTTAACAGACCCACAGAAAGAGGAACAAAGTCAGATTTACACTCATGGTTTTTAACATTAAGGAAGGGTTAAGGAATGGTTTCAATAACATATATGGATACATGATATCCTACTTTTAACGTTCGTAATGCATTATTAAAATGTGACACCAGAGGACGCAGCAGAGCAACCAGCAACCAGCAGCAGTTTTGATGAAAAAGCCCAAGGTAAAAAGCACTTTAATTAATAAGTATGCCTGTGATGTTTTAAAATGACATATCTAATATCATTCTAATAATGTTAAACAGATCAGTGTAGATCCAGCCCAAGTCTCCACTCCCTCAGATAATAGGTGCAGATTGGCTGCTGTGAAAAAGATGAGACACACTAGGATATAAGCTTGTAAAGTATAAGCCTAAAAGTGTAATCATGACTCTGTCCAAATTCAAAATTCAAAAACATTTCTGATTAGCAAGCTATCACTACAAATATAAATAAATAAAACCAGTATCCCTCCTTCCTCAATGAACATATTTGTTTATGAAATCTTAATTAGGCATAAATTTGTCATTTATTATTTCTAGGTAAAAAAAATTGAATTGAAGTTTTGTGCCTTTTTTACCATTCACGCTGTCTGGCTGGAGAGATGCAAGCGTTTCTGCTTCTTGTAGATCTTTTAGATTTGCATCTAGTTTTTCTTGCAAAAGTTTTTTCTTCTCAGATAATGCAGAACGTTTCATTTCTACAAGGAAATGCCTCAGAATTATTATAAATGACTATTCCAAAGTTGTATTTAAAATTGGAATCAGTTGTGATTACTTTTCAAAGTAAGTTCTGTTGAAATCAGTTCACTCTACTTCTGTGTAACATGGAAAGAGTTGTGCAATGGATTTGATGGAGTCCTGAGCCAAACCAGGTCTATTCAGAGGGATGATGGATTCAGGAAAAGTCCTCTCAAGGATTTTGCTTCCTCTCCAGAGAATTGCAGCTCGTTGACTTTCAAACACACAGAAACATGACAACCCAGAATCTTAATTCCAGCCAGCAAAAAGACAACCCCAATTACCACTCAATAATACATCACTCACTTTCTCCTACTTGTTGAATATATTATCCACTGCTTGTGTGTAGTCATTTAACTGGATGGATTTGCTTACTATGCATTTTGAAAGTTAGGTTTGTGTAAGTGCTTAATAATGAAGAACATTTATTTTCCTTGGTTACCAATCTAATGACAACAGAGTATACAGTGGATGCAATTACCATGAAGTTGGTTTTTTCTAACAATGGTTGAAGCAGAAGCTTGCGCCATTTGCAGATCCTGCAGGTTTGCTTCTAGATGAGCAGCCAGCACCTTTCTTTGTTTTTTAAGCTCTTTTATCTTTTTATCTGTGGAAACACAAACACTTTGTTTGTTTATTGTAAATTATCTCGGACTATATATATTTGAAACCAAATACTACTTTCTGCTTTTAGATAATATTCTGCTTTAAGCAAATGTACCAATGAACAGCTATGTAATATCAATCATTCATATGTATATCCCACTTGATCATCACAAGTTTATGAAGCAAATTGCAATGCAATAAAATTACAAAACAAACTTATGAAAACACAAAACCCATAATAAATGTTTAAAGCAAAGGACATAGTTAACAATAGGCATATGGTAATGGGGTGTGGCAAGCCACACTGGTGTAGCAGGAGAGGATGACAAGTGTGGCAGGAAGAGTCAAGGATAATCAACTGAACATTTAAACATTTTAGTGTAGCCTCGCATCGCAAGCAGTCTCAAAATGTTTGTTTTTTTTAATTTGCAGAATATGCATAGATACATTTCCTAGTTGTGATCCAGAATCACTGTTTGAACAGAGTTGCTGGAGAAGACTTGTTTGACACCAGAAGCAGGTCTAATCAAACCTCCCAAAAAGAAAGTTTGTTGACAATTTGTGGATAGTTATCTGAGGCTTGGTTTTATATGGACTACAGCTGAAGCTTCCTGAAAGGTGCCATGGGTACTCCTCTTAAAGGGGCAACAAGGCCTGCCCCTATGCTAGCATTTCCATGTCTTCTGGTAAGCAATTCATACAGTGGAATTTCTCAGGCCTATCCGGAATACTTGCTGACTGCAGTGTTCAGGTGGAAATCGTCAAAATGTCCAATAATACCCAAAAGTCTGTTTTCTCAGATTTTCCATAAAAATAGCTCAAAAAGTCAATTTTTAAAGCTCAACTTACCGGTAAATATGGCAGCCCTAATAAAGTGTAATGCCAATTCTGCTCTATTTGTTTATTCTCTTCTGTTTGTTAATGTTTGGGTTTGAGTGATAGTTTCTTTTAGTGTATCAGAACAGTACAGCAGCTGAAAGTAGCTTTTTAATGAATTGATAACAGTAGGTTATAGAAAAACCAACTTTAAAAGGGTGAAATTAATTTACTAGAGTTAGAATCAATTAGAATCAAGTTAGAACAAGTAGTTAATGAGAACTTCTTGGTGAACGCAATCAATTTAGTGTGGTGTTAAAAACAGCTTTGGGGGAAGTGAATCAGCTAAAGACAAAGAAGAAGAAAAATCAATAGGGAATGAATCAATTGTACTCTCTGCAGAAGAATTAATTAAGCACCCAAAGCACTGTAAAGGAAGTAATTAAGAACGTCACAGGGGGAAATAGTTTGGGGAAACTGCACAAAACCAACCTGGTACAGTAAAACTTCTTAAAACAACTGAGCAAATCATTCATAAGAAAAAAGTAGCGACAACAGTAAAAAAAAAAAAGCAGTTAAAGGCCAGATGCGCATCCAACAATAAACTTTGCCTGCTTTAAGTAAGGGCAGAAAAATGAACTGTCACTCAAGATTGGGGCAATGGAGGAACATCTGACAGTGGTGATTTTTTTTTTCTGCCTTCAAGCAAGTTGAGCATAATGATATTGCACCTGGTGGTGTCTTGGTATTCCCTGGAGAAAGGTTATGTGGAAAGTTTATATTAAAAAATTGGAAGAGTAATCCTAAATTAAGGAAAACTCCAAAAAGCAGCTGTCACAGCTGAGAAAATTCTAGACCTTGGCCAAACAATCTAGATGTCCCAGGGTGAACAAACACACAGCAAGGCCTTACCAACAAATTTTAATGCATGAAGGAAATTACACTGGAAGACATGCCCCTTTGGATATCCTGATCACAGGTCACTAACAGTGTTCAATGTTAACATCAACACTTGCATGGGAAGTAAGAAAGAACTCATCAGCACCCCTGTAAAGGACAGCTCACATAGAATAGATCAGTAATCCCTCAGAACCACTGTCTACAACCTCCTCGGATTATGATCCATCAGTGTGATCAAGGCAGCTTTGTCCCTAACCAGAGTTTATACTACAGTATAATTCTATAGCAACCAGCTTAATATTTGTAAGTTTCCTTACATAGTACTTCATATTTTAGCTAATATTATTTGAACACAAATTAACATTAGACTATTTGTGTGCAAAATTTGATCTTTCCTACAAAATAATCAAGAAGTGTGCCAAAAGTAGTTTAAATGCTTTCTTTTGTGTGTTTTAAAAGATACAGAAATCTATATTTTTTACCCCATGAATATCCTTGTATATACTATTATCTATATATTTTACATAATACATAACTGTTATCTGTACATTACATTATATACCATACGAGTATTATCTAGGTATTATATCCTATTTATTTGACTCTAGAACGTTTTATATATATCGTGCATTACTGTACAAACTCATGAATATCCATCAATCACTACCCTCCATAATCTTACATTCAGACATTACCTGAAATATTTCTCTTCAACACAGAAGTGTATTTTATACCCGGTTATTTATTGATCTGGCTTCTCACGTGAGAATCATCAACCCCTGTCAGTAAGGCCCCCCTCCCTAGTATCACGTCAATAACTTGAGGTTACACCACTTTCTCACCTTTTCCAAGGCCTCTGCTTAATGGGTTAGTTACCCTCGTACCCTTGCTCATAGCATAACTGGTTTTCCTGGCGGCTGGTATTTTTTATTTCTCTTTCCCTTCATATCACATCTCAAGTGCTCCTACCTATCCGATTTCTAGCCCGAGCTAACAGTGCAATGGTCTTCGTGCAAGCTCCCTATATGGTATTATTGTCTTAATGCATTTCTTTTTTTTAAAGTGACACAAGCCTACATGAACCTGGTAAAGAAAGATCTAAGGTTTCCATGTTTTAGTTTGACATTAGAATATAGCATAACTTTGCAAATGGTTTGGGGTTGAGATTGTACTTACCACTCACACTTCCTGGTTGGGTAGTGGCAAGAGTCTCAGCTTCTTCTAACTCCTTCATATTTGATTTCAAACTTGCAAGCAAAATGCTTCTTTCTTTTGAGAGCTCATCTATTTCCTTCTCTGCAAAGTGAAACATGTGAGAACTAAGTGAGAATGTTCTCATGAAGATAAAAATAATACAGGAAGCAGATAAGGGTGCAGACAGAAGCATATTTAGGGTCTCTTGCACCCTTGGCAAGGAGCTATATCAGCAAACACTGATTGATGATAATCAGAGTTTTTGTCCTCATGGCACATTAAAGGGAGCATGAAGTACGGTATGTTGTCATCCTTACAAAATTCCAGAGCAGGAGACCCAGTGAAACTAGAGGCTCCCCTGCTCTGTCACAGCAGGGAACTGCTGCAAAACAGGACCTTATAATGTTGGTGGGGATGACAGGAGGCAGTAGCTGCTGCCACTATACAAGGCTCAGGCTCAGTTTGCTTCTTGCTGAAGCCATGTCAAAATTCTGCCCAGCATTGTATCAATGCTCATCTGACATGTGGTGCCCACAACATGGTGCAAATGTGCCTATGGGTCTTAAAAAGAGTTGGCCACCACTTGGGCTACAGGAATGATACTATCCACTCTGTTTATCATTTATTTCCCTTTTGTTTACAAAGTGCTTTATGCAACTTTTATCTCTTTCATATCTTGTCTAGTCTGTGGGTTGGTGCCTTGCTCCTGGGGATTCAGCAAGAGTACACGTTTGGTAAATAGCTTACACTACAATCCCATAAGGGACGCGGGTGGCGCTGTGGGTTAAACCACAGAGCCTAGGGCTTGCCGATCAGAAGGGCGGCAGTTCGAATCCCCGTGACGGGGTGAGCTCCCGTTGTTCGGTCCCTGCTCCTGCCAACCTAGCAGTTCGAAAGCACATCAAAGTGCAAGTAGATAAATAGGTACCACTCTGGCGGGAAGGTAAACGGCGCTTCCATGTGCTGCTCTGGTTTGCCAGAAGTGACTTAGTCATGCTGGCCACATGACCCAGAAGTTGTACGCCGGCAAAACACCAGTCTGGGGGGTGGGGAGCAAGTCTTCTAGAGTTTATAATGCTAAGTTGATTCAATTTTGCCCCTCCCTCTCTCTCAAACACAAAACACCCTCCTTTACGCCACATCTGCAAAACCAGAACAAGAACTCTGATCAGTTAAAAGTTTAAGCAAAGCCAAAAACAACACCTGGCTGCACTTCTAGGCACTCTAAACCCAAGGAGAAGCAATTAGGTTCCAGATGGTGACTAATAGTATGGAGGAGATACCAACACCACCCAACCTCATTCAGCAAGTTCCGGAAAATTCTGGACATATTCGGAAATTGGATGCCTAAAATGGCATCTGATGAGAATTTTTGAATTTTAAAGGATGTCTGGAGGTTCAGAGCTGACAGTCTGGGCATGCGCAGATGGGTGAGGGCAGCTGCAGCCAGGGAAGGAGGTGAAGAATGCAAGGCTGTTGCCTCCCAGTGCAGTGGGACAGCACACTCTGTCGGCTGGGGGCCAGCAGCCGCAGCCACCTCTGAGCACTCTCTGCCCCTCTATCATCATAACAGCTGAGGTGGGCGGGCAGTTGCTTGCTCAGCAGAGACACTTTCTTTCATGCCACGGAGACTTCCAAGCTCCACCTGGAGCCTGCTGCCTCAGCCGCTTTGAAGAGGAATGGATGGCCAGACATGGGCAGCACTGGCTCACCTCCCTCCCTCCAGGTAAGCAGCACCCACAGCCTTTCCTGTCTGCTTCAAGTTGGCCAAGATACAAGAAGCTGCCCTTCTAGTGCATTCCTCCATTTCTTCTGCTCTGGCCAAGAGGTCAGGAGTTTCAACAGAGGTGGGGGGGGGCCTTTTGTGTGTGTGTTAGGGGAGAAGGTTTTGACTCAATAGAGACCTCAACACATGAAGAACGTAGCCGCTGCTCTGTAGAGTTGCTGTCATCATATAATCAATGAAAGGTAGAGCTCGAAGGGATCCCAGGGTCAACTAGTCCAACCCCCTGCAATGCAAGAATCTCAGCCAAAAAATCCCTGACAGATGGTCATCCAACTTAAAAATCTCCAGGGAAGGAGAGGCCATTCCTATTCCTTCTGCAGAATGTGGGATCTCACTCTGGGTTTGGGTTGAAATGCTCCACATCTGTTGAGAAAGGAATTCTGAGCAGCGAGGGATGTGTGTATGCATTAAGCATTTTCTCTCTCTCTCTCTCTCTCTCTCTCTCTCTCTCTCTCTGGATAGCTCAGCATGAGACTCTTAATCTCAGGGTTGTAGGTTTGAGTCCCATGTGTTGGGGGAAAGATTCTTGCATTGCAGGAGGTTGTACTAGAATCTAGATGATCCTAAGGGTACCTTCCAACTCTGCAAATCTAAATCTAAAATCTCTCCCAGCTGTGCAGAACTGAAATATGCCTGCCACCTGGTGCCTAGCCAACCCCAGAAAGAGGAAGATTTAACAAACAAACAAATACTGTAAAGCTGAAGTTGAAAAATGTGTCCTCTTTCGGGAGTTTCCTTTAAAAAATTTTTTAAAAAGAGCTCTTGAAATCATGAACTTCACCATGGGGAAGGATTTCTTCAAGCCAATAAATCCATTTGGACTGACTCGAGGAAATTTCAAGGAATATATCTTTTTTTAAAAATATACGTTGCTCATGTTATTTACCTGGATTGAATTGCTTATTCTGCATTTTGAAAGTTGGGCTTGTGGGAGGGCTTAATAGCGGAGAACATGAATTTTCATCAATTACCAATCTAATGACAACAGAGCATACAGTGAATGCACATACTCTGACGTTTGCTTGCTTCAGCAAGTTCTGGAGCAGAAGGTTGTGCCATTTGCAGATCCTGTTGATTTGCTTCTAGATGTGCAGCTAGTACCTTTCTTTGTTCTTTAAGCTCCTTTATCTTTTTATCTGTGGATACACAAACACTTAGTACATTTAGTATAAGATATATATTTCAAACTAAATAGTACATTTTTGCTAATAATTTCCTTTAAGTAAATGTGTCAACAAATAGCTATGTATTATCAGTCAGTCATATGCATATCCACTTGCTTGTCCTAAGCTCATAAGGCAAGCAACATTTTTTTTTGTAAACTAGAATAAAATGATGAAATCACATCAAATGTGTAAAATACTAGAATGTGCTTCAACCTTCAAAATGGGTTTTATGTGGAGATTGTACTTACCACTCACACTTCCTGGTTGGGCAGCAGCAAGAGTTTCTGCTTCTTCTAACTCCTTCATATTTGATTTCAAACTTGCAAGCAAAATGTTTCTTTCTTTTGAGAGCTCATCAATTCCCTTCTCTGCAAAGTGAAAAAATGTAAGAACAATGTTCCTTCCCTCACTCCCTAAGACAGTGTTTTTCAACCACTGTTCCGCGGCACACTAGTGTGCCGCGAGATGTTGCCTGGTGTGCCGTGGGAAAAATTTGTTTATTTGATTCCTATTCAAGAGAATTACTTTATATATAGTCAATATAGGCACAGAGTTAAAATTTTTAACATTTTCTAATGGTGGTGTGCCTCGTGATTTTTTTCATGAAACAAGTGTGCCTTTGCCCAAAAAAGGTTGAAAAACACTGTCCTAAGAATCCTAGGAACTAAAGTCTTCCCCTTACAGAGCTACAATCCAAAGAAAGAATAATTGGTCTGACCTAAAGTGTAGTTTTGAGAGTGGGCTGTCATATCCAATGGAATGGGTGTTCACCCTGTCACGAGAAAATAGGAGCAAAGATTTGTGGGAAGTAGGATGGACTCCCTCAGTCTTCTGGATTTGCCTATCAGAAAGTACTGACTGAGTCAGTAAAGAGAAAAACACCTGCCTACTTCCCCCTACCTCGGCTCTGGAAATTTCTATAATAAAATCTCTTAATTGCTAAGTATCTGAAAGGTAAGGAAATGCAACCCAAGGAAAACAACAAACTAGCATTCAGTATAGGCCATACCCCCCCCCCCGGCAACAGTGTATAGAAGAGCACCCTAGGGTGGGGTCCATTGAATATGACATCCCACTCTCAAAACTACACTTCAGGTAAGACCAATTGTTCTTTTTAGTTTGTGGGGCATCATATCCAATGGAATGGAACATACCACAGCGGAGTCACCAATTCGGTGGGTCCCTTCTCTGGAATACACTGGCTATAACACCTGTTGGAGCACCATATGACCAAAGGCCGCCTCAGCTGTGAACAGCTGGTCCAATTTGTAATGTCTGGTAAAGGTAGAAGATGACGACCAGGTGGCTGCCCTACAAATGTCCAACATGCACCAGAACATGAGATGGACAGGGTAATTTAAGGGAATCATAAGTCAAGAAAATGGACCGGGAGTTGGGGGAAACAGTAGCTACATACACTCTCCTTGTCACAGCTGCCGACCAGGAGGATAAGGACAAGGGGCAGGCACTCCGTTGTCTCCACAGCGAACCAGGAGGTAGGAATCAATATCAAAGGCAAATAGGAGCAGTCAGGCAGGGACATAACAGGAATACTCACTCTATTGCCGGTGTAAAAACAGTGAACCAGGAGTAGGTGGCCAAGCTGTTTTTAAACCAGGGCAGGAGAATGCAAATACCACACCACTACTCACACAAGTAGCACACAACCACATACACACCAGAATGAAATAAATAAATACAGTTATGACCCTAGAAAAATGGTGGCAGAGGCTGAGGCTGCTGAGGGAAAGAAAAGGAGCGCACTGAAAGAGGGCCACTATGCCTGAAGGCGGGAATGACCATTGGCACTGCAGCAAGGGCACCGGTTTCAGAAAATTTATCAATATAAGTAAACAACTAAGGAATAAAAGAAGAGCAGCAAATGGGCAGAATGACCAAATGGAAAGAGCAAAGGAAAGGGGTTTTGTTTTTTAAAAAAACCACAATGCGTGGTCAAAGAACTGTACAACTAAAATGATGATAAGGGAAATCTAAAGAAAAATGGGGTGCAGAAACTAGTAAAAAACTTAGCTGAGTTAGGAGAGCCAGGAGGAATGTATTGTCTGTGTCTAGACAGGAAGAAAAACTGAGGGAGTCCAGCCCTACTTCCCACAAATCTTTGCTCCTGTCTAGTTTCTCGCAACAGGGTGAACACCCATTCCATTGGATACGACACTCCACAAACTAAAAAGGAAGTACCGGTAGTGTTGGCAGTTTCTACGATTGGGGGTGGGTAGGAGAGAAGCATGTTTGAATGTGTTTTAAATGTATGGCATGTACACAGCCAGAGCCGTCTTTCCCATAGTGCTTAGTGGCGCCAGCCTCTCAGGGGTGCCCCAGCAAGTAGGGGAGCTGCGCAGCTTTGCCGGCAGCTTCCTGTTTTCCTAGAATCCGCTCACCCCGTGCACGCACAGCGCTCCTGTGACCTGGGTGACGCAATAGTTGCTCACTGGTGGTGTTGTGAGGTTGGGTGGTGGGTGTGCGCATGCGCTTCTCTAAACTGGGCAGCTGAGTGAGCGCAGAGCACGGCAACCCTCCCCTCACACGCCCTCTTTGGGAGCCAAGGCCTTTTTGGGGATGGGAACAAAACGAAAGGAGGCACATGTGAGGCTCCTCCTCCTTTCCCCTGTGCTGCACTCGCTGCACTCTCCTTTGCTCAGTCGTGTGGCCTGGGCATACAGCTTGCCTCCCAAGCCTCCTATGCATGGCAGGAGCGCAAGTGGGGAGCCCCGAAGATGCGGGTGGGAACAGTTTCGATGGGGATACTGGAGCCTCTCCCAGCAGTTCCTTGTCAAAGCTCCCCACCAGCAAGCGAGGACCCCGTCTGTCCCTTTTTGGTGCGGCGGCTTCCCAGCAGGCAGAAGGGAAGCAGACCCGTCCTTAGCTGTGCCCAAGTGCACTTTTATTTCTCCCTTAAAGTAGCGTTGCAAAATGCAGCGGGCTGCACACACACACTCCGTACACTGCATGTGTGTTCATGAGCGAGGACAATCTGCAGCTGTCCCGCCGCATCCACCCACCCACTCACTTTGAGGGGATATGGGAGCAACCGGGGTTGGCGTGTGTGTTTGTGTTTAAAAAACCCTCCTGGTGTCCTTCCTTCTTGGCTGCGAAGCCTGCGTGGGCAGGAGAAGTGACACTATTTCCCAGCTCTGCTTCCTGACCACCACCCTCCTCTCCTTTCTGTCAGTGGGTTAAATGCCTTCTCCTTTCTGCTTTCCTCTGTCCCACTTTCTCTCTCTCTCTTTTCATCCAGTAAATGCAGGGGTAGGTTCTCTCCACCCCCAGCTCTTGCCTCTCCTTCCTTGTAGTGAAATCTGTGGAATTCCCAAGTTCAGGTCAACAACTCTGAGGATCCTTTCCTAAAAAAGGTCAACAACTTTGGGGTTCCCCCCTTTAAAAAGTCAACAATTCTGGGAAACGGGGGGGGGGGGGGCGTCAGAGGGATCTTTGCACCACAGCACCGGATATGCTTAAGACGGCCCTGTACACAGCCACATATAGTTTTCCATTTCAGCTGATGCCTATGTCCACCTGCTATTATTTACTAACAATTTATTTTAGGGAGCCCCTTAGATTTCAAAACTTGTATCTACTGAAACAATCACCGTCACTTCATTGAAACATTACATCTCTTTAAAGCCCTGGTTCTCTTATATGTCTACAAATGTCCAGACCTGTGCTTTTTCTTTTATCTCATTTCATAGAGGGTAACTGCTAGATGACTAATTATAAGTATTGCTGATGTATGTATAAACACTGTCACAATAGGGGATGTTGAATTTTTAAACTTTCAAGTTTCAAAAATGTGCTAATAAGTTGTAATGTGTCTTGGGAATTCAAAATATTAATATAATTTTGCTTTGCTTGGTAAGTAAAATGTATGTAAAACTGCACAGAGATCATTAAAAATGATTGCCAAGTACTTGCAGTTATTATTACATTATATTATTATTTCAGAAGGTAAAATTAAAATTCTTTGTTTTTCCAAAAGTAGTTTATGTGCTTCTTCATCAAATGAAGACTTACCAAGCTAAAAGTTATCCAGTCACAAAAATAGCAGATTCTAATTCCTCACACCCCAAAACATATTTTTAAGATCCCTCACTGAAGAAATTTGAAAAAAATAAGTTTTACCCCTATAATGACAGGCCCTGTGTCACATGCCTATGAGATCTTTCTGTATCTATCCCAATTATTCTGCATTTACCAGGCTTAGCTTTTTCTTCTAAGACAGCTGCAAGAGCTTTTGTAGTTTGCAGGTCCTGCATATTCTGCTCTAAATCTGCAGTCAACAGTTCTCTTTGTTGTAGTAACTCCTTCACTTTGTTTTCTGTAGGGGAAAAAACATTTTGTTGCTTGCAACACCTTTTAATGTTGTTACACATCTGGGGTAACAGAGTTTGAATGTGCAAGGGAACTTATAACTGCTAGAGTTAGTGAATGTTAGAAATTAATAAATGGTAGAATTTAGATAATATTTGGACTACTGAAGGGAAGTTGTTCTCGAAGCTACTAACATGAGTTTGGCCAAACTGCGAGAGGCAGTGAAGGATAGGCGTGCCTGGCGTGCTCTGGTCCATGGGGTCACGAAGAGTCGGACACGACTGAACAACAACAACTGAGACAGAAGTTGTTAAGAATAACAAAAGGTGCTGGGAGAAAGTCATTAACCCATCAATGGAAACCATCAACCAGGCAGGAAGCTCTGCCAGTGAGGGAAGGAGGGTGATGCAGGAGTGATATCACATAAAAAAATGTTGTCCTTTAAAAAAACAGAGGTCTGGAGTGGGGGCAACAGACAGATGAGGAGGAGTTGCTGGAGCAGGGGTTCTTGGAAAGAAGAAAGGAAGTGGGCAGAACTTCAGGTAGAGGCCATGTGGGGCAGAACCATCCTGGCAGGCTAGGACAGCGGGATAGAGATGGCATGCAGGCTGCCTTGGACTCCAACGCCGCACTGCCATAGGGAACAAGCTCCTCTTGAGATATAATGATCTGAACTCTCTCCAAAGTAGACCCAGGTGTAAATATGGGCAAAAATTATAGGGTGTTACATGTAAAGAAAACATAATTAGCTGACAGTACTTACCACTCATTTCTGATGGCTGGGTAGCTGCGAGAGCTTGAGCTTCTTCCAACTCTCTCATATTTAATTCCAAGTTTACACGCAAATGGCTTCCTTTTTCTGTCAGCATGTTAATTTCATTGTCTAAAAGCAACACATGACCATGAAATTCCCTGATATTAGAACATTGGCCCATCCAGTATTGCCAACTGTGACTAGTAGTGACTCTCCAGGATCTCAAATAGGGGTATTTACCTGCCCTATCAGTAGCAATCAGTGGGCCATCACAGCTTTGTGCACCTAGCTTCAAAACAGCAAACATTGCTGCTGCTTACCAAGAGGGAGGGGGAAGACTGAGGCACAAGGAACTTAATGCAGCATGGGCACACAGGGGCAGCAGGCGCTGTTTCCTAGTTCTGCTGGATCTCTCAGCAGCTTTTGACACCATCGACCATAACATCCTTCTGGACCGTCTAGAGGGGTTGGGAGCTGGGGGCACTGTTATACAGTGGTTCCGCTCCTTCCTCCTGGGCCATGTTCAGAAAGTGGTGATGGGGAATGAGTGTTCAGACCCCTGGGCTCTCACTTGTGGGGTGCCACAGGGTTCTGTCCTCTCCCCCATGCTTTTTAACATCTATATGCAGCTGCTGGGAGAGATCATCAGGGGGTTTGGGCTGGGTGTTCATCAGTATGCGGATGATACCCAGCTCTACCTCTCTTTTAAATCAGAACCAGTGAAGGCGGTGAAGGTCCTGTGTGAGTGTCTGGAGGCGGTTGGAGGATGGATGGCAGCTAACAGATTGAGGTTGAATCCTGACAAGACAGAAGTACTGTTCTTGGGGGACAGGAGGCGGGCAGGTGTGGAGGACTCCATGGTCCTGAATGGGGTAACTGTGCCCCTAAAGGAGCAGGTGCGCAGCCTGGGAGTCATTCTGGACTCACAGCTGTCCCTGGAGGCACAGGTTAATTCTGTGTCCAGGACAGCTGTCTACCAGCTCCAACTGGTACGCAGGCTGAGACCCTACCTGCCCGCGGACTGTCTCGCCAGAGTGGTGCATGCTCTAGTTATCTCTCGCTTGGATTACTGCAATGCGCTCTATGTGGGGTTACCTTTGAAGGTGACCCAGAAACTACAACTAATCCAGAATGCGGCAGCTAGACTGGTGACTGGGAGCAGCCACAGAGATCACATAACACCGATCTTGAAAGACCTACATTGGCTCCCAGTACATTTCCGAGCACAATTCAAAGTGTTGGTGCTGACGTTTAAAGCCCTAAACAGCCTCGGTCCAGTATACCTGAAGGAGCGTCTCCACCCCCATCGTTCAGCCCGGACACTGAGATCCAGTGCTGAGGGCCTTCTGGCAGTTCCCTCGCTGCAAGAAGCCAAGTTACAGGGAACCAGGCAGAGGGCGTTCTTGGTAGTGGCACCTGCCTTGTGGAACACACTCCCACCAGATGTCAAAGAGAAAGCCAACTACCAGACTTTTAGGAGACATCTGAAAGCAGCCCTGTTTAGGGAAGCTTTTAATGTTTAATAGATTATTGTATTTTAACGTTCTTTTGGAAGCCGCCCAGAGTGGCTGGGGAAACCCAGCCAGATGGGCGGGGTATTAATAATAATAATAATAATAATAATAATAATAATAACTGAGGCTCTTGCCCCTTGCCCCTTCCGCTCTTGGTAAGCAGCAGTGACACTAACCATTTTGAAGTCTGGTGTGCAGTGTCACCCTGCCTTCTCCATCCCAGAAACCGCTACTACAAAGTATGTCACTATGTTTTGAGTCATGTAATACCATTATTTACTGAATTTCATCTATACTGAAGTGTATCAAATTACTATATACATTATAGTGTATACAGAGCCAGCGTGATGTAGTGGTTAAGAGCGGTGGACTCGTAACCTGGTGAACCAGGTTCGTGTCCCCGCTCCTCCACATGCAGCTGCTGGGTGACCTTGGGCTAGTCACACTTCTCTGAAGTCTCTTAGTCTCACTCACCTCACAGTCAAAATATATTTTTAAAAAAATTAAAAAATTGTCCAGTAGCATCTTAGAGACCAACTAAGTTTGTTCTTGGTATAAGCTTTTGTGTACATGCACACTTCTTCAGATACACTGAAACAGAAGTCACCAAAGAAGTCACAGTGTTTGTTGTGGGGGAGTAAGGGAAGGGAGATTGTTAGCCGCTTTGAGACTCCTTAAGGGGAGTGAAAGGCGGGATATCAAGTCCAAACTCCTCCTCCTCCTTCTCTTCTTCTCCTCAACATTTGCAGCATGGTAATCTCATATAATTTCATCTTTACCAGTAGATAGCAACTGGGTCCAATTTTGTTACAGTTGCCTAATGTCAAAAATCAAGGACCCTCTCCAGAGGATGAGGGAGGATTTTCCCTCTCCCGTAAAGGATGTCTGCTTCAAACTCCAGGGAGGGTCTCTTTGCCAGGCAGAGGCACAGCAGGGCTTTGCTGAGGCTAGTCAGGTGCTGCCCTCAAAATAAAGCCCTGCCTAGATACCACCCAATATGTCTATTTTTTTATAATTTAAGGAACACGTGTGTGTGTGTGTGTGTGTGTGTGTGTGTGTGTGGACTGCATTAAGCAAGGAAGGAGATTTAACGCTTTCCCACTAGTCCAGTAAAAAGAAGATTCAACAATCAGATTCGCTGAAAACAAAAATGGTAGCATTTGCCAGGACTAGCTCAATGAAAAAATAAAGAAAATAGTAACAATAGTCTTAATTATCACTAACTGTTACTGGAACTGGCTGAAAATTAAGTCAATTGACATTGTAATATCTCAAGTTCTATGGGATCAAATTGGTTCCCCCCTTTTGTAAGCTTTCCAAACATTTGATAGTCTCATTCATATATATATATATATATATATATATATAGACAAAGTAGTAAGAATAAATAAATAAGAATTAAAATGTGCACCCCACTCCCGAGACCATTCCATTGTAACTATCCAACTTTTATATTTCGCCCATATTTCAATGATGTTTCTAAATAAGGGATTTTCAATATTCTGCCACCATTGCCTATTTGGTTTGATAAAAAATATATTCACCAACTTCTCCCGCATTTCCAGGGTATCACTCTCTAACCATTCTAATGCTCCTTGTTCTGTTATCCCATCTATGATATATCTTAACTGGTTTGCTATAAAATATAACTTTATGTTGGGGAGACCCAATCCACCTGTTTTCTGGGGTTTATACCATCTTCGATTATTAATTCTAGGTTTCTTATCCCCATTACAAAATTTATTAATCAGGGACTTCCGGCGGCGACGCAATGGCGGAGCGGTCGTGGGTTGCCTCGGCTGCGAGGCGACCCAGCCCGTCCCGGGGGTTGGAGCCCCGCTACCGCTAAGCGGGGCTCCGATAGGGTGCGGGAAGAGCGTCCCGCACCCTGGGCTCCCCGGCTATGCCCATTATGGCTCCGTCCCCTTCCCTCGCTCCCCCTGTAAAGGGGGAGTGGGGGTGAAGGGAAAAACGGAGCCGGGCTTCAGGGGACAAGCCCCAACCGGGACGCGAAGCGGCGGTTGCCCCCGCGATGTGCGTCAACGTTCTACCTGTCAAAGTTGGAGCTTAAGAATCCCGGTGTCGTGAGTATTGGATTGGACTTGTTTTTGTGCCTTGTTGACGACCTGGGGGACATTTGGAAAGGGAGCCTGCCTCTTTCCCTTCGGGAGATAGAAAATAACCAGCTTAAGAGACTGCTGTTACAGCGATGGCAACAAAGTACTTAAAATTTGACAAGTGAGACTTATGGTTTTCCCCTTTGGGGACTAAACTGGTGGACAGTATCTCTTTTTAAAATTTTTGGTTCTTGCACCCCGGATTCGGGGAAAATGGCCGTGAAAGACTTTGATTGAATGGAAAGTTACTGGCAAGATGGAGAAGTCTGAGAACCGAAACTGTAATTTGACACCTATGCCCGCTTCTGCCATGCTCGGCTTTGTTTTTGACTTGGTTACGAACTGTGAAATGACCCATGAAGAAAGGACTATTTTATTGAGACTGGAACTGCTCAACCGAAAATTGGAGATATTGAACTGTCATATGTCAAAAAAGTTATATCCCACAGAGGAGACTGTACAGGAAATGGCTGCATTGGAGGAGTGCCTTGGCACAGAACTGAAGGGACTGATTGAACAACAGGATGAAAAGGTATGGCTACTCCGGAGTAATGGATCGTCTTTTGGGGGTGGCAGACCCAGGACGGAGAAAATTGTTATAACTAACTCCCGAGGTGAGAGCTTGGGAGCGAAGGTGAGAACTCTATGTTTATATCTACAAATAAAAGAAGAATGGGATGATGAACCGGAGAGGCTGGGGGAAAAGGTGCGCACCCTGATGTTCTATGCAAGGATTACTTTGGACTCAGTCTGGATCTGTGGTTATGTAAAGAAAAAGGATACTTCGAGGAGCAGCTCTGGAGCAAGACGACCAAAGAAAATGGACAGAAGGGGGATAGGGTGAATGATATTAAGGTATAAAGGAAAAAAATGTATTATGGTAACCTGAAACCGGTGTGTCAAGACTTTAAGTTTTTTAGAGAAAGAAAAGAGGTACTCTAAATTTTTATTATTAACAGCAGTTATAGTGAATGAAGATATTTGTTATGATTTATTTTGAAAATAAGGGGATAAGAACCAGAATCTTGTATGGAATTAATATTAAGTTATAACATGATCTGATCTATGTTAAGTCAAGAATGGGAAAATATTGTTTATTATGAAACAAGATTTGTTAAAAAGAAGCTTTTGATTTTAATTTTTAGATATTTGGATTAAGATCAAGATGGTATAAGATGTTATTAAAGTAATATTTGGGATTGGAACCGAAGGTGAAAAGGCAGGGGAAGTCTGTACCAAGATTCGACCAAGAAATTTTTTTTTACAGCATAAGAAGAAGAATTATTGGTATTTGTGTATTTGTTTATTTCTAGTTGGGGGTGGGTTAATGTGGGTGTTATATTTGTATGCTGTCTGTTGTAAAACCAATAAATTCTTATTAAAAAAAAAAAAAACAAAATTTATTAATCAGACTTTGCCAACCCTTTATCTCTGTCTCCTATACAGTCATACCTCTACTTATGTATCCCTCTGGATATGGAATCTTCGAGTTACAGCCAAGGCAAACCTGGAAGTGCATACTTCCAGGTTTAGCCCCGCACGCATGCGCAGAAGCGCTCTGCGTGCCTTGCGCATGTGCGGAAGCGCTCAATCGCGCCACGTGCATGCACAGAAGCACGCTTCTATATACGGTACGTAATTTTCAGGGTGCAAACGGACCCCCGGAACGAATTAAGTTCGTATCCGGAGGGTACACTGTATCTTACAATGGTAATGTTCTAAAGAAAAAAATTATTCTAGACAAAATTTTCATTTTAATTATTGCTATTCTTCCAAACCATGTAAGCTTAATTTTCTTATATTCCTCCATCTTTTCCTTAATTTCCCTCTTTAATTTGTTAAAATTCTCTTGTTCTAAATTTTCTAAATTTCTTGTTATATTTGTTCCCAAGTACTTTATTACATTTCTTAATTTCATATCTATTTTTATTTCCTTCAAAAAGATTCATTTTTCATCTCCATCATAGTTGAATATCATCATCTCTGATTTAGAATATATATTTTTATTACCCAGACAACTTTTTAAAAATACAGAGACTAAAACTTCATTATTTCTAAAACTAATTTTGTAAATTGTCTTTGATGCTTATCTTCCAACACAGAGTCACATCTGGCCCAACACTTTGGGCACAAGATATAATCAAATATTGCACCCCAATGCCAATGATAGCCAATGTGATAAGAAATAAACATGTAACTGAGAATGTGCACCCCAAAATAAGGCATAGGCCAGCCAAAATGCTCAAAATTGTTTGCATCCCTTAAAAAAGATTGGTCTGGCTGCAAATTTAGGCCATCTTGTAGAGGACACTCTTCGGGAGGTGTGGTGTATGATCCTAGGTGGCCTAAAGCTTTTTGTGAGCACATACCCTAGCTTTTTATTTATTTATATATTTAGGAGCAATTATTAGTTTAAGTTCACATGCTTAACAATGTCTTGCACCAAAACTGTTTCCCACATGCAATTTTATGTCTTCAACGGGCTTCTCCAACTGGATTAAAAGTTATTAATTAATATAAATAGTAATAATTTTCATTTAGGAGATTTTTGGATATGTTTTATAATCAGGGTAATAGGTTTTGATACTCACCAATGTCTTGTTGCCTTGGTCTAACAGCTTCTGCTGGTTGAAGAACCTTAAGATTTGAGTCCAGATTTGCAAGTAAGGCTCTTTTTTTCTCTGTCATCTCATTCATTTCTTCCTCTATGGAAGAAAGAAAGTTTTACAGCTTATTTAACCACAGTAATGAGAATGTTCATGCATGTTGCTGAGTGGTGAGAGACTCTAGAAGTGCCAGCAATATCCAGGGTTCCAATTCTTTGGAATGAAGCTATTGGAAACTGTGGTATCTAGGATATATGGTTTTATTTCCACATACATACAACCTGAGGATAAGATTGGACTCATAACATTAACACTATAACAAATATTGCTTTCCCATTTGGTTTCTGAAGGGGGGACCCACAAAGGCATAGATTTGGTTCCAGCATACAAGTCAATCCGCTGTGCATTTCAAGCTCCTACCTTCAGATAAGACTAAAATAAAGACTAGTTCTTGGCTACCCCTAGGATGACAACCAGCCAGATGAGTGGGAAGGAAACTTACCCTCTCCTGAAAGCACCACCAGTCATTTGTCTCTATGGCAATACATGTGTTCTTGACCAACTCTATAGACATGTAAAAAGGTGCTTACAGTCCCAGCGAGGGCAGCTAACTTAACAAAGAAATTGGGCAGCTCAGCAGTTCCTTCTGCTGTAGATTACAATCTTATAGTTACAAGACCAAAGGCATGATTGGGACCCACAAGCATCATCTAACCCTCCAATCCTATAACAATACTAAGCATTTTATGCATGCAAATTCTGGAGTCACCATTCTATCATTATATTCTTTGACACTACTGAGCCAGTAGTCTGCCCCAAGCTAAACATTTATTTACTGTATGTAGCTTGTAGAATCTACCTGATAAGCCATCTTCAGGAACATGTGCTTGCTGTAGAAGCTGGAGAGTTGATAATACATTTGACAGTAGCTGCCTTTTCTGTTCTGTTTGCTCTTCTTCTGGTTTACCTACATGTAGTAAAAGGTTTTGTGTAATATAGGGAAAATGTTCTCCCCACACTTCCAATTACTGTATTTTAGTAGACTTACCAAACCTGCCCAAACAAAACGCAGAATGCAATTTATATATTCTGGTTTATCACATCCTTGGAGGAGGGGAAAATGCAACCACTGTAATTTTCAAAAATGGGGGATTTAGCAAACATGACTGACATGTGGTATGTAGCCTAGGATGTCAGGTTGGTAAGACTTGTATTTTAGTATTGTTTGTATTTGTTAGCACCCAAAGCACTGCATATGGCATCCTATGTGCATTATCAGGTCTTTTCCAGTTCCCCACCTTTCCCTTTGCAGCTTATTCTCCCTGCTGAAAAATTGCTTTTGAAGGTAAAATTACCCCCTGGAGTAGCATTCATTTTACACACATTTAAAGAAAATGGAAAGAGAAAGACAAAGCTGTTTATATGTCAATGTGTTCTTTGAAAGCCTTTCACACACAATTATAAGTATGGCCAGTTGCAGGTCTGGCCACAAGGTGGGGGGGGGGACCCAAGGAATGCCTACTGTAGGTAGCCCACCCTCATGAAAGTACCATTTTCTCATATGATGATTGCAGGATCCAGGTCAGTTCATATGCAAAGAGGCAGTCCTTGAGGTGCTCCTGAGCCATTTAAGGCTTTATAAGTCAAAACCTATGCCTCAAAGACTGCCTCTCCCCAATGAATTGACCCCGACTCTGCAATCATCATTTGAGGCCCTTCTATGTGTGCTTCCTCCACAAGAGGTCCTGGACGAGTGAGGCAACTTGATAATGAGCCTTTTCTGGAGTGACTCTCTGCTTGTGGAATGCTCTCCCCAGGGAGGTTCACCTGGTGCAACTGTTATATAACTTTAGGTGCCAGGTGAAAAGTTTTCTCCATCAAATGGCCTTTGACTAATTAATCTATGGCCTTTTAAATGGGGGGGGTGTTATTGTTTCTGTTTGTCATTGTGGTATATATTTTTGTGTTTTTTTTCTATTATAACCTGCCCTATGATCTTTGGATGAAGGGCAGTATAGAAATTAAATTGTTGTTGTTATAAATTCAACAAATTTATAAATTCAATAAATAATAAATAAAAATAATAATTGTTGTTATTAACCTTTTATAAAAAAAAAACTTGTTAAAAAGTGGATTTGTTGCACTGCTGTGACAGAGAGCTTTAATCCACTTAATTGTGCAAACCTAAACATCCAGTATACAATTACACCCCTCCCACAAAATAATGACAATCTTAATGTGATTAAAATAAGTGTGAATCCAGCACAGTGATAACAAATAAAAATACAAGATACCCTTTTAAATGTGTTGTAGGAGAGGGGATTATTGGGGGGGGGGTTGTTCTTATTTTTATTATGTGTTTTGTGTTCTTTATATTGTATTTTTATGCTGTGAACTGCCCTGAGATCTATAAATGAAGGGCAGTATACAAATTAAATAGATAATATCAATAAATGAAATTATTATTTTTTAACTGTCAATCAATCATTAGCTCCTTACATTACTGGGTTTCCACTTACCAGGTTGCTGGAGTCCATCTGGAGGTAACAGCTGATTTAGTAACTGAAGTCTTTGTTCATCTGATAATAATTCTATTTTGTTGGCAAAAGCAAATTACAGAATAATTAGGAAATGTGACAGAATGAAGTACTACTTCTTTTGTGATAGGCTAATTATATAATTATAAAACACGTCTTAGAAAAGGCGTATGTTTAGTTAAAGTGCCATTTCATCATAATTTAAGGAGATACAAAAATGAGATGCATCCGTTTGATCTCTTTAAAAGCAAGTTATGAGTTCTGTCTGTAAAAGTGGGATATATGAGTATGTGGGTATTGCACAAGCTATACGATTATTGTAAAGAGAGATTACATTAGAAAAAATTAAGTTGCAAGATTCAGAAAGGTGCAAATATAATGTAAATAAAGCAAGCTTTTACATATTTCTCCCTACAAACTGTAGATAGTATAGCCTTCTGTAACTTCCTCAGTCTTATTTGCAAATATGGATGTCACTATGGCAACTGGTAAGGAAGGGTTAAGAATGCCTGTTTTGTCAGCAAACTAGCATACTGCTAGTTTGAAGAAGTGTGCATGCACACGAAAGCTCATACCAAGAACAAACTCAGTTGGTCTCTAAGGTGCTACTGGAAAGAATTTTTGATTTTGTTTTAGCATACTGCTTTATCACTGTGATAATCCTTCCATAGCTAGCCATAATCTCAGTTGGGTGAATAGGATGCTCTCCATTCACTGTAAAGCAGCCACCTTCACAGTAAGTAAATTCTTCTACAGTGGAGGAGGGCTTATTGGTCTGACCTGGCAACCTGGATCTACCTCCCACTGTGGTAACCATATATTACAGAGTATTATAGTAATGGGCATCATAGACCTGGATCCATTGTACTGGATTCATTGTAATGCATCCAGAAATGCATCAGACATTGCATCATTGTCACTAGTCCTAGCTCTTTGATGAACACCTGTTTGATTCCATGGTGCCTCCCAGGCAGATAAGAGGAGTGCCTGTCTGATTTGCTTAGCATTGTGAAGACTTCTACTCTTCAGGGTGGTTATTCAGGGAAGCTGGCTCTACAGCAATGAGAGGGATGTTACCATTGCTATGAGTGGGTTGAGGCCATTTGGCACTGGGCACTGGAAGGGATATCCTCCATTTTTGTGTGCCCTACATGTAACGTCTTCTGAGGAATCCAGCAACAGTCCTGGGCTGGGGCTGTCACCTTCCCATAGCATGGGGAACAAGCTCTTCCTGACCCCTGCTGCTGCCTAATGCTGAGCAAAAGGAAAGACAGGATACACAAGAAAATGTACAGATATTAAGAAAGTGGAGGGGAACTGCAAAAAACAAACAAACCCAGAAGATAGAAACTGAATCCCTGATGTCTGGAGCTAGGCAAAACCAGAACTAGAAGGGGGTCCTTCCACACTACTAAACTGTGAACTTTGGCCTTGCATACTAGAGTGGAAGAATAGCCCAGCTATGGATGTTGCCCTTTACTGTAGGAGTACACAACTAATATTTTTTTTAAAAAATACACCAAATGTTATCAAAATGTTCAGCTATATCAGGGCCACATTCTAATCCTAGGGCGCCCAATGTGGTGCATCCTCCTTTTAATCCACCCAAAACTCCTGTATTTAAAAAAAAAAAAAACTGAAGCTATATTATGTTGTTTATTGTTTGGTTGGGGGGGTTCGGTTTTGTTTTGTTTGTTTGTTTTGCAAGGTGTTGCCTTTTATTTTGTCTGTGTTTTGTTTGCTTGGAGAACACCTGAGCATTGCAAATTTTGCTTCTGTGAAATCTGTATGCTAAGATGTCTACAACAATTTCTTACATTTCCAAATGCACTCCTGGGCCCTCCAAAACTTGGAACCACAGGTCTAATTTCAGGGTGCCGTGTGCAGGTTAAATAATGTAATGTACCTGATGCCTTCTGGCTCCCACTTACCAGTAATCCTTTAAAGGTAAAGGGTAAAGGGACCCCATACCATTAGGTCCAGTCGCAGACAACTCTGGAGTTGCGGCGCCCATCTCACTTTACTGGCCGAGGGAGCTGGCATACAGCTTCCGGGTCACGTGGCCAGCATGACTAAGCCACTTCTGGTGAACCAGAGCAGCACACGGAAACACCGTTTACCTTCCTGCTGGAGCAGTACCTATTTACCTTTTGAACTGCTAGGTTGGCAGGAGCAGGGACCGAGCAACAGGAGCTCACCCCGTCACAGGGATTCAAACCGCTGACCTTCTGATCAGCAAGCCCTAGGCTCTGTGGTTTAAGTTGCAGATCTCCAGTGATGTCTACAAGCCTGAATCTGCAGCCTGAATCTGTACAAGCACATATTGTACCCTTAAATTCTCAGGAATCTGAATGTACTTACCCATGCCTTTGCCAGGTTCTAGCAAAAGTTTGGCTAAAGTTTCTGCTTCAGGAACTCCTTCCAGCTCTGCCAAATTGTTTACAAGCTGATCCATTTTTTTATTAATCAAATCCTTAGTTCCACCCTCTATAAAGTAAAACAAAGGGGTTTTGTTGTTGTGTATGTAAGGGCAAGGAGAAATATTGGCAATATTATGTCTCTACAGGGCAGGAACAGTTAGTTTCTAATAAAACAGTGTTATGCATGCATTCAGAAACATAAGGGGTTGTATTCAACATAGCTTGCCTGGCAGTATTATCTCCCCTCTCCTCACACACTGTTCCGGGGGTTCTCCGAACCTCCAGTGCAAATTTGAAGAGGGTGCAAATGAAGGAGGGGAGAAGTTCCATTGTCCTGCAAAATCTCATTTAAAGGGGGGGGTGTAAAAAAAAGAAAGCATTATTTTATCCCACTCTTCAGCTAAAAAGATTCCCTGAGTGTTTTATATAGGAGCTGCAGTATAAGTAGTCTTGTAAATGTACACATGATCTAAAATACATGACTGCAGAGGAAGGAAGAGGACAGGAAAATAAATTCAGGCACCAGTTGTATAAAATTACAAAATTCTAAATGGAATAAATAACAAATGAAACACTAAGATCCTGTTTACATTGGAACTAGCACAGTAGAATTTGTATCTGAGTAAACATGGCTAGGTTTGAGCTGTAGTACAGCTATGTACCATCCTGGTATATATACTATGATGGGTGGTATAAAATGCCCTATATAAATTAAACTTTATAAAAACTTATTTAGGAATGTCTGTACTGAAATATTTTTTTCTACACAAATTCTCCTGTTCTCCAAAAATTCCCTATACAATGTTATTGCATGCCTTAACTGTTATTATTTTTTATTACAGAAGAGAAGAATTACCTTCAAGTCCTGAAGAATCTATGTACGTTTGTGGGATTTCTTTTTGTAAAGTGGTAGCCTATGGAAAACAGTGGGGAAAAAATAGAAAGGAGAGAACATCCCATTCTTCTGCTTTCTTGGAATGCCTCTGAGATATGTTAATTTTATGAGAAGAAGGAATTGTTGTTACATCTATTTCAGAGAACACTCTCAGTTTGGGTAGGGTTGCCATATGTCCAGGAAAACATGGACATGTACTCTTTTTGGAGGCCAACATGCCCATCCGGGAAGATTTTTACATTTAAAAGGAAATTTTCAGGTTGGGGGGGGGGGTTGGCTCTGGCTTAGGTGGATTGGGTACAGGCTGCTCTGCACATCATGGCCACTGCCAGCCCGAGCTGGGAAATAGGTATGTGGGCACCCCCACATGCCTCTTTCCCCAGCTTGGGCTGGCAGCAGCTCGGGCTGTCCTCTTTTTTGCTCTTCAATATATGGCAACCCTAAGCTTGGGTGTAACCAGTAGGTGAGTGGTGGGGTGAGTTTTAAAGATTGGGCCCCCTCCAGTGACTTCTATGGAAGAATTTGACACCCCCTCTTTTGCCAGTGTCGTTTCAACAGGTTGCCAGATCACATGACCAAGTTGAGAGGAATTTGCAATAGCTATAAGTCTTTGTTTGCATGTCCCACACCTTTTGGGGGACTTACACCAACATAATTTACATCAACTGAGTCCTGGCTGAGCTGGAGTGAGGAACCTAACTCCAGCATAATCCCAGCAGACCCAGATCCAAACTCTCTCATCCTGGAGGATCTTGGGTTTGGACTGGACTATTAGTGTCTCATTGCTAATTTACTCAACACTCACCAATTCATGTGCACTTTTCATTATGTGTTTAAATGTCAGGTGATATGAAAGTTTTTCTATAATTTCTAATCAGTCATCGGTATTTCACAGATTTAAGATCTTACCTGTTGTTTCAATTATCAAATAATAAACATGAATGTATTAACATTCCATTGGTACACAGGCATTCTGAAATGCTAACATGTAATATTGTCAGAACTATAATTAAACATATTGTTTATATTCTAATATTTTAAGTACATAATAACAGTATCTGCTGCTCATATATAGCTATTTTTACCAATATATTAATATAGCCAACTATATTAAATTATTTCAGTAAATAATAATACTACACCATGTCCTCTTTGACATAAAGTATTAATCTCATTTGCTGTAGTAGCAGCTGTTTGTACCTGTTCTGGACTGATAGCTGTTGATATCCTTTTAGTATCTCTCATAATTGTCTTAGGTTGAGCTGCATCTTCCATTTCGATTTCTGAAAGAAGCGATGAAGCTTCCTGCTCACTGGTGGGCAAAGTTGTTGTCTCTTCTGGGACAATAAGTTCAGGAGAGGTGGTTTTTCTTTTTTTTGAGTCAGGTGGAAGCACTTCCTCAGGAGACTTATCTAAGGTTACTGACACAGTTTCTTCCACAACTTTTGTTAAAGCAGGCAACTGCTTTTCTTCAATCTGAGGTGATGGTGGGAGTTCTGAAACAGGACTGTCATATGTTTTTTTCTCCGCACTTTAAGATTTAAAACATAGGGATTGTCAGCTAAGAAAGCTTAAAAACAGCTGTTATTTATTCCCCCCTGCTGCCACCCAAATAAAGTTAAATGGAACCAGTAAACTTGTACGTCTTTATTTGTCAAATACAGGCCTGGTCCACATATCATGCTAAAGCAAACCTTGCCTTTGAGTGAATGTGCAGTGTCCTGGAAAGGAGTTTGCTGCCATTCTTCTCCTCCACAGTTCTTTTTTGCTGGCATGCCAAGCTAAGCCAAGATTTTGCTTAGCCAGTCATCGAAACAAAGGCTCATGGTTCAGCTCTGTCCAGACAACCATTAGTTGTAACCAACAACAAACCTTGGTTACATCTGGTGGTTAGTCTGGAGAGAAAGAGTTTAACTACAAGCTCAGGTATGATTGACAGGCCAAGCCAAACCTTACTTCAGCTCAATGCAGTGTGGTAGCAAAAAAGACCAGGATGTAGCAAAGTGGCTGCAAACTCCTTTCTTGCAAGCTACACATTTTCACATTCATGCTAAGCCAAGACTTATTGCGATGTGAGAACAAGGGCACAGAGTTGTATATTGTGAGAGAATAAGCTGAAGAGCTAACAATGTTCTTAGTTTTAACAGCTGTATAATAAATAAAAGTACAGGCACCACCCCACTCACAGGTGATTAACACACATGTACAGTTTCCTGCACCAAAGGCAGGACTAGATAGAGACAGAACAGGACGGAAAAGACTTGTGCACATGGCATCTGGGAACGGAACCCACGTGTAAGCAGGAATTCCCCTGTACTATATTTGCTCTACACATTATTTTATGCCCCAAAATATATATAATTGGTGGTCATTTCTTTCATTTACTTAAAGTGATTCAGTTCACAACAACAGTATTTATTCCAGCGATGTTTGTCTCTCCACTCAGCTCTTTCAGCTATGTCACAGAGAATGTTACGGTGAAACTGTGGTGCAATACAAATTGGATACTGGAACTCAGGTAAATGTGATCTTTGAGCAAAATCATTCATTATCTTTTTAACTGGCATGGTTATTTTTAAATGAGGCTTACAATGGGGCAACAATCCCACACAGAGATGTTTGTGAGTTGCAGATTATATCCTAAAATGAAGCCGATATCATTCCATTTGTGATAGCATAGGAAAACACAGAGTCAATTCTAGGGGCATAAATGTGACATATGCTCTGGACCAGGGGTCCCCAAACTAAGGCCCGGGGGCCAGATGCGGCTCAATCACCTTCTAAATGTGGCCCGTGGATGGTCCGGGAATCAGCATGTTTTTACATGAATAGAATATGTCCTTTTTATTAAAATGCATCTCTGGGTTATTTGTGGGGCCTGCCTGGTGTTTTTACATGAGTAGAATGTGTGCTCACAGGCGTTGCGAGGGGGGGCGGTACGCCCCTGGTTCCAGGGGGGGGTGACAGTTGGGCCAGCCCCGCCCTGCTGGCAGACCCGAGCAAGCCGCGGAGCAAAGCCGCTCCGCCCCGCAGCCTGTCCGTGGTCCGCCCGCCAGTGCCGCTATGGAGCTGCCCCGCGCGATCGGGACGGGGAAGCCCCAGGAGCCAGGGCTCGGTTGCCGCTGGAGCAGCAGCGCTGGCTGAGATGGACTACGCAGTCCATCCCGCTGGTGCTGCTGCTCCAGTGGCGACCGAGCCCCAGCTCCTGGGGCTTCCCCCTCCGTGCTGCTTTAAAGCAGCATGGAGGGGGAAGCCCCAGGAGCTGGTGCTCGGTTAGCGGGTCACCGCTGGAACAGCAGCGCCAGCGGGGTGGGCTGCGCATGCCTGGATTTCCGCGCATGCGTAGTCTGTCCTGACGCATGCGTCGTGACGTCACGATGCATGCGTCAGGTCGCCCTGCCCCCAGGGGGGTACCTCGGCGCAGCAACGCCACCCCAGGCACCCGAGAGGCTTCCTACGCCTCTGTGTGTGCTTTTATTTAAAATGCATCTCTGGGTTATTTGTGGGGCATAGGAATTCGTTCGTTTTTTTTCCCTTCAAAATATAGTCCGGCCCCCCACAAGGTCTGAGGGACAGTGGACCGGCCCCTGCTGAAAAAATTTGCTGACCCCTGCTGTGGACTAAACTAAAAGACTGGATCTAGTAAGCAAGGCAAAAGGCCCGCACATTGATACAAAATAGCTTGATTTCTTTGAGAGTATATGCAAGGTGGACACAGGGTATAAAATGTAAGTAATAAAGCCAAATAAATCAGTGGAATCCCTTGCAAAGTTCCTTAACAGATATTTAGGCAAAAATTCAGATTGCTGGAGTTTTGAGAAATAATTGAAAAAGTAGACAATCCCTCAAAAGCAGTTCATTATTTATGTACTAATATAGAAGGAAGATGGGTCACTTGGTTTATGTCTGGAGCCAAATCAGCTTTATAAGTACATTAGATGGGAACATTCCTCCCTCCCAATTAGATAGTACGTTTTTAAAAATGTAGCAGGAGCAAAATACTTCCCCACTTTAATGCCAAAGCTGGATTCTGGCAATTACCATTGGACAATAGGAACTCTAATATACATTTATTTGCCATTTCATATCAGCAACTCTACCTCTCATTGAGTTTAGATGCCACCTTGTCACAGTGAGCTATGCCCAAAGCAGTTTACAACAAACCTTCAAAAGTCAGAATACAGAGCATTAGGGTTCCTTGCTACACTTCAAGCAGTCTTAGGGACTTGGATTAAATACAGTTCAAAGGGGACACTCATCAGACTAGATCAGGCATAGGCAAACTCGGACCTCCAGATTTTTGGGACTAAAATTCCCATCATCCCTGACCACTGGTCCTGCTAGCTAGGGATCATAGGAGTTGTAGGCCAAAAACATCTGGAGGGCCGAGTTTGCCTATGCCTGGGCTAAATGACTATGCTGGCCCCTCCTTTCCTCCGGAGGCTACTAACAGCAGCAAAAGTGAAATGCTGGGTAGGGCAATCTTCAGGGAAATGCAAGTCTTCTTTTTCAGCCTCCTGGAAGCTACAACTGCTGGTGCAAATCTTTTTGCACTGTGATCTATCACAGGGTTATGTAACACTTTCTTATTGGAATTACTAGTATTATGATACGTATAAATGCCACTCTCATTTGTGGTAGTTCTATAGAACAGCATAATGAATAGCTGCAAGTTTTGGAATGAGCATGGGCCACAGGACTAAAACTAAATAGCCATAAATGTATATTGATGCTAAAAGAAAAGACAAACATGAGAGGAACCAATTCCACAATCTCCTTGTACTTTTTACCCATCCCATCATGTTGGATTTTCTTGGCAATTGGTCATTTAATTTACCGGTAATAACACTATGGTGGTCACTGCTTCCATTTGGCTTGACAACACTTACATCTCGCACTAGGTCCTGGGCACTACTCAAGACTAGGCAGAGACATAGCTGGGGGGGGGGTGTAGCCAGGGTTTCTGCCCCAGGTGAAGCCTCCGGGGGGCACCATTGAGGTTCCCAGCCTCCCAGCATGTCTGGGCTTCAGCCGGAAAGAAAGCTCCATCCTTCCCCTTCCCCATGAAGCTGAAGGAGGATCACTTACAACACAATGCAGGGAGAGGGAGAGCTGGAAAATCTGGAGAGGCTGTATGATTCTCCCTAGTGAAGCAGAAGATAGGATCCCCTGTGGTTTGCTACTGTGTGAGAAAGAAATTCTGGAGGGGTGGAGGGAGGGCAGGAAGCTGAGGAAGAGAATCAGTTGGACTAGATGACTATTGAGGTCCCTTCCAACTCTACAATTCTATGATTCTATGACCCCTTCAGAACTTTTAATGAGTTTAAATAGCTAAAGTTGAGTCATTTTACAGACTATACATTATCTACACACAGGAAAGTAAGGAGTATGTGAGCATTTTTCATGCCTGAGGCAGTTCCCTGACAAGGGCACTTTCTACTTTAGACTCGCAAAAAGCATTTCTTCACTATACATGAAACCTAAAATGACTACAAAATTATCATTTCCTAAAATGAGTAATCAAATAAAAATAAAATTGAAAGGAATCTTGTTAGTTTACTTGGGAGTAAATTTACACCTCAAAACTCATGGGAAGGTTTTGCACAGAACCAAGAAGGGGGGGGGGCAAAAAGCCTCAAAGAGAGAGAGAGAGAAGCATTTTTAAAAGAAATCAGAGGGTCTTGGCTGATCTTATGGAAATGCAGTCTTTTAATGATCCTGTGGCCAAATAAATCCAATTCAAATCCTGACCTCAAATAGACAACTGCTGCACAATTTGCTTTTACTGGAAGGGATGCTCATTTCCCCTTTGGTCATACAGTCATAATACTTCTTAGGATTCCTTTGCATTCAAATAATATATTGCCTACTTTTTATGCCCTTTATGAATAAATTTGTTAAGGTGTTTTGCAGTGATTTGACCCTCTTGACTTTTCCTCTCAGCTTCCTTTTTACAAATCTCCTTATCTGGAGGAAGTTTCCACCTTTGAAATCAGCCTGACCATGTTGGATTTTCTTGACAGTATAGGTAAATTTAATTCAATAGCATTATAGTCACTGTTCCCAATTGGCTCAATGACACTTACCAGTACATCTCACAGCAGGTCCTGGGCGCCACTCAAGATCAGACCCATGGTTAACCTTTGAATTCATTTTCTGTTACCCTTTTGCAGTGCTTTTTTCCTAAAAAATGTTTATGGGTACTCTCATTTTCCTACTCATATTGAAATACTACCCTTCAATGAGGCCAAACTTAGATTCATAAAACGTTTAGGGTTATTCATACCCCTGCGTCCCCCCGAAAAAAAGCACTACCCTTTTGTCTTCACAGTCATGCTAAATGCTTTACATATGACTTTTGTTATTCTGTGTTGGAGTTACATAAGCCATTTGGGGCACTTAAATTTGAGGAATGTGGCCAATACATTCTTAAGTATGAATGAACCAACAGACGAAGACTAATGGACAAGTGGCTAAAGTGGGAATCAAAACTTTTCTATTGGTGTTTTTCCTTGAAGTTTAATAAGATTGCAGAACATATTGAAGCTCAAACCGTCTTATTTATTCAGCAGCAAGACCCAGCATCCTTGTTTTGGTTTTATTTCACTCCTCGTGGAATTGGGGGAAGGATTCTTCAAAGATTTTCAGGAATTCTTTTAAGACCTAAAGAGCAACCCGGGATTAATTTTAATTAAAAAATTCTGTCAGTGTTCTTAACAGTTATTTATAATTCCTAAAAATTGTGTTAACACTGACAGTAGATTTGAATGAGCACTGTTTGCAAACCCTCCACCTTCCAAAAAGAATCCTATGTGTAATAATACTGATAACTCAGGATAACAGGCATGCACCTGATGAGATGAGCTGTAGTCCTCAACAGTTTATACCATGATAAATTAAAGGGGGCATTTTTACTTCCACAAACCTACATGGCTACCTCTCTGGAAATAGTAACATTGTAAATGTGTCATACATTAATATTATTATTCATGGTAGCAGCACAGGTTTACCTCATATGCATAAGGAAAATTATCCCTGTATATATGATAACTGAATATTTGACTCTGTCCTTTATCTCACTGTTTCGTGGTTCAGATTGACTTCATCCTTTTTTACCTTTGTAAGTAGTAAGCTGAACATCAGGGGCTGGGAACCTTATGCCCAGGGGCTAAATGCAGCCTTCCAAGCCTTTCTACCTGATCTTCAGGACTTTCCTGAGATCATGCCTCCTTGTAGGCCACACTTCTCAGTGGCCTTACTCCATGCTCTACTCAACTGCTTTTGACAGGCTGGAATGTGTCCTTGAACTGTGATAACTAATTATTTTACACGTTTATAAGTTGCTTTTCCACTAATACTTTCCAAAGCATAGATAATTAATACTACTTTTTTTAAATGGTGGGCACATTAAAACACACATACAGAAACAACAGTCACAAGTAGGAGACTGAAATCAGAAAGAAATCAGATAATAAAATCACAATAAAATCAATTGCTCAAAACAAAGCAGCAAGGACTCTACTAAAACTCAGTGAAAAGCTTGATAAATATAATGGAAACAACTTTGTACTGAAATAATAATAATCAAAGTACTTCCCAACTTTCTCAGGATGGTATTCCTAAAACAGAATTTTGTTGTCGTTCAGTTGTGTCCAACTCTTCGTGACCCCATGGACCAGAGCATAATTCTCTCTCTCTGGAGAGAGGTCTCTAAATATCTAATCTTAAATACTGGACAGGTTTATACCTTGGGCCTGAGCTATAAATCACTAACTGCAACAGAAATGATCAACACCACTTCTCAGAACCATTGAAACATCTACCAACAGTAACGAAGAACATAGTAAGAGCCTGCATAACCAGGCCAATGGCCCATCTAGTTCAGCATCCTGTTCTCATAGTGGTCATCTTGATGCCTCTGGGAAGCCTGCAGTGGGACCTGAGTGCAAAAGCATTCTCCTCTCATTTAGTTTCCAGCAACTAGTATTCAGAAGGATGCTGCCTCCAACCACAGAGGTATAACACAGCAATTGTGGCTGGCAGCCAATAACAGTCTTATCTTTCATTGATTTATCTAATTTTCTTTTAAAGCAATGCAAGTTGGTGGAAATCACTACCACAATAGATGCAAATTCCATAGTTATGCACTGTGTGAAAGTATTTCCTTTGCCTGTCCTGAATCCTCCAAAATTGAGCTTCCATCTTAACAGCACTGAACTTAGCTTATTTGCCCTAATCTAACCCTGGGCTTATATGCAACTGAGAAAGAGAGGTGGTTATGGGTAACATACTGACGGCATCACAATTCAAATCTTCAGACTACCTGTCTCAGTAATTCCATATAGGTGTTAAATAACATGGCAGATAAAGGGAACCCCAATGAGTATCCTAAGTACTATTATGCCATCTTCCTGAGCTCCCAAGGCATTCATTCCATGGATGCAAGGGAGGAGAGCTGGTGCCTCCTTACTTCCAAATAGAAGGCTTCACCTGTTATCTATGTTAGTGTATTCTCATATTTGGAACTGCACTAAGTACACAAATCAGAAAAAATCAGGAAAACTGCTTGAGGGTTTTTAAACAATCATGCAGCGTATAAATTTTATAAAATAAATTTATGATAATTAACAGTTACAAGCGGAGTTCAGGACAAAGAATCAGCAGGCTGCTAGCAAAATATATGAAGAGATATTTTGGTTTTTGCCTTATATATATTAGTTGTCATAGAATTTGCCTTTTAAGGTAATGACATGAAATACAGTGGACACAAAAGCAGTCCAGAAAGGCACACAACTACAATGATGTGCAATAACTGTGGCAGGCTTTCTATATGATGAAGTTAAAGTAAAAGAATAGTAGTTCTCAGGGCAGATGCACTGCCAGAAAAAAATGCTTCAGAAAAAATATTAGTAATATGTACTGGAGGCTGTAATATTGGAATAAATCTTTACTACAGTGAGATTTCATTTATATTGCTCACCAGTATAGCTGTCATAAATATAGCTGAATCAGAGTTAGTGAACCACTAAACTTGGGAGGTGTGAAAGGGAACATAGGAAGCTGCCTTATACTGAGTCAGGCCATTGATCCATTCACCTCAGTATGGTCTACACTGATTGGAAAGACTGGCTCTTCAGGATTTCAAGCAAGGGACATCGCAAACTCCAGCTGAAGATGGAATTGAACTTGGAACCTTCTGCATGTAAAACATCTGCTCTACCACTCTGGATTCCATACACATGTGTATTTTAGGCCAATAAGAAACTCAAGTGACCAAGTGATCCAGTCTTAGTGAAGGTTCATTCTGAGTACATGCAGAATGGTTTGAGAGGAAGGATAGGATTCATTACAAAAACCTGTTTAGAATTTCTGTGAAAACTGTCAAGGAAGGAGATTCTATAACTTTATAAGCAGGTGTTTAAAATATCATTAGCAAATATTTCACACTTAACCTACATATATACACATACTACCCTCCAATATAAAGTTTCTTTGATTTCTGTCATATTCTTCAAAACAAGAATGGGATCATAGATGAACAGCAGAAGCAGGGCCAGCCTACTCTTGAGGCGGACTGCAGCAGCTGCGTTGGGAGGAATGAATCCCACCCACCCCTGTCCAAAAAGCAAGAGAAGCTGCAGCTTCTGATAAGATCTTGTGCAGCTCTCATGAGATCTTGCTGCCATTGCTGCTGCTTCTCACATCCATGGCAGTGAGGTTACCTGCCTGCTGCCCACCCCCCACTGCTGCTAGTGGAGAAGCAAGGAGAAGCAACTGTGGCTCTTATGTTCCCCGAAAATCTTGCAGACTTCTCACAAGATCTCACTGGAACACAGAAGCTGCAACTGCACAACCCCAGTAAGTGAAGCTTCAGCTGGGGGACAGCACCTTCCTCTTTCGCTTCAGGTAGCAAAATAGGATGGGCTGCCCCTGACCGGAAAACCTTGCTGTGAGCTAAAGTCTGTTCTTCTCAATAGAAGTTTATCTATTAATTTAATTGTCTTTCAAATCACATTGTGAATGATAGCATAGCTATGTGAGAGTAGCTCCTTTATATACTTGCCAACTAATATATCACTTAATGCTTCTGACAAAGTGGGCTTGAGCCCACAAAAGCTCATACCATAATACATTTGTTAGCCTCTAAGGTGCCACAAGATTATTCAATTATAATAGCTATGGAAGGTTATTGTTATACATTCATATATTAAAAATATTTAATAAAATATGTAAAATATTTAATAGGATCTTAGAACTATAGAGTTGGAAGGGACCTTGAGAGTCATCTGGTTCAATCCTCTGCAATGCAGGAATCCTGCCCACAGCTGCCCTGGTGGGGCTCAAACCACCAACCTTCTGGTTAACTGCCAGACACACTGAACCACTGTGCCACAGGAAAACCAATATATGTGTGTATTGGGGGGAATGTGCATACAAATGTATATGCTAGTGAAAATAACCCACAAATTTGTGTATGAGAAATGCACACTAAATTGCTGGTGCATTTTCATGAAGGTCTTTAATTAATTAATTAATTAATTAATTATTAATAATCTGAAGTGGAGTGGTTGAACTAACTAAACTTAAGATTGGAAAAGTGAGAAACCAAGAGAAACTGAAACTGACAGATTCATCTATCCCTAATGCCTATATCTTAGCCATCAAGAATATCTAAAATTTCAGTAGCAGCTAAAAAGTGTAATTGTGCACTGAAACAGCAAAGCAAAACAAAATAGTATGTATGCACCACAATCTCACATCTCTTGATGTATTACATTTTCTTAGCAAGGGACAAAAAGCACGTTAGAAAGCAGAAAGCTATACATTTTAAAAAATATGACAGGGGCGAATCACATTTTTATTTTACAGTGGCTTGCAGTCAAAGTCACTGTTTATAACTGTTTTTGTAATGCTACTCTGGAAAGGCAGAAACCAAAACTTCCCAATCATGCAATCCCACTACTTTTTTGTAACAGCCATATGTTAAGCATACTCATGAATGTGCGTTAACAAATGGCCCTATGTAAAGATGGTTGTATCCTTTTTGTGAACTGCTCTGAGGTTTGTTTGTTTTTACAGTCAAGCAGTATATAAAGTTCCAGCACTGCACTGCACTGTCTTACCAATAAGCTATAAACTTTCAAGTATGCCTACCCTTTTGTTGTTTGACGTCGTTTTCTTATTTCTGCAGAATCTTTGGATTTCGCACTTTTGGAATCAGCCTATGAAGACAAAATTATGGTATATAAGACTATAAAAACTGTAGAACAAATGGAATGGAAATTATAGCCCTATTCAGCATCTAATACATGAGTGAGGAGTGTGCCAAGTAGCCAGACCCCTACATCAGGGGTCAGCAACCTTTTTCAGCTGTGGGCCGGTCCACTGTCCCTCAGACCATGTGGTGGGCCAGACTATATTTTGAAAAAAAATAATGAATGAATTCCTATGCCCCACAAATAACCCAGAGATGCATTTTAAATACAGTCATACCTTGTGTTACGGCCGCTGCAGGTTATGTTCGGCGTGGGTTACAAACGCGCCGAACCTGGAAGCACTGAAACGGGTTACTTCCGGGTTCGGTGGTTCGCGCATGCTCAGACACGTCAAATGACATCACGTGCATGTGCTGAATCGCGTCACGCACATGCGCAGATGCAGCACTTCATGTTACGTGTTGCTAATGTTGTGAACAGGGCTCTGGAACGGATCCCGTTCGCAACATTAGGTACCACTATAAAAGCACACATTCTACTCATGTAAAAACACCAGGCAGGCCCCACAAATAATCCAAAGGTGCATTTTAAATAAAAGTACGCGTTCTACTCGTGTAAAAACATGCTGATTCCCGGACCACCCGCAGGCCGGATTGAGGTGATTGGACCACATCCGGCCTACGGGTCTTAGGTTGCCTACCCCTGCCCTACACTATGCCCGCCAAGTAGCTCCTGGTACCCACATACACAGCACAAATACCTACAGGGAGTAAGCCTTCACACTGTACTCATGGGTGCCAAGAGGTGGATCTACTCACTGTGGCCCTGCTCCCAGCAAACACACTGCTTTTTATCGTAAGTATCATGCCTGAAATCTCACTTATTTACAATCATGAAGAAACATTCATACAACAGGAAGATTTGGGTTGGTGTTGCATCATATCTTTAGAAAAGAATTTTGAATTCTGAAAAATAGCATACTGGTCATTTGTTGAGCAAAATGAATGTAATATGTTTCCAGCTCAGTGCTTTGGTTCTCTAATGCCTTGGTACTTGAACATTTTGGCTCCTAAGTGCCGAAAACCCAGAAGTAAGTGTTCCGGTTTTCGAACATTTTTTGGAAGCCATACGTCCGATGCGGCTGTTGGCTATTGTTTCCAGGGTGCCTGCACCAATCGGAAGCTGTGCCTTGGTTTTCGAACATGCTTTTCCATGGGGACTGAGATGGAGGATAGCTGTAAATTTCCATTACAAGAGTGTGGTAATCTTTCCTGCATTGTACGGGACTAGATGACTATCAAGGTCCCTTCCAACTCTACAATTCTATTACAGTATTCTATCTTTCTGCAGCTTATTATATGGAGTCATGAGACTGACATTGGGTTACAAGATGTTTACATATGTTAATTGACTAAACTCCTCCATGTTAAATCTATACTCCCTTTGTTCTAAACAGCCTGGGGCAGATAGGCCGGAAAGCTCAAATATTGGATTTTTGCTAAATTAAGCCTACAAACTTTATACTTGGAGCAGAATATGCTTGTCTGTGTATGAGACAACATATTTTCCTTGTTTTTGTAATGTTTGAAGCCAAGTTCTGTTAGTAAAGCTTTTTTAACCATTTTCTGGACTGGAGAAATTTATTTCTAAACAAGAGCCAGTTTTACAGTAAGAAATTCTTCTGCTTGCATTAATTTTTTTAAATCTCCACAGAGAAGACAGGAAGGTCTGTGCTGTGCAAGCACATAGACAGGAGCACCACATAGGGTCTGCTGCTGTGTTTGCTTAGGGACCACACGATACCATATAACTCTCCTCAATCACTGAACTACTGGTATTTGGAGGGTCATGAATTCTGTACTGTGTCCAATTTTATGAAATTCCCTTCCAACTGAGGTCAGCCAGGCCTCCTTCCCTGGCTATTACAGACTTTTTTTATTCAAATAGGTTTTGTAATTGAATTTTAATTTTACAGTTTTAACTCATTTTTAGTTTCACTGTATGGGGTCTCTTGAACTTTGAGATTAACTGTAATTAAACAGCACATAAATTGTTGAAACAAATAAAAACAGAGTTCAAATAAAATGTTATCTAAATGTAAATACCTAAGGTAAATCCAAAGGAATTGCAGTGATGTTCTTCAAATTCTATGCAATTATAACTTTGTAGGATACCTACATCTGGCCACTTCGCCATTGTCAAGATACAGTACTGGTCTAGAGATGGATCACTGGTCTAAACCAGAATGGTTGATTTTATTTTCAATGAGACAGTATCCTATCTCCTCCATTATTATTTCCTCTGCTTAACAAAATGCTCAAGCTGCATGCTGCATACATATTTTGCCAATGTTATGCCTAGCCATTCATATTCAAAAGATATAGTGATGATGTTATCAGAGGAAGGAGTATAAACTTGTAGTTGTAAATAAAGCTTCATTCAAAATTTATCTATATTTTAGTAACCAAAATAGGAAGCATTACTTACTCCTTCTGATTTCCCTGCTTTTGTTTTCCGTGATTCTTCCATCCTTTTTTCAGATTCTTTTTCCTGACCTTCACTCAATGCTTTATCCATGTCTATAAATGACCCCTTTCTCTTCTGTTTCACATCTTTTGCTGGAAATGTTTCTCCTGCTTTTCCTGTGTCAGGTCCACTAACAGCCAATTTTTGTACATCTGTTCCTTTAGGTTTTGTTCCTTTTTTGCCTTTCTTCTGTGCATCTTTTTCATCTTCAATTTCTGTATAGTTCTGTAGAAATATTTCTGGAATAGTTGGAGGTACTTCAGCAAGTTGAATCTTAGCCATCTCTGCTTCCTATTTTTTTAAAAATAAATACAACATTTACAATTATTTAATGTGAAATGTACAGTTTGTGAGGAGGGGGGGTCCTAGAGTCAACAATATCTGGAGAAACCCAGACAAGACTAAAAGAAAAATGAAACCATAATAATTTAAACAGTTTCAGCTCAGAAGCAACAATATTATCTGTATTATATTCTACTTGCCTAGAGATGAAGTTTCTAACACCAATTGGCCAAGTTGGCATAATAGCATAGAATGTTGACAAACATTCCAGGTGCTCAGGGAATCAAACTGCCAGCATAATTTAAATTTAAATAAAAATAAAAATAGTTTAAACTAAACATTAGGAAGAACCTCTTGATAGTACAGGCTGCTCAACAGTAACACAAACTGCGATAGATAGTGGTGGATTCTTCTTCATTAGAAGCTTTGAAGTGGAGGGTGAGTTGCTACCTATCGAAGATGCTGCAAAGGTAAAGGACCCCTGGACATTTAAGTCCAGTCAAAGGTGACTATGGGATGTGGCTCTCATCTCACTCATCTCGCTTTTTGGACTGAGAGAGCCAGCGTTTGTTCAGAGACAGCTTTCCAGGTCATGTGGCTAGCATGACTAAATCGTTACTGGCACACAGAGGACCATGACGAGTGCCAGAGTGCACTGAAACACTGTTTACCTTCCCGCTGCAGCGGTACCTATTTAGCTACTTGCACTGGTATGCTTTCAAACTGCTAGATTGGCAGGAGCTGGGACAGAGCAACAGGAGCTCACCCCATTGTGCAGATTCAAACCGCCAACTTTATGACCAGCAAGCCCAAGGGGCTCGGTGGTTTAGACCACAGTGCCACCCATGTCTCAGAGATGCTGTAGAAGTGCATTTTCTACACTATCATGAGGTTGGATTAGATTATCTTTGATAGTCCTTCTAACTCAATGATTCAATGTCTCACCAAAAGGAAAGCTAAATAGCAGGAAGCCCAGAGTCTGAATGACTGAAAGAATGGTGCAGCATAAGGGTACAGCATAAGCAGTGGGAAGAGAAAGAAGAAGAGAAGAAAAGACAGATCAAGAAAATAGAAGCTTGACTAAGCAGAGACATGAACAAAGAAGAGATCTTTGGGGGGAAATGTACAGTGCTTATGTATAAGGGGCCTAATGCTGTGACTGGGGAGGGACTGGAGACAGGAGTGTGAGAGAAGTTGCCTAACTTGAAGGCCAAAGTACCGTAAACAATTGAATGAAAACCAGAGCATTGGAAAGGTAGAAGCATTTTGAAGAAAAGTGTCAAGGAGAGAGGAGGCAAAATCTCACAAAATAGCTAGGGAGAAGTGTAGCTAACCACTACTGACAGGAAGGAAGTGGACAAGCAAGGACAGTTTGCAGGTCTTGTTATTGTGGGTGTGAGAAACAATGGAATATGAAGTTGTCTAGACCAAATCAAGGAATTTCACTTATTCCTTCTACTGTGCTTTGTGATCTGAGAAATCTACAGCAGTGGAGTGGGCATGAAGGTTGAATACACATGGTGGTTTAAAACAACCCCTAGTTCTAGTAACAATTTATGAAACCTAAACTTGTAACTGTTTCTACTTTTAATGTTTCTTAACAACATCAACGCGGGTGGTGCTGTGGTATAAATCAGTGTTTTTCAACCACTGTTCCGCGGCACACTAGTGTGCCGCGAGATGTTGCCTGGTGTGCCGTGGGAAAAATTGAAAAATTCAAGAGAATTACTTTATATATAGTCAATATAGGCACAGAGTTAAAATTTTTAACATTTTCTAATGGTGGTGTGCCTTGTGAGGGATCCCACTCCCTCCCCTTTCGATTCTTCCCCAACCGTGACTCTCCCTAAGTTTCACTGTCCACTAGGATGAATCCTTCAGTGGTTATATGGGAGTGTCTCTGGGGTACCTCAGTGCTTTACGTTCGAAACAACTCTTGCCACCTATGGGATCTCCCGCCCTGGGTTCCCAAAATACTGCAGCTTGCCTTCCCTTTTTGGCAACTGCGTGGCACCTTTGGCTTCCCTGCCCAGTCCTCTGTATGCCAGGAAAATAAGCCACCCGTTCCCTCTATCACAGGAAACCCTTAGTGCTTTTCCCCTTAGCCACACCTCTTGAGGCACTGACGCACTGCCACAGTCAGCGAACGTTTAAACACTTTTAACTTTATTAAGGTAACGTGAAAACATGGATGTCTTGAGTTGTTACTGGTACAAATCTTCTCATATAATCCAGCTCAGTTATAATCTTTCCTGCATCCCGTTAGCATTGGTAATGACCTTTCCTCCCATTCCCCAAAGCCTAACCTCGCAGTTTCTCTTTCTAAACCTCCACACCCAACTGCCAAACCCCCAACTGCCTTTCAAGGTTGTTCCCCCTCCTTTTAGAATGCCAACTAACTCCGCCTCCCAGGGAACACCTACTTAACATGGGAGTGATATGTTAACCCATGATGAACCAGGCCTTATTCCGCCACATTCGTCCCACCCCCAAAGTCATTGCATAGGCATAGTTATACATTTTAAACAATGCCGAAGCAATGTATTGGAGCTTAATCAAAACCAACAACACAGTATTTCCCTTTTGTACACAACTTCTATGTTGCAACATAACTTAACAAATAATTTACTTTTTCCTGTATCTTATTTCCACCATAACAACTACTTTGGCACTTATACACATTTCTAATTTGGAATACCATTTGCTATCTTTCTATTTTTTTTTTCACTCTAGCATTCAGTCCTTAAAACATCTTGATAATGCATCAGCTATGACATTATCCTTCCCTTTTACATGTTTAATGTCAAAGTTGTAATCTTGCAAAGGCATACTCCATCGAATTAATTTATTATTGGTGCCTTTTACTTGGTTTAACCACCTCAAAGGAGAGTGATCGGTACACAGGGTGAATTTTCTTCCCCACAAGTAAGGCTTTAGTTTTCCAATCGACCACACTATTGCTAAACACTCCCGCTCTAACCTGTGTTGTTTTTTTTTGTGTGTGACAGGTCTAGGCCATTCATTAATTGCTTTGACCTTGCTGTGGTCAGGCCTGATGACCCCACTTCCTAAAATGTGTCCCAAATACCATACTTGCCTCATGCCAATTTGACCATTAACCTTCAATATTACCTGGTTTCTGTCAAAATATGGTTTCAACATATTGACATGAAAAACTTTACATCGTCTCTCTTCAACATTTAACTCAACTAGATAGTTCACCGCTGATAGTTTTTTTATCACTCTAAAGGGTCCATCCCAGGAAACCTCGAGCTTCCGCTGTCGTCTGGGCCTCAACACCAGGACTTGGTCACCAGTTTGTAAATTCCGATCTCTGGCGTGTGCGTCATACCATCTTTTCTGACGTAGTTGTGCTCTTTTTAAATTACAGGAAGATAGTTCCTTGAGTTCCTGTAAATCACTTTGTAGATCCTGAAGATAGGTTAAGACGTCCGCATTCCCAATGGGTTCCTTTCCAGTCCCATTCCGGGCCAATAAAACCACGCTTTTATTCTGTCTCTGGTTTTATTAATGCCTAGATAAGCAGCCATGGGTGACTCCAGTGCCAACTGTAAAACTTGTAGTCGGTATTTCCGGGGCAAAACCAACTTTTTTTTTTTCATTTTCCATTTGGCTGCACCTTTTCTCCTTTTGGCTATTTTCATTTTCCACTTGGCTGCACCTTTTCTCCTTTTGGCTATTTTCATTTTCCACTTGGCTGCACCTTTTCTCCTTTTGGCTGTTTTATGACGTCTCCCTTCTATTGCAGTAGACAGGCAGGGATTCTCTAAAGTCACTTCAGAGTCAGGACCCTGCACCTCATCCCACAAGTCTCTCAGAGATTCATCTTCCTTCTGTTCCACTAAAAACTGGGTGTTAGATTCCTGTGCATTCGGTAGCGTAATCAGTACTTCCTCTCCCACAGGCTCTGTGGTTGATGCATTAATGGCAGGATTTGAACCCACAAGGGCTTTTGATTCCGCTCTTGTGATAGCATGTATTTGAGGTCTCCGTTTGGCTAGGTCGTTGCCTATCAGGACAGGAACCTCCAGATCATCCCAAATACCCACTGTCCACTTGCCATTAAAATCTTGATACTGAATATTTACTTCTGCTACCTGCACCTCAAACTCCGGTACCCATATACCTTTTATGCTGTAAGATTGGTTTGGGAGATATTGTTCCTTAGGAATACAACTAGATCTCATCAGAGTAACTTCCGATTCAGAGTCCTGTAGTCCCACTAACTCTTGTCCATTTACTCTGACAGTCTCCAAAAATTCCTTATTAACCTCTTCCTCAGATCTCCAGACCTGCATAACTTTGGCCGAAGCCTCTGTTTGACTATACGTTGGCTCCTGGACTGATGTCTGCGGAAGGTTTTTAGTATCTGTTTGAAGTAACAGTTTAACTGGCTTCGCAACAGCAGCTGCAGTTTGTGCTTTGACCAGTAGAGGGCATTTATTTTGTATGTGACTCTCACTTTCACAAAAGAAGCACGTAATTTTCTTTTGAGGAGACATATCAGACTCGGATTGTCTGACAGGATTGGGTTCTTGTTTTTCCTTTCTTTCCCCAACCTGCCACAGTTTATTTTTCTGTGAAGGCTTAAAGAATGTGACTTCTTTACTATCTTGGCTCTGAGATAATTTTGCTCTTAGCCGTATCTCCTCCAGCCTCAGTCTTCCCAACTGCACTTCTCTCTCCATAGCAAATCTCTCCCGTTCTGCCTCAACCTTGGCTAATTGTATTCTTTCAGCCTGCATTCTCTCCTCAGCAGCTATCTTAGCCTGCTCCTTTTCTGCCTCAACCTTGGCTAATTGTATTCTTTCAGCCTGCATTCTCTCCTCAGCAGCTATCTTATCCTTTTCCTTTTCTGCCTCAACTTTGGCTAATTCTAATTTAAGTTTCATTAACTCCAGTTCGGAACTCGGATCTTCCCTTGCCTCAGATCCTTCTGTTCTCTCATCTCCCTTTGCCTCTTTAGCTTTCCTCAAATGCGCCATTTTCCTGACTGGAAAATCTTATCAAAATCACACAAAACTTGGCGTGTGGGCTTTGTTTACGGATCACGACGCTGCCACCAAATAAATGTGAGAGATCCCACTCCCTCCCCTTTCGATTCTTCCCCAACCGTGACTCTCCCTAAGTTTCACTGTCCACTAGGATGAATCCTTCAGTGGTTATATGGGAGTGTCTCTGGGGTACCTCAGTGCTTTACGTTCGAAACAACTCTTGCCACCTATGGGATCTCCCGCCCTGGGTTCCCAAAATACTGCAGCTTGCCTTCCCTTTTTGGCAACTGCGTGGCACCTTTGGCTTCCCTGCCCAGTCCTCTGTATGCCAGGAAAATAAGCCACCCGTTCCCTCTATCACAGGAAACCCTTAGTGCTTTTCCCCTTAGCCACACCTCTTGAGGCACTGACGCACTGCCACAGTCAGCAAACGTTTAAACACTTTTAACTTTATTAAGGTAACGTGAAAACATGGATGTCTTGAGTTGTTACTGGTACAAATCTTCTCATATAATCCAGCTCAGTTATAATCTTTCCTGCATCCCGTTAGCATTGGTAATGACCTTTCCTCCCATTCCCCAAAGCCTAACCTCGCAGTTTCTCTTTCTAAACCTCCACACCCAACTGCCAAACCCCCAACTGCCTTTCAAGGTTGTTCCCCCTCCTTTTAGAATGCCAACTAACTCCGCCTCCCAGGGAACACCTACTTAACATGGGAGTGATATGTTAACCCATGATGAACCAGGCCTTATTCCGCCACATGCCTCATGATTTTTTTCATGAAACAAGTGTGCCTTTGCCCAAAAAAGGTTGAAAAACACTGGTATAAATCACTGAGCCTTGGGCTTGCTGATTGGAAGGTCGGCGGTTCAAATCCCCACGACGGGGTGAGCTCCCATTGTTTGGTCCCAGCTCCTGCCCTAGCAGTTCGAAAGCACATTAAAGTGCAAGTAGATAAACAGGTACCACTCCGGCAGGAAGGTAAACGGTGTTTCCGTGCACTGCTCTGGTTTCGCCAGAAGCTGCTTAGTCATGCTGGCCACATGACCTGGAAAAACTGTCTGCGGACAAATGTCAGCTCCCTTGGACAGTAAAGCGAGATGAGCGCCGCAACCCCAGAGTTGTTTGCGACTGGACTTAACTGTCAGGGGTCCTTTACCTTTACCTTTACCTTTTAACAACATCAGAACAGTGCAAGCAATACCTCTAAAGCTTTCTGTAGTTTCTCTTCAAGCATTTTCTTCTCTTGTTCAAGAGTCTGAATATTTGCCTACAAAGTCAAAATATGTTCAGGCATTTAAATTCACAATTTGGGTTTCTTATCAAAATACTCATACAGCATTCTAGAATATGCTCCACCATTCCACAAACATACACTGCACCTATTACATAAAGATATGCAAACATATTTGGTTTTCCAATTGTGTCCTGGAGGATCTGTTCCAAAAGAAACTAATTACCAATGCATTAATTGAGTTGAAAGGACAGGCAATGAGGCCTGATTACTTTAAGTAATAAGTGAGGGGGATATGTTTTTTTGTGAAATAAAAGAATCCTTCTCTTCTGAAGCTATAATAAAGCATGTAATTCTAAATCAAACAATGTTACTGATAATGGTGTCACGACTGTGTGATATTGTATAGTAAAGATCAAGTAACAGCTTAATCATTGCCAAATTGAAATATGTCCAGAAAATATTTTATCCCTAAGGTCTTGTACATAGATAGAGATGAAAGAGGAAGTAGGAAGTTCAGCACTCTCTCTCACTTCCGTTTTCAGCTCTATGTGCTTTTCAAGGCTCAGATCAGGACCTGAGCAGCAAAACAGAAAGAGGACTGACCAGAAAGGATAGGAGGAAAGGGGTGGGTCGTAAGGTAGGAAGGAAGGAAAGGGACACTGGTATGGAAGGAAAATAGAGTGACCAAGGGAGAGGAAGTGAAATTCCACAGGAGATATGAAAAGTCGAGACTGGACTGCCCGGGCAAGGAGGGGGAGATGGTAAACACAAACATGTTGGATGCAGTAAAATGGATCCTCTTGAAATTGTGCAAGTCCCTGTCACTACCATCCAATCTGTCTCCATTTACTGAGCCATAGTAATCATGATCTGGTAGTTTCAAGCACAGCTATGTTGCAAAACATGGAACTAAGACATATACAGTGGTACCTCCGGTTGCGGACGGGATCCGTTCCGGAGGTCGGCCGGATCCCAAGGTTTTCGCAACCGGAGGACCCACTTCTGTGTATGCGGCAGTAGAACGCTTCTGAGCATGCGCGGGTGGCAAAACCCGGTCCAATACTTGGTCCAAAACCAGGTTTGCCACTTTTGTAACGTGAAATTTATGTAACCAGAGGGTTACATAATGCAAGGTACTACTGTATATATATATCCATAGACCTAAGCTGGATCTAGACAAGACAAGAAGTGTTTCAGTTAAACTTCATACAAGGAAATCCGGTTGGGAAAGACGGGACTCCACAGCACCATCTGCTGTCACAGTGTTATATAAAACACTTTTCCTTTATCAGTCTAGCTGAGTCCCCAGTGAAGGCTGGTACATTCAAACTACTGGGGCACAACTCTCCCAAGGGGAATGGCAAGCAAGCAAGCATTCATTCATTGTCAAGTCAGTCAGTCAGTCATTTAAAGCCATTTCAAAGCCACACACTTTTTCATGCCCCACAGACATTTTATACTTCTGAGCATTTTTGTCATTCTTCTTTTTCTCTGACCAATCAGGTCTCTGCACCACTCAGTCAATCTTAGTTGTAATGTATTGTTATGAGTTTGGGGGAAGGGTGGGGGAGTAGGCTGTATGCCAGACCCTCCTAATCCCTGGATCGAGCAAGTGTTAAAATCTAATCAAGACTTCTAATTCTTGGAACAGCCAGACTAACCTCCTGGTGAGCTGACAGCCTGGGTGAGGGTTTATTAAGAATAAAGGAAGGAGCTCTGTGGGACCATATATCATAAATACACCACAGTCTCCACTGTGCCTCATTACTAAAGGAAACACAAACACTAAGTAAGCATCTTGAACCCCTGGAATCTTGCATTGCTCAGAGATTGGGGTGGTGTGCAACAGTATGGTATGGCAAAGAGGCCCCTTCTACCTGTCTCTTGGGAGAAAAACCCAAAACCATGTGAAATTTGAGCACTAGAGCTGCAAGCTTTTCAGTTCTAGTTGTGAAGGTTCCATCTCTCTCCTGTTATAATTAGACAATTCAAGCTTCTGTATAGGATGAGGAAGGGTTGCCTTAAAGTGCAGTCCCAGAATGCTCAGAGCTGTTTCCTTGAAAGCCACATAGCATTAACTAAGCCCTAGGACTATGTTTGTCTTCACTGATCAGATGCTTGCTTTTTTTTCTTTTCTTTTCTTTTTTGTAATCCTCCGCCCCACACAACTGAACTGGTTTATTTGTGCAAGTGAACACCATGGGACACATTTATTTTTGTACAATAGCTGTTTTTTTCTTTTTTTTTTACTTACATCAATTTGTTTTTTGGATGGGGAGGTTTCATATTTTCCAATCTTACTAAAGTTAATGGACTAAATAGGACAATTAATTATAATGAGAGGGAAGGGTGGGAGTGCTGGAACATGCAATTATATTTTGATCTGGCGAGTCCAACAACTTGATGGTGGAAATGGTGCTTAGGTGTGCCTTAATCTTATGTAAATTTATATTACTATGTTACTACTCCTTTAAGTAAAAAATAATAAGAATAGAACTCTGAGGAAAGAGAAGCACGAACTGCTGGGGCAACTGAGAAGGACGATAGACTGTTTGAGTCCTCTCATAAACTGTAGGGATATTCTGCAAGAAAATAAAAGCAAATTTGGATACATCTTCCTTGCCTGAAGTGTAGCATCAGCTCCTGGGCGTTTATCTTTATTTGTTTGGTAAAACCTGGCCTGGAACTGTTTTAGGCTCTGACTGGATTCCCTTGATGTTACAGTTATTACTTTCTCTCTGGATATAAATTAATCAGATACGTCGATACTGCCATCTATCAACCACAGGCAGGGATTGCAGAGTTGAGGAAGTAGATTTCTTCATATTATATAGAGCTGTCGATTTCCTGCCTCCCATCCAGGGGATTCTTTTTCTCCTTGATCACATTTAGCCTCATTTCTTGTACTATTGTGTATTTTCCTCTCCCCCTGCCCTCCCCCATTTGTTCCTTGCTGCCCTGGGTAAGTTTTGTGAGAGTTGGAATGTCTTTGGAATTTGTTTCTCCCCTATCAGCCTTTGATTTTACTTTTCCTCCTCACACATCTTTCCTCTCTTCCCCTTCCACTTCATTCCCCTCCCTTACAGTTTGGGTGATTGTGCCTTTGATTATCAAATCAGTTTATTTTTTCTGAGTAGCTTTTACTTCTTCTGAGAGTGGGTCATGTGTGAGAGAGTTGTCTTGTTTATACCCTTCCCCTCTGCTTCTCTGAACTGTGGTAGTCATGATTTCGTTTCCTTCAGCACGTTTGTGAACCTCGAGTAGCTTCTTTGCTTGGTACCTCTGCTTTTTAAACCCTCCCATGTGATCCTTTATTCCCTGTGTATTTTCTCTTGTACCTTGGAGTACTATTACATTATCATTACATTAGCCCCATAAGCCTTTCACCCTGTTTGCTGCCTTCTCTTGGTTTGTCTGCTTCCCATCACATTACTGCTTCCCTGCCAGTTCTTGAGCAGAACTAAGGTGCTTCTTTTGGGCTGAATTAGAGCCTGGAGCAATCCTCATGGAATTCAGTGGGGCTTACTTCAAAGTAAAGTACAATTATTCTAGCATAAACTGACATTAGAACTTGTGACTGCAGTGACCCTTCTGAAGCAAGGTAAGACACTTAGATACTAAGTAATAAAACTGAAATATTTTAAGTTTCAACTGCTTCTTTGAAAAAGAGGCTAGGGAAAGAACCAGCATGGGGAGCACATAACTTTTGTCCTAGTAGAGAAGCAAATGTAACAGCAGGAACCCCTTTTAAATCACTTTTCAATTTAGTTAGGAGCTAACTGTTTGTAAAACTGCAGTGCTCAGATGTCTGCAGCATCTTTGCAAAGGATGCAGGCGTGCCAAGCTGGGCCCAACATTGGGGGAGTTGTCAAGCGTGCATGATGTCACACGTGTAACACTGACGCAAACACACACCTGTCGGGCCATTCCTGTGGGATATGCAGATGCCTGCTAGGCCATTCTGGCAATAACAGCAGAGGGCGTGGAGGGCGAAAATCACCCTCTAATCCTCCTGCCCCTGTCCAGCGCTTTGGCAATCATCTGGGTTGACGGGGGATGGCAGCCCCCTCAATATTGAAGGGTCTCATCCCCCTGCCTCAAAATATTTAGGGGGCTGAAGTCCCTTGCACCCCCTATACCGGGTACCCCTGAAAGGAGGAGGATATGTAGAAAACTAGAACAAGTTGGCTACACCCTTGTGACCTCCTAGCAGCCCCACCAGGTTTTGTAGGCAACAGCCATTGCTGCATAAATCCACAGTCAAAAGAAAACCACTATCAAATCATAGTCCACAGATATGTTCTGTGATATGTTGGTGGTTTTATCAACCCTTTTTGGGTTAAAGTTTATTTTTAAAAAAAAAATTAGAACTTAAGACATTTGCAGGGAACAAGCATACATATTACCTGAGCTTTAGCTAAGTCTTCTTTCATTTTTTGGTTTTCAGCTTCTTTGTGCTTTAAAGGAAAAGGAGTTGGTCTTGCTGGTCTGTAATTAAGAACATATAGGGCAAACTGTGATGTCAATAAGGCACTCAAAATACATTTTATTGTTCCTGCAGAGGTGTCATAAATTGGTGACACTAGAATAATGGTGCAGAATGTTCACAAACATTTATTTATTTATTTATTTATTTGATTCAATTTATGAATCACTTCACATAAAGTATCTTGTACCAATTTCATATTGGAAACATCAACAATAAAAACAACCCCATAGATTAAAACAATTAAAAATAAATCCATATGTAAAAGCAATAGACAATAGAAACAGTGTCTGTCTGAACAGACTCCTGATGAGATGGCATCTGAAGAAGGCCCTTTCCCATAGTGCTCAGTGACTGAATTGTTTCACTTGTTATATATACCCAATCTTTTAGGTATCCTTATCCAAACATGTATGAGCTTTGTACACTAATAGCAACAGTTTTAACTTAGCTTGGTAGTTAATCACACTGAGAGCCAGTGTGGTGTACTGGTTAGAGTGTTGCACTAGGACAGGGGTCAGCAATCTTTTTCAGCCGGTCCACTGTCCCTCAGACCTTGTGGGCGGCTAGACAATATTTTTTTTGGGGGGGGGGGAGATGAACGAATTCCTATGCCCCACAAATAACCGAGAGGTGCATTTTAAATAAAAGCACACATTCTACTCATGTAAAAACACCAGACAGGCCCCACAAATAACCCAGAGATGCATTTTAAATAAAAGGACACATTCTACTCATGTAACAACATGCTGATTCCCCAACCGTCCGCAGGCCGGATTTAGAAGGCAATTGGGCCAGATCCGGCCCCTGGGCCTTAGTTTGCCTACCCATGGACTAGGACCTGGAAGACAAGGGTTCAAATCTCTGCTCAGCCATGCAGCTTACTAGGTAACATTGGGCCAGTCACTGCCTCTAAGCTTAACCTACCTGACAGGGTTGTTGTGGAGATTATAGGACAAAGAGTTGTGGGGTGGGATATAAATGAAATAAATGAATGGCAGCCATTGCAGTTCTTTCAGCAATGATGTATCATGGTAGCTATAGTCTATGCCAATGAATAGTCAAGCCACTGCAATTTGCAATAGCTGCAGCTTCTGACTCAACCTCATGGGCAGCTCTGGATAGAACTGCTGCAAAGTAATCTGGATTTTACCAGTGTGTGGCCAGCAGTAGTAGTAAAGCTATCCCAGTCCAGAAATTGTTGCAACTGTCCTATCAGCCAAATTTAGTAAAAGGCACTCCTAATCAGTGATGTCACCTGGGCCCCTAGTGAAAGAGATAAATTTGAAAGCATCACAGACTGCTCCTTCAGAATGAGTATGACCCTGTTTAAAGTAGGTAATTTACCAATTATTCAGACTTGGGAACTGCCAGTCTTACCAAGATTCAGAGTTCAGAGTCCGTTTATTGGCACTCATCAAGCCCACCACAAAGTCCAGGCACCAGAGAAGTGCAACTGATGAAATGTCACCCCAAATGACCCAATTATCATTTCCAATGGCTTTATGCTACTATTAAACAGCAGTGTGAACAAAACGGTACCATGCAGCACCCCATTGCATGACTGCCAGGGGGGCAAGAGATGATCACCTAATGCTGTTGGAACCACTGTAAATGCCTCTAATACCCATCCAACCAAATCAGTTCAGGAGGAAGACATGGCCAAGTGTATCAAAAAGTTGCTGTGAAATTAAGTAAGGAAAAACTGCCAATATCATAAACACACAGCATCAAGACAAAGCATCCTACCCAAGTAAACCCAACAGAACTTAATAATAGTCATGCATGGGGTTGTAGAGTTAGTTACAGTGGTGCCCCGCTAGACGAATGCCTCGCTAGACGAAAAACTCGCTAGACGAAGGCATTCGTCTAGCGGAAGGCTGCCCCGCAAGACGAAATTGTCTATGGGGCTGCCTCGCAAGATGGAAAAAAAAAATTCGTCTAGCGAAAACCGCAGTTTGCATTGGTGCTTTGCTAGACGAAAAAACTGCTAGACGAAAAGATTCGCAGAATGAATTATTTCCGTCTAGCAGGGCACCACTGTATCTTGAATTTGGTGAATATCACTTCCTAATTTAAGTCAATTTTTTAGAAACAATTCTAGTTGAAGCCAGAAGCAAACTTTTCAGTGGGGCTTTTGGCAGGCTGCAACTGGTGGGGATACCAATAGAGGCACTTCTAGTTTGCCCAACTTGGCAAAACAAATGGGGAGTTTTGTGTGAGCAAAATGATGCTAGCATCACTCTGTGGGTGGAACCCAATGAAGATTGTCAGGGCTGGGTGGAGGGCACTTCCACTCCTCAAACAAACCAAGAAAGGGAGTTTAGGTTGCAACCTAGATTATTAATTACTTTTCTTACTTTTCTACAGTTACCGGTACTTGAGGTGGTTTTTCTTCAACTTTTGCTTTTTCTTTTTCCAGTTTTGATAACATTTTTTTCCTTGGATCTTGCGCTCCTTTTTCTTGCTGGTAAAAGTATGCAAGAAAACACCAAGAAGGTTACGTAAGAAAATTATTACTTGTTCCTTGCACTGTTGCACACTTGAAGATGCAATGGGCAGGAAACAGCACAGAACTTCCAGAGACCTTTCACAGAGGAAGAATAATATTTCCACTCTTCCCCTTGGTTACATTTTCATTCTTAAAACAGACACCATGAGGAGACAAAACAACAAAACATCATATATAGGGATGGAAAAACAACTGCATCTATTATATCCATTGTACTGTGTCATTTGTATTCATTAAGCAATATTACAATAAATAAGAACATAATGTGATATAAAAGACAGTTTCTGAATTTGCTCATTTTCCTTTTCCCCTTCTCATCCTTCTTCCTGTATAATGTCTGGCAAGAACCCATCTACACACATGTCCCACTTTCTGGACATTCCCAGGAAATTGTTCATTGGGCAGTTTCCATTATTGCTTACAGCAACATTTCCAATCTGCGAGCTTTCTCCCCTCTTCTACAATTTCTTCCTAAAATAGCTGTGGCCAATCAGCAAAAGAGGGACAAAGGAAAAACTGGTTTGTCTGATCTCTCCTGCTTTCTGAAATGTCAAATCTCTCCCTGTTCCTGCCCCAAAACGGTTTCAACCCCATTTTGGTTTCTGAACCAAAATGGTTCCCGCTGACCAGCAAATCACAAACAAGTAAGGAAGTGAACAAACTCCAGCTGTTTGGATATCTGAATCAGGTGTGCATATAGTGAAGTTTGGGGATAATTATTTACGTATTTTTCGCTCCATAAGACGCACTTTTTTCCTCCTAAAAAGTAAGGGGGAATATCTGTGCGTCTTATGGAGCAAATGGTGGTCCCTGGAGCTGAATTTCCATGGGGCCAAAAGAGGATCATGCTTTTTATTTTACAAAGAGAAAAGGGGGTATTGAAAGGACCCGCTCAGCAGCTGATCAGCAAGAGATCGGGAGAGAGATAAGAGTCCCGGCTCCCTTTCAGCCCCGCCCCCTTGCCCAGGCCTCCATTGTTGAATGTGCTGCAGAGGGAGGTTGTTTGTTTCCCCAGCGACATGTGACTGGCTGATTAGATTATCTGTCTGGAAACTGTAGAAAAGGCTCCCTTTCCTTTAGAAGCTGCAGAAATGTAAGTTGAACCCCATAAAAACGGGGCTTTTCTTCTTTGCTTTTCCCCCTTTGCAAAAAAGCTGCAAAACTTTTAGCTGATCCTCAAAAAACCAGGGCTTTTCCCATTGCAAAAAAAGCTGCAAAACTTTTAGCTGATGCTAAAAAAAAAGAGCTTTTCCCTTTGCAAAAAAACTGCAAAACTTTTAGCTGATCCTCAAAAAAACAGGGCTTTTAGAGGAGGAAAACCAGGAAAAATATTTTTTATCTTGTTTCCTCCTCTAAAAATGAGGTGCGCCCTATGTTCCAGTGCGCCCTATGGAGCGAAAAATACGGTATATTCAAATAAGTGAATGTTTGGATAGCGATGTATTCTATGCAGGTTCACTTGGAATTAAGTCTGTGTTCATTGGGTTTCCTCCCCAATAAGTTTGTTTAGGATAGCTGCTTCTGTAAAATATAATCATACCTGTGAAGCATTCATCTTTAAGTTCATCCTTCATTATCTCTTTATCTTGCATAAGCTTTCAAATTTTTGTTGAATCCTCTGTAATTTCTCAGTAGAAGTTTTGGAAAAATAGTTACCTCTGAACCTTTCATCTTTTGAAGTTCCTCCTCCATTATCTCCTTCTCTTCTGCAAGCTTTCGAAATTCTTGTTGAATCTTCTGTAATTTCTAGGTAGAATATACATTTTGAGGGGGAATAGTTTTAACATATTTGAAGAAATGTTTAAAAATTGAAATTAAGAAATGAAACGAATGAAAATTAAGAAATTAAAAAAGAATGGTGAAGCCATTTTTAACATTGACACAGCATAATGTCACACAAACAGCTTACTCTGGTGGAGGTCTTTTGATAGGGAATGTCTCATTAGACACTGATCTAAATGATGCTTGGGGAAAGTAATCATGGGGTTTGGGGTGAGGCATCACCAGCATGCTGATGACATTCATTTCTACCTCTCTTTTCCATCTGCTAACTTCAATATTTCTGGATATATTTCCGAAATTTTGTCAGAGATTAAAATGCACTGGATTCAAGATACTTATCTGAAATTTGGTGCAATTCTCCTGTTTTCTTTTTAGGTATTTAAAATTCATCTCATTTATTACATTAAAAATACAAATACTTGCACTATTACCGTATTTTCTATATTATAGTGTTTTGCATCCAGTGATTGCTGTGAACACTCATACAGTTTTTAAAGTATTATACTCACACCTTCCAGCACATCCTGCTCATTTGAAACTCTGAAAAGTATGAAATATATGTTTCTTAGTTTGTACTTTATAAAACTTCAGTAACTTCTAGCAGGAAAGACCCTGCTCATATCATATATGTCACAACCCCATATAGATAAAGGGACATAAGCACCCTCTAAATTTAGCACAGTGTGAGATTTCATTATATGCAGTAATAATAATAATAATAATAATAATAATAATAATAATAATAATAATAATAATAATAATAATAATAATTTATTTGTACCCCGCCCATCTGGCTGGGTCTCCCCGGCCACTCTGTGCAGCTTCCAACAAATTTTAATCTGTGATATTCTAATGTATTTTAATAACTTCCCTAAACTGGGCTGCCTTCAGGTATTTTCTAAATGTCAGGTAGTTGTTTATCTCTTTGACCTCTGATGGGAGGGCGTTCCACAGGGCGGGTGCCACTACCAAGAAGGCCCTCTGCCTGGTTCCCTGTAGCTTTGCTTCTCGCGGTGAGGGAACCGCCAGAAGGCCCTTGGCGCTGGATCTCAGTGTCCGGGCTGAACGATGGGGGTGGAGATGCTCCTTCAGGTATACAGGACCGAGGCCATTTAGGGATTTAAAGGTCAGCACCAACTCTTTGAATTGTGCTCGGAAACAGACTGGAAGCCAATGTAGATCTCTCAGGACCGGTGTTATGTGGTCCCGGCGGCCACTCCCAGTCACCAGTCTAGTTGATGCATTCTGGATTAATTGCAGTTTCTGGATCACCTTCAAAGGTAGCCCCACGTAGAGCGCATTGCAGTAGTCCAAGCGGGAGATAACCAGAGCATGCACCACTCTAGCAAGACAGTCTGCGGGCAGGTAGGGTCTTAGCCTGCATACCAGATGGAGCTGGTAGACAGCTGCCCTGGATACAGAATTAACCTGCGCCTCCATGGACAGCTGTGAGTCCAAAATGACTCCCAGGCTGCACACCTGATCCTTCAGGGGCACAGTTACCCCATTCAGGACCAGGGAGTCCCCTACACCCACCCACCCCCTGTCACCCAAAAACAGTACTTCTGTCTTGTCAGGATTCAACCTCAATCTGTGTTTATATTTAGGTCTATTTAACAATCCACAGGTAGCCATAGTTCTCTGGGAACTAAAGATGATTTGCTTACAGAAGTGCCAAAATATAATTAACTGGAAATACAAGTTTCTACAAGTTATAATATCATTGTCCAACCTGGGCATGGATTACAAGTGGCATATGCACCTGGAATCTGTGGCACATCTTGGCTAAAAGCTCAAGGTTCTGTGACCCGGGTTATTGCCTGTACTCCTGTAATGCATTAATACTGTACAGATTTTCTATGTAACATATCAAATATATTATGTACCTGTGTAACTTGTTTGTCTGTCTTTCAAATACTTTCATTATTTCTAGCATGCGATTATTCATTGATTCCATTGTTTCTGAACAACAACAAAATAAAATATTTAGCTACTTAGTTAAGTTTATAGCCTTTAGTTTGCCCCAGAAATGGGTATCCAAAGTGACCAGCACCAGTTAATAATACAACTTAAATATTTATTATGCAGGACATAGATTTGTTCTATTATTCAATGCAATGTAACATACACATATAAATGTAGAATTCAACAGAAACTTTAGGTCTTCCAGTGCCATGACCCATACAGGCAAGGATTTTTCACATCCTACTCTGGAGATATTGTTAGTAATTGAAAAGGGGGGCTTATAAAATCAGCCACACCTGTTCAATTACTCACAAATAGGTCTGGTGGAAACAGGGTCAAGCTTCCACCATCACTGCCTCTCTCCACCAAGGATCTATCCTAACCTTCACTCAACTATTATTGGTAACTGGAGGATCACAGGCATCTCTTATAAACGAACCCAACATCTACTCAGGGCAGAATATGCAGGCTACTTGTCATGTGAGTAGGAGTATAAACATATTGACCATGCAAATGCAGGGATGAGTAGGGCCAGTGGATCTCTGTGGGGTGCATGAATGGTAGACTTCACCAGCAGCAGAGGTATAGGAGCCAACTCCTAGGGGCTAAGGGGTCTTCAGCTCCCCAGTAAAATATTTGAGGGGACTGCCTCCCCAGTTAATGGGCATTGCCATTCAAATGGTGTGCTATATAGTGTCATGTGATTGATCATGAAGAGCAGGACTTACTTGCCCCCCTCCCCAATATTTTATTCAAGTTGGCACCCCTGGGCAGAGGAAGTGGTGGCAGGTAGAAGCAGATAGCAGAAAGGGGTAGACAAAGGAAGTAACAGAAAGAGGAAGACTCACAAAAGGGGTGCCACAAATTATGAGAGAAAAGGGGTGGCTCCATCCACTTTTCATTCTGGATCTTCCCACCATTTGTTCCAGCCCCAGACTGGCTTTTCCTGGTTCTAATTCCCCGCCCCCCCCAATGATTCTGATTCTCCACTCCTCCACTGGGATATTAAAGTGGTTAATGTTGACCAGATCATGCCCTGAGATTTCAGCCACTGCCATTTCAAATTCTAAAGAACTTACGTTGGCCTGTATCATCTTGGAAAACTTGTACCATATTCATTACATCCTCAGTTGCATGTTTCATAGCAAGTTCTGAAACAGAACATTTTATTACTCAGTTTAAACTATTGTAGCAGTTCTTCAAATGTATATACAGTAATTCATAAGCAAATGTCAAATAAATAAATAAACTTGTAAAATAGAAAGCTTTTTCTTCTTATCCATGCTGGCTAGGTTTAAACCCTAAAACAAATCAATGAAATGATGGTGCCAACTGACCTTTCTCTGAAACAGTGTTACTAAATAGGCTATGATTTGGGAACAAAATAAAGAAGAAATGGGTAGTTATAATGTTCCTTTTTAAATTTCTAGCTACTTCTCATCAGCTCATGAAAAACTAACTTAGAAAATAAGTCAAAATTTATTTATTGTTTTAAAAAAACCTAAGAAATAACCACCTACCGTATTTTCCAGGTTCAGAAGTTGCCTGGCCCCACTCCCTTGCACTCACCCCCCTCCCCTGCACCCCCTCCCTTGTGCCTACCCAGCTCTACAACTCCTTAACCCCCAACACATACATCCTTCTCCTTAAACATCATTTATCCAACCAGGACATCAGCAGCAGTGCTCCAGTGACAGGAAGCAGGAAGAACTCCATTTTATAACCCTTCAGCATACAGAGACTGTACCAGAAATAATGACCTGGTGCACATTGAGAAACTAAGGGCCATCAGGACCTTCCTGGGGGCCTTTCTTTCTTGCTACCAAAAGAGGAGAAAGGGAAGCGATGTCTCTGATTTTTTCAGCCGATATGCAATTTTTGCAGTTGTGTTTCAAATGGGATTGGTGCTGTAAGATGGGTAGGTATACCACTAAATCATAGTATCAGGGTGGTTTACGGCAACAAAACAAAACAGCATTCAAGGCAATACAAATAATCATTAAAGTGAATGGCTAATCAATTTAAACAGCTGCAAAGGTGTGTCAGCATAAAAAGTTTTCAAGTCAAAATCATGGGTGCCTACTAAAGTGTTTTCCAGAGCATCAGCCTGACAGCACTAAATGCCTGATATCTAGTGGAGGCCAGATGGGCCACTGTAGCATGAGGGACAACTAACAGTGCTCCTCTAGATGACAGTAGCCATTTATGAAACTTACTCCTAGTAAGTCTCATTAACTCCAAGCCTCAACCAAAAATATTGTAGTTCCAAGTCTGGCAAAGTGGTTTTCTTTGCTTAATTTTGTTTTTAATACAAATAATACATAAACAAACATATATACTAGGTATGGGGGATAAATTCAATTCAGTTTGCATTTAAAGCCAACAGGCTAAGGAAGAGTAGCCAACTGACTGAGACCTTGTTGAATGCCTTCTCTCTGCACATAAGACAGTGATATAACCACCACCACCCCACACACAAACCATATATTAATGAAAATAACATACAATACGCTTTATGTTATGAGAAATTGCTTGCAAATGTGTACATTAGTCAAAACCACTTAAAATGTGTTATATTAAGAGAAATTCAAACAAAAATTAGGGGGAGGTTGTAAAGATTTTTAAAATAGAAATATGCAAATTGTTGAAGACATATGGAAAAACCAGGAGAAGCAAAATTGACAAATTCTTCCATCCCTAACATATGCAGAAATTACAAGCATCATTATGAAAATAAGGAAACAAAATAATATAAATACAGCAATTATTTAAAGAAAGCATAGAGTTTCAAATAAATCAAGATTACACTCCATTTTTATAAGGCAAATTATATATTACATTCCATGTCCCCAATTTCCTACCTTGTTAGCCCAGCTTCCTTCAGCCTCCTTATGACCTGTCCAGCATGCTCCACAGTCAACTTATTTCTTATTTCTCATACTCCACCCAAAACATATATTTTGCTTCCTTTGTCTCCATATTAAATCACAATCCTTACCTTCAATAATATGTTTTGGGTCTTTTGGAGCAGGAGCCACAGGGGTTAATGTTTTTTTCTTTTCACTGTCAAAATATGAAGTATTTGTCAAAATGTGAAATATTATAAATATTAAATCTAATTTTACAAGCTGAAAGTCAGTTTTTAAGAAAATTAAATTTCTAATTTTATATAATTAGGTTACATTTGGTGAACAAAATGCATTCTTATATTAACTAATAAGATCCACTATAATAATTAGAGTATTACATAGGAAACAGCTCATGCTTAGGACTTCCGGCGAGGGCGCCATTGCCGGCGGCTGGGAGTCGCTTCGGCAGCGAAGCGACTCCGGTTTGCCCGGGGGCCAGGAGCACCGCGACCGCACAGCGGGCTCCAGGAAGCCGCGGGAGGAGCGTCCCACGGTCAGGGCTCTCCAGCGGGCCCCTTTGCGGCGACCCTTTCTCGGGATTCCTTCGTAAGAGGGAGTCCCGAGTGAAAGGGCCACGTCGTGGGGCTGTGGAGGCTGTCCCCAACCGGGCAAACGAAGCGGCGGCCGCCGCCGGCTTTTGAACGCCTCGTTTTTCCTCATTTGGACTGTAATACAAAGAAACCCGTAAGATGTAAGTACGGAGGCTTATTTGACTCTAAAATTTTCTCAATTGGCTTCTGGGGAGGAATGTCAAAGAGGGAGTCCGTTCCTCTTCCCTGTGACTGTAGACTGTAACATTGAATCTGGCTGCTGCTACTTTTGGATAGAAAGTTTTTTTTTTTGGACTTTGAGATTGACTGATTAAAAGATCCCCCTCTGGGGAGGACTGAGACTTTGGAAGTATTTTCTTTGGAGAGACAGTGGATTAAAAAAAATTTGCGCTCTGATTAGGGAGAAATGGCGGCTGTAATTGGAATTTGAGGATGGAAAAGTACTGAACTTTGTTATTTCCTGCCTACTGCTGCCCTTTTCGGTTTCGTTTTTCATGATGCCTACAGACTTAGAAATGACTTCAGAACAAAGGAATTTTTTGGAACTGGAACTTTGGCCCGCCTGCGCCCCCCTGCCTGGCTTTTGGGATCGGCAGCAGGGCGCGGAGTGGTGGAGAAAGCAGCATCCCGGCTGCTTTCTCCACTCTGCGCCCTCCCGCCGATCTCAAAAGCAGGCTTTTGGGATCGGCAGCAAAGCGCAGGGTGGAGAAAGCAGTGGGGATGCAGCTCTCTCCACCCCTCGCCCTGTGTGCCGATCCCAAAATGGGATCCGCGGCTGGGCGCAGGGTGGAGAGAGCTGCATCCCGGCTGCTTTCTCCACTCTGCGCCCTCCCGCCGATCTCAAAAGCAGGCTTTTGGGATCGGCAGCAGAGCGCAGGGTGGAGAAAGCAGTGGGGATGCACCTTTCTCCACCCCTCGCCCTGTGTGCCGATCCCAAAATGGGATCGGCGGCTGGGCGCAGGGTGGAGAGAGTTGCATCCCGGCTGCTTTCTCCACCCCGCGCCCTCCCGCCGATCTCAAAAGCAGGCTTTTGGGATCGGCAGCAGGGCGCAGGGTGGAGAAAGCAGTGGGGATGCACCTTTCTCCACCCCTCGCCCTGTGTGCCGATCCCAAAATGGGATCCGCGGCTGGGCGCAGGGTGGAGAGAGCTGCATCCCGGCTGCTTTCTCCACTCTGCGCCCTCCCGCCGATCTCAAAAGCAGGCTTTTGGGATCGGCGGCTGGGCGCGGGGTGGTGGAGAAAGCAGCCGGGATGCTGCTTTCTCCACCACCCCACGCCCTGTGCTCATCCCGCTTGCTTTGAAGGGAGCTGGGGACAGGGGTGAAAGCTCACCCCTCCTCCCCAGCTCCATTCAAAGCAAGCGGGGATGAGCCGTTGTGAAGGGGTGCATGGTGCCCCTTCAGAGCGGCTTATCCCCGTTTTTTTTAAAGGGAGCCTGGGAGAACACCCATACACCCCCGTACACACACGCACACACCTTGACTTGATTCAACACACATACACACCCCCTGAGTTTATTCAACACCCCCTTTATTTGATTCAAAACAAACACACACACACACACACCCCTACATGCACACCTTGACTTCATTCAACACCCAGGAGAGCAAGCCCAAGCTTGCTCAGAATACGAGAGGGTTTTGTATTTGGGGCATCAAAAGCAGCAAAGCATACATGCATTTGGGACCATATGGGGTGCATCTCTCTCCCCTCATTAGAGAATAATAACTGGGACTAGCCATCAAAAGTCACAGATCAGACATGCTCATATTTTTCATTGATATAGCAGCTATAGCAGCTGACTGCATGATCCTGTATATATAGCATTAAGATAAGAAACAATATATGCAGTGTTATATTTGTTTTAAATGTCGCAATGGTTTTGCGGCTCCCAGGTTTTTTTTTTCCCCTTTGGAAATGGGTCCAAGTGGCTCTTTTTGTCTTAAAGGTTGCAGACCCCTGAACTTGGCTAAGGAACTTAAAGAACTTAAAGACTTAATTTGTGAGTGCTATTCAGGGATTTCATCGGAAGAGGAGAACACGCAACTCCAGGATGAGGGAAGGCCCTGTCGACGTGAGAAGTCCAGGTCCGGTTATCGCGACGTTATAACTGCCCTTTGGGGTGGGAGCCCAGAGGAGCAGGAGCAACAATTTTGGGAACTACAATCGCAACTTAATTTGAAGATGGATCTGGAGATGCTTGGTGGTGATGTACTATTCTCTCTGAATGGCTCAGCAAAAAAGCTTTGGGACAATACTTTGATTTTTGGATGTTTTGGAAAAGTGGACATTCTGGACTTTGGGTTGGGAAGAGAATGGGGGGAAGCCTGGTGGGTGATTGAGACGGTAGGAGAGAAAATGGCAAAAAGTGGGGTAGGATGAAAGAACAGATATGATTAACCAGGAAGGCCTACCACGGTACCCCGACGTCAGAGAGTGAAAATAGACTAGGAAATGCAGCAGTTTTATGGTATTGAGAGAAAGAAAAGGTTATAAGAAGTTAAAATTGGCAATAAGAGGTAATATTGTTTGTCAGAAGTTATGTGATGTAAGATTTTGAGATAAAGGTTAAGAAATTTAGTGAATGTATGGTTAAAATAATTAGTGATGTTACTAAAGTAAATTAGAACTGAACGCAGGAGAGAGAACGGGGGAAGTCCCCTTAATAAGATTTGGAACTAGATCAAATTAATAGTTGGTGTGTTCCTGTTTGTAGGTATGTATTTGCTTTTCTTTATTTAGTTCATGTTGTGTGTTATATTTGTTTTTTCTTTGATTATATGTTATATGTTGTTGTTTTGTGTGATGGTATTTGTTAATTTTTGTGGAAAATCAATAATTTTTTTGGGGGGGGGGGGAAGGAAACAGCTCATGCTTAATCTTTAGTGTTCTGGAAACAGACTCATAACAAGATATAATCAGCCAACCAAACAACATATACTTTGGGTTTTCCCCCAGAATTCTTCAGCCCCTCATACTGTTAGACCTTTAAAGAGGTACACAGATGGTGATAATGTTATAGTTTCTAGTCTTTCATGATTGTTAAGCAAATGCCTTGATTGTGCTTCAGGAAATGGAAAGGTCTAATAAAATATTTTTCTATAATCGATATAACAAATCTATATTTTATTGCTATTAAACCTAACTATTTCACAGCACTCTTACTGTTTAGGAGCAGAAAGCTGAATAAGCTTGGGCAGTTCTTGAATACGGCCTTTCAAATCTTCAAGCTTTTGGATGCGGTTCAGTAATTTATTAATGTTATTTGATATGTTTTTATCAGCTACTGGAATTTGCCAATCTGGAATAATTTCTTCCTCGCCTATCTGAAAAATAGATATCAACATATTAGCACAATATATTATCCTATTAACTTAGATTATTTGTTAACTGGGGGACCAGACCTGAGCTACGCAAGTCCTCAGAAGTACTGACCCTATTGCTGATGAAGTTATAGCAGTGGTTTTCAACCCTGGAGTGCCTTGAATGATAGTCAGTAGTGCTGCAGGCAACACTAGCCTCTGTCCCTCTTTCCTTCCTTCCCTCCTCTGATGCCCTCTCGAGTCTCTGCTTCCCAAAGGCTTGTGTGCTGTTTACTGTAGCAGCCCTGACTACAAGCTCCCCAGGGAAATGGTGCCTCTGGGGCTGGTCAGAGGGTGCTGGTTACCAGGAGCTGAGGCAGCCAGCACCCCCTGACCAGCAAGCGGGTGAGGGAGCCCAGTCAGCCAGTCTGCCAGTCCTTGCTGTTGGGAATGGACAGACAAGTCCAAGGCCCCTGTGGGCACCTCTCTTTGGGGCAGTGGGAGGGCAGCTCAGATACCAGGGGTGGCAGCAGCAGCTGCCCAGAAGACTCCCAAAGAGAGGGGACAGGAGACTAAGGGAACACTCCACAAGGGAGGGTGTTCGAAAAAGGATTAGAGGCTGCCAGCTCTGCAGGCAATGGGTGACATAACTGGGCTCCTGAGCCTCACAGGGATGCTGCAGAAAGAATGTAGTTGGTCAAGGGAGCCATGGACTCAAAAAGGTTGAAAACCTCTGAATCAGTTGAGAACAGTAACTCCTGAGACCACCATCTTAGAAGATACACCCATCAAAGAAGCTACAGGGTTAAAGCAACTGTTACACCATGACTGGGCTCAGACCCATCAAGTTCAACCCCAGGACTACAGGAGCAGAGGCTCTTCTTTACAGAAAATCAAAACCAGAAGCTCAGATCTGCCTGGCCTCATGAGGAAAACATTCACTGAGCCGTACTCATGAGGAGGATGCATCATTCCTCAAATGATCCAGCTCAAAGCCCTGCTGACAGGTCAGAAAGAGGTGGATCAACTATAAAACTTCTCAGTGGAAGCCTAACCCAGGCTAACGCAACAAACAAATCTTGCTCTGCTCCCTGTGACACCTTATTGAGCAGCTCCCCTTCTATTCTGCATGTTCTCATCTTTGACTTGATGCACAGCTACTGTTACGGCAGACTATTAAACCACATAGCAATGGTTGCAGGAATGGGATAGCCGGGAAGAGGCATCCCAAGTCCCTGCACTGCATAGAGTGCTTATGTAAAAGCTGAACATTTCTGGGTTGTTGTTTTTTCATATGTATAACAAGCAAACAAGTAATATTTTACTTGAGCACACTCAAGAGATGCATGCAACCTAAATAGCAATCACTAAATTAGCAAAACTATTTAAACTTACATGGGAGCAAACTCCACTGAAATTGATGTTCAACTCATTTTATTTCGGCAGACAGAATATCACAGACTGGTTTACAATTACTAACAATAAAATAGCTTTAAAAATACTCAGCTGAAATTGATGTTGTAAAGTTAATCATAAAGAAGAAGCAACAATGCATATACAGAAATGCTTTTCACTGTAACAATGCTTTATACTGCAACAATATTTTCCACATATTTCCTATAAAAACTAATCAACCAACTTTCCAAATGTTAGTTTACCTCTTCCATCTCATGGACCTCCTTTTCAAACCACTTGAAGAAAAATAAATAAATAAAATTAGGCATTGACAAATTATTATTTTTTCAAAAATACAACAGGTTATAAAAATATTAATAAATGAATGAATGAATTTCTTACCTGAAGCAATGACTCTAATATCTAAGAAAGAAAATTAAAATCACTAGGTGTTTCTGTTACAATTTAACACCAAAAAAAAAAAAAAATCTTTGTACTGTACATATAACACAAGGTTTTCACAGTAAATAACTACCCTTTTCATACATGCATTTCATTCTGTGTAGAGGTGTACCTAGGCTCCCTTGCCCCCTTGGCAAGGAGCTGCATCAGTGCCTCCCTCCCTGTCCCTTGTGTCCTTGGCAAAGAGATGCTGACCACACAGAGCAGTGGAGGAGTGGTCCAGGGAGCACAAAAGTGGGCCAGCGGTCTCCTAGCCACTCTGAGCCAGAGTGGAGAGCCGTTATTTTTGCACACACATCTCATGGCTTGTGCCCTTGGCAATGACCAATCTAGCCAACCCATAGGTACACCACTGATTCTGTGATGACTTCAAGATCAAATGAGAACTTTAGTGTAGTACTATAATGAAAGGGGGCAATTGAACTCTTTTGTGTAAGTTCCCCACCTGGGGTACTCTGAGACCACCTTGGGTTTTCAGGACTGCTGGGACCAGGAGATGGAATAGAGCTGACAATAACAAAATAACAAGTGATAAATTTTAATGCACCATCCTTGATCATATCAGCTAGTGTTCCTATTACAAGATTACAGTAGTTGACTACTCTATTTTAATAAGCTTATTCTGTTCTTGCCATAAGGGCCATGCTTAAATGAAAAAGAGGGTATTTGTCTTAATCACAACAGAATATTCTTGTTGGTGGTAACCATTCGCTCTCAAGGGCTGATTAATGACTATAATATATGTGTTGTCTCATCTGCACTCGATATGGCATCAACCAGGGATTTCATCATACATATGTAACCAATTCCTGCTTGTGAATGGTATGTACAGTACTAGGATCAACAGCGAGTTCACCTTAAGAGAGAGACTCTCTTTCTGTTTACCACAATAGCAGTGTGTTCACATAGCTCAGGGAAGAGTCAAATTACACACATAGTATTGGGAAATGTGCTGAGTTCCAGTTGCACTTGGTAACAGAACAGGCTAAATATTTATTAGAATAAGACAAAAACCTACTAAGTACAGAGAGAAAGAAAATCCAACAGCAAAATAAATTTGTATTTATTGTTTATATTTCATAGTACATACTTGTTTTTCTTCACGAAGTGCACAATCTAACTGGTTACTGAGTTGTGAACAACATATCAGGAAAGTAGTCATATCTTCAAGTTCTTCCTTCTAGCAAAGGGGAAAAACATTTCTACAGCATTTTCTGACTTTAATTTCTTTAAAATGTAATCTTTATTTGGTTAGAATACTTCTGAAACCCATACTAGCTTTGTTTCAGTTCTTATTTTTTTAACATATTGAACCAGCTATTTTGCTTCAAATTAAATATTTGCATTTTCTGTAAAATGAAAAGAATGAGGCAGTTAGTTAGATTTCAATCCTATGCCCATCTACTTAGTAGCAAGTCCCAGTGAAATGCAAACTCCCAAACCAGGAAGGAAGTTATTCTCCTGTTCCCCAGATCCTATTGCCATTTTCATGATAAAACATAAATTTCCCTTGTCACTTTGTGGAATGTAAAGATTGCTCTAGCTGTGGAGACAATCACTGTCATGTAAATTCTCCTACTAAGCAAAGCTAATTGAGCTCCCTGGTATAAACAAACAAAGCAAGTTGAGAGAATGAAGTGGCATTCACTGAAAAACTAATAAAATGCATTATTGAGCCTATTATATGGCAGCATAAATAGTTATTCTCTGCCACCACTTCAACCTTACAGTATTTCTTCACAAATGTGATACCCAAGCTACAGAATTCATTAAGTGGTGGCCATGATGGCCAGACCTGCAACATTAAGGGTAAGAGGTGGATGCTGGCAGCAGGTCCGGCCATCATGGCTATCACTTACTGAATTAAAAAGAAATACTTCTTTTTATCTGTCCTGAATCTTATAATATTAAGCTTCATCAGATGACACTGGATTTTAGCATCAGATACTAGCACTAGAGAGGGACCAATATCATATTAACTTTTACATGTCTTTTTTCCTAAATTTGAAAGCCCCTAAAATTTTGTAATCTTTACTCATAGGGGAAATGTTCTAGTGTTGTTACCATTTTGGTTGCCCTTTCCTGAATCTAGTATTTGGGGAGAAATACTGTATTGTGGAAAATTGTGTAACATCTACTTTTTGAACAAAGTGCTGTTCAAATATTTAACACCATTGCATCGTTTAGAACAGGAGTGGGGTTCACAGGCCAGTGGTCTGCAGAACAAGTGACTAAGGTGAGTGGGACCAGATGCAAACAAATTTGACTTGCTTTTGTACAGTAAGCTACACTCACACAGAACTCAGAAGTTTCTACCTGCAGTCACAGCTTTCTATCCACCATCCTAATAAGCAAGATGAATTGTCACAGTTCAAGGACAAATTCCAGCCAACCCCCAAAGAGGATGACACAGAGGACCAGTGAGGGGTGTGACCAAGGAAGGGGGCATGACCTGGGAAGAATAGTGAAAGCTGCAGAGAGAGGCTTGGAGGGACACATCTTGCTCCCAGAGATGTCATTTCCCATCCTTGGTTTAGGACAAAAAAGTACCACTGTATAATTGGCAGTCAACAGTTATCCATCCTTCAGCAACTATTTGTAAGAACTATTATATTTATATACTATTGTAAGACAGTATATCAATACAGTATACACAACTAGCAAACATGAAACCTATTAAAAGAATATGTGAAATTATTCAATAAGCATACAGGTGCTGTAGGTTCCCCTGCTGCCACTGCCGCTGCCTCTTCTTCTTTTATTTCTTCATTTGCATACACACCTTCCATTTTGTGTACAATCTGCAGAAAGTGCCAAATGATTTTTATTATCTCTCACTAGTCATACCCCCTACTTGTATTATACTAGATGCCTGGTGCCAAAAGTCATTGTTTTACCTGATGATAAAGGCAGTGGTCTATTGTACAAATGTTTGTTTCAGGAAGGTGGAATAGTTGCTGAATAATATTGTGTCATAAGTTAGTTTGGAACATGAAAAAGTTTTATACTTCTTGGGATCTTACATCATTTGCTGACACTTTACAACAGTGGTTCGAACTAGATCCAGCAGCCATAACCAATTATCACCTTCCTATCCCCCTAGCCAAAGTACGATAGATAGACAGGACTGCCCACCTTTCAATCATCTGACATCACAGTATCATCAGGCACCCCACTGAAAAGAACCATGATAGGGTAATCTCAAAAGAAAAAACTGATTCTAGGTTTTATAATTTTTGTAATAGCTATTCTTCCTAGCCATGACACTAGCACCAAGTTTTTAAGTTGCATATGATTTGGTATATTACCAGGAATAGATTGAGTTTTAATAAGCTGCTTATCTTTTCGGGGTTCTGAACTCCTTGGTAGTTAATAGTGTCCACTCAAATAGGAATTCCTCTTAATTCTTACAATTCTTACAAGGAAACATTTAGAGGGAGGAATTTAGGATGCAAACTATGTTGGCATACTGAATTCAACAGTCAAGACAGAATGAACATGCAAAAATTCAGTGATTGTCCTACCTCATTTAGATGCACAGTGATATTCTTAAGAACGTCCATTTCATCTAGCACTCTATCTTTATTTGTTGATGGAAGGGCTAAAGAGTACTGTGCAACAGATTCTGTTGGAACTGAAGGCAATAAAAGCATTTGCCCAGGTTCATAGCCCTGTTTACTTTTCCTCTTTTCATTAAATGAGGAATATAGTGGTTGATCCTTAATTCTCACTTTGGCTGGCTTCATTGTTCTTATTCTGTTATTTTTTTAGGAAGAAAGAAAAAAAATTGGTTCATATCATTAAAAAATAAAATAACACATTTTTTAAAATAAATACTTCATTTTTCATGTGAGCGCTATAAGGACTTTTCAGGACTATTGCACACATAAACTTATTTTCAGCTTCTGCCCTGTGGTCAAATGCCGGCTCCCTCAGCCTATAGAGCGCGATGAGCACTGCAACCCCAGAGTCGTCCGCAACTGGACCTAATGGTCAGGGGTACCTTTACCTTTACCTTAAATTGAAGGAACTGTCACACTAACCCCTGACCCAAACCCAGATATCTCATCCTCTACTGATGGTCCAAATCTCCCAGAGCCAAGAGACCTAGGGAAACAGACACCCCTATCCCCTACAGCAACTACTGAGAAGGGGGTTGGACTGGATGGCCCTTGTGGTCTCTTCCAACTCTATGATTCTATGATTCTATGGCCCTAGTATCCAGGGAGAGCACTTAGCAGGTCTGCCTCCAGGGCATACCTTAGAAAAATTCTCAGGCTGTGTCCCTAACTTGCGGGCACCAGAGGAGCCCCAGTCATTTGACTGACTGATTGATTGATTAATTTTTTACATAGGGCAGTTCACAACATAAAAATACAAAATGAGAACACAAACTACATAATAAAACTAAAGCAAAAAACAAACCAATAACCCCTGTGCCACAAACACGTTTAAAAGGCCATAGAATGCTTGGAGATAACATAACTTTGATACCTATATTGGAGGGGTTGAACTAGATGGCCCTTGAGATTACCTCCAACTCTATGATTCTATTATTCTGTTCAAGCTGGAGGCGGAGGCTGCACAAGAGTAAATCTTTTCCTAGTTATCTTTTTTCATAATGGACAAAAGGAGGCTACTGCTCAAATTCTGTTCAGTGACCCTTCTGCTCAAATTATATGTTTGTATGTTCCCCAATATTCTGTTTGACTCAATGTACCTGCATCAGAAGAGTTCTGTTCAGTATTTTAGTGGCTTCTCAGGTGATCTAATGTTCCTAAACTGATAAGGGAATAGAAGTAGAAAGAATTTAAGAAGAAAATCTGGTATCGAAAATGGGGTGATGGGGGGCACTTTAGAGAAGGAAAATTTGTGCATCTGTCTGTTAATCTCTTTAAAGTAGCATGGCAAGAAGCAATTTTTCAGCCTGCTATAGTAGTAATAATAATAATAATAATAATATTTATTATTTATACCCCACCCATCTGGCTGGGTTTCCCAGGTAAGTAATATGTTGCTCCTTCGTATTATTACTTTACATTCATTCATTCATTTACCGTAGTATATCACCCTTCCTCCATAGATCTAAGTACCCTCAAGCTGTGTACCTACTGCTTCAGAGGGAGCATAACCCCATCAAGAACAGACAACCTCCCATTCAACCAATCTAGGGAACTGCCCCCTAACAGTGCCTTGGTTTTATCTGGATTGAGCTTCAGTTTGTTGGCTCCCATCCAGTCCACTACCAAGGCAAGACAATGGTCCAGCAAATCCACTGCCACACCTGCAAATGTAAAGGAGAAGCAGAGCTGTGTGTCATCAGTATATTGCTGACAACATATTCCCACCCACCCCCAGATAACCCCACCCAGCCACTTAATGTAGGTGTTAAACAGCATAGGGGATAAAATTGAACCCTGAGGAACCCCACATTGAAGGCTCCATAGGGCTGAAGAACACTCCCCAACCATAAACCTCAGGAAATGTCCATCCAAGTAGGACTGGAACCACCGCAAAACAGTGCCATCCACCTAACTTGAATGCTGAATCATTTATTACATTATAAAAGTTACGTACAAGTTTTCTCGACAAAATATTTGCCTGTGGTCTCGTGTTGCTTTGTTTTTTGATTCAGCATTCAAGTTGCAACACAGGGGTTTTTGATTTACTTGTATTGTTGATCCACCTAACTTGGACAGTCACTCCAGAAGAATAACATGGTCAATGGTATTGAAAGCCGCAGAGGTGAGGAGAATTAACAGGGACACATTTCCCATCCCTCTCCCAACGGAGGTCGTCATACAGGGCAACCAAAGCAGTTTCTGTGCCCAAACTGGGCTAAACCCCAATTGAAATTGATCTAGAAAAACAGTTTCCTCCAAGAGTGCCTGCATCTGGTCCACAACCCATGCTCATGAACCTTGCCCAAGAAGGGGAGATTAGCAACTGGCCAGTAGTTAGATTTTCTGAATCTAAGGAGGGTTTATTGAGGAGTGGATTCACCACTGCCTCCTTCAAGCTGACAGGGACCACCCCCTGCATCCTGTGGCACCCCACAACACAACTGCCAGGGTATAGTCACCTGATGCCACTCTCCAAGACCAGCTCCACAGATAGGAGTGGAACAACTGCAAAACACTGACTTCTAAACCCACAGAGCTGGCCCCACAAATTATGATGGCTGATGGCCTCAAAAGTCAATGAGAGGGTGAGTTAAAGCAACAGGGTCACACTTTGCATCCATCTTCTGATAAAGGTGATCCATCAGGGTGATTCAGTTCAAGGCTGATTCATTTCCAAAACCAGGCCTAAACCCAGATTGACATGAATCAGATCAAACTTTATTCGCATTAGCCAATGGCCATAGCAACAATAAAACATTACAATGTATACAGAAAAGAGAATTTGATATAAAAGCACATTTTAAAATCCTGAATCATCAATCAGTTAGTGGCCCTTATTCTAATTGCCCCTGCTATGAACCTGGCAACCTTAGCTGTTATCTGCTCATTTTGGTCTGATAGAAGAAAGGACATTATGGCCGTGGTTGGGTGCCCTGGGATGGTTAATAGGAGGGGGTTAGTGATCTCATTCCTCAGATCTTTGTAGAGGGTGCAAGACAGAAAGACGTGTGCCACTGTTTCTGTACTACCATCTCCACAGGGGCAAAGTCGTTTCTCAGGTAAGATCTTTTGGAATCGACCCTCAAGTACAGCAGATGGCAAAACATCCAGCTTTTGGAATGGGGTAAGCATATTACAGTCATACCTCGGGTTACGTACGCTCCAGGTTGCATACTTTTCGGGTTACGAACTCCGCTAACCCAGAAGCGCAACCCGATGTGCGCACGATTTGCGCATGCGCAGAGCGTTTTTCGCGTTTTTTCGGTCTGCGCTTGCGCAGAATAAATTGTTCGGGTTACGTCCTTTTTGGGTTACGTACTGTAACCCGGAACGGATTAAGTACGTAACCCGGGGTACCACTGTAATTTATAAAACAGCACCACTGTATAAGAATGCCCCGCAGAAATTCTAAGATTCCTCCTGTACCTTATGCTAAGGATTTGCAGAAATTGAGAAACAGGGTGGCCTTTTTTAAAGCCCAGTTAAAAGCTGTTTAAGAAGCTTCATAAAAAGGTGAGATATATAAGGAACAATAAAGAACAGAAACCTGAGGGAACCCAGAGCAGCACATAGGGCAAGATTGTTCCATCTGCAAGCAGAAATGTTTACACTGACTGAACCATTATAATATCATGTTGAATTCCAAACCCTTAGGTTTTACATAATTTTATTCATATTTGTGTAAAATGATTCTGTTTTCATATTTTATTTAGATATCTGTTTAAAAGTACATAAACATGTTTAAAGGATAGAATGTCCCTACCAGGGATATTCAGTTTGTGTTGTATATATTGTTTCATTTGTGTCTGACTTCACTTCCACTGATGTTATATTACTTTCATACTATGAAAGCTGTTTTGTTGTTGTTGTTTTTACTACGTTCTGATAGCTATAAACAAATAAATCTTAGATCCGAGTTCTTACCTTGGCTCCTTACATCACCGAGAAATGCTCCCCTAACCCAAATGAGAGACATTTTTTTAAAAAAAAACCTATCTATCTATATACTGCTACATCAATAGCGGCTTTTAGTTTAGTTTAAATTGAAAAGGAGGATGCAAATAGCTTACATTAATTAACTAGCTGGCAGGAAGGGAAATGTTGGAACTCGGAACGAAGTCCAGATGTCCACTAAGTTGGGCAAAGAAATCACAAGCTCCTTCCGCCTAACCGACCTCACAAGGTTGCTGTGAGAAGATGTCGAGGAAGAACTGGGAATCCGCATCCCACCCTGAGCTTCTTGGTGATATAAAAGTGCAATACCCTTAATGTGGGATGATAAGGTTGTCAATGAACTACGAGAGTTTAAGGAGCTTCCCGGGGGGGGGGGAGAGACTGCAGCTGGGGGGTGGGTCACTCCCCATTGCGTCACTCCCCATTGCGTCACTCCCCACTTCCCACCTACCCACCCCCAGTAAAAGGCGTGAGGCGAAGCTGCTCTCTGGAGACGCCCCAATATACGGACACCGAGCTCTTGTGGTTGTTACTGTTCTTCGCCTCCCTTTCAGAGACCCACCTAGGCGAAGGCCGAGCTGCCCGTCCTCAATCAGTGGCTTCCTAAGGACGTTCAGCTACCCAGGCACCTCATCTCCCCCATCCGCTCTTTTCCTCCCTCCCGCCCACGTTCCTGGCTTCTTGCTGCTGCTCTTCCGAGGAATGAGTCGTCGTCGTCGTCGTCGTCGTCGGAGGGGGGAGGGAGCGCGCGAGAGATCCCCGTCCCGCCCCCGCCCCCCACTCGGCGTCGTCAACTGCCATTTCTTTTTCAAACGGGCCGCGAGTTCTCCTTAGGAGGGCGCGAGCCAGGGAGGTTGGTGGCGCGCGCGCGCTATGAGGGATTCTCTCGCTAGCTCGGCTCGCTCCCTCCACTCCCGCCGCCGTGCCCGTCACACACCCGTCCTAGACACCGGGCGGTTAATGATGAGTCCTACTCTCTTGGGGCCCCCCAAAAAAATTTAAAGGGGAAAAAAACTGGATGTACATTTCCAAAATATAAGATAAAAACAAATAAAATATAACCTACATACTGTACAGCAACAGTGTTTTGTGTTGTGTAGGGTCCTATTTCTTATGTGTAAATGGCTTAAGATACCTATTAGGTCCATAAATTACAATATAGTATATATTCAACACACAAAAACAGCTACAATTTGTTGTTGACAAACGACAGCTGGACATATAAAGGGCCCTATTACCTTCAGTAACTTAGGACCTCATCAGACCTAAATCTGGCCCTGATGATGACAGTTCTCTTCCTCTAAGCCAGGCATAGGCAACCTTCGGCTCTCCAGATTTTTGGCCTACAACTCCCATGATCCCTAGCTAACAGGACCAGTGGTCAGGGATGATAGGAATTGTAGTCCAAAACATCTGGAGAGCCGAAGGTTGCCTATGTCTGCTCTAAGCAGTCCTCCCCTGACACAAAATCCAAAAGAAAACAATAGGGGAGTAGCTTGTTCATTAGGAGACTGACTTTAAAAACGTCACCAAGGAAATTAACAAGCTTCTGAGTTCAACTCTTCATTGAAGAGTGGTGAAGAGGGGAAGAGAAGGATGTTCCTATACAACCTCCCAACAACATCCTTTTTCTTCTCTGCACATTTTTCATCCGTTCACTTACCATCTAATCTGATGAAGAATGTTGTTGAATTGGAAGGCTTGCTCATTCTTTGCCAGCTTTTTATTTGGCTCTGATAAAACCTTTGGATTCCCCCCCCCCCAGACCAGCAACCAGCAGGGCTACATGAAATGCTTATCTGAAATGGTATCTCATCTGAAGAAGTGTGCATGCACACAAAAGCTCATACCAAAAACAAAATTAGTTGGTCTCTAAGGTGCTACTGGACAATATGTGTGTGTGTGTGTGTGTGTGTGTGTGTGTGTATTTCTACTGCGTCAGACCAACATGGCTACCTACCTGAATCTGAAATGTTTATGTTTGCTATTTGCTCCATCTCCCACTGCAGCCAGTGAGACTTCTTTTATTTATTTAAAATATTTGTATCCCACTTCATAGCCCCAACAGGCTCTCAAAATGCTTCTAAAAGATTCTTAGCAATAAATAAAACCTACTAGTCAAGTCTGACTTCTTCCCTTCCCCCAAGTATAAGAAAGGGAGACAAGGATCACACAAATAATAACCGGATGTTCTCATCAATTTTGCTTCAGTTTGGATTGTGTTTTATTAAGAAGTTAATCATTGCTGAGTTTAACAAGGCTTTCAACTAAATGAGCCTAAAACTGCAGCTTTAGCGTGCCCATCCCATGGGTTATATGGAGTTGAATAACAGCACAAAATCAGCACCACAGTAGAATCACCCAAATAAAATACATACCAGATAAAATTATCAACATTGTGCCTATCTAATTATTTAAAATATACGTCTTTATTAGGAGCTGCTGCCACCCAAAACCAAACCTTTCATACATGTATCCTAGTGTTTATATTAGAAACATAAAATGATACCATTTTACAAATACATACATGTACAGTCTCTGGGCTCGAGTTGCAATCTCTTTACACAGTTTTCTGTGCTTTTAACAGCTGAAGTTCAACAAGTACATAAAGATACAATGACGGAAAGAACATCTGACAAATTTTCCCATTTCATGGAGCTGTTAAAGGCCTGATGTAGTGGAGCAGGGTCAAAGTGCTACTGCTTCTTTCACAGCCAAGATAATAATGTCATTAGAGGCACTAGTTGCCAGTTCTCTGTGTTCCAAATAATTTTGTTCTCAGAAGCCATCAAATAAGCCAAGCCTAGGAAAAGGTAACATGCATAGCTAACATGTTAACCTAACTTCTATTATGAAAAAAAATCCCTTTATAATGTCTAGTCGAAAGGTCACAAAACAGTGAGCAAGCTTTCGAGTACACCAGAACTTCTCAACAGGTTGAATGCTAAGTGGAGAGCATGTGTGAGAGGGAAAATCTGACTGGGTATTGAAGATATAATCCCTGCATTGGCCAGAAGTTTATTTTTGTTGCATTGTTTCAAAGAGCCATGTCATCAAGAGCGACCACACTCCACTATGTCGCTATTAAAAGAACAGCATCTTTGTCAGGAAAAAACAGTGACAACCCTACTGACCATAGACATAGCTCACATTGAGATGTGCTCACATTGGAGGTAGAATGCCACAGCTCCCTTCAACTGGGGCAGCATTTCAAGGTATGAAATGCAGAGCTTCATATACGGAATTGGTGCATATCAGGAAGCTATCAAAGGCACTAAGGGCAAAGGGGTGAAAACTTTAATGGCAGGGTGTATGATAGATCCTCTGGGGTTAGCTAGATTTGAGTCATTGCATGGGGGACACTTTAATAAGTTATTTGAATTGGGAACTGAACAATGGGTTGCAGCAGATTTATTTGTGTAGGGAAGAGATGCTCCATAGGAACTCAGAAGTGAGAAGAAACTCTTGAGTAGGCATGGAAAAAATACACTAACAATAGATAAGAAACATAACATTAAATTCCAAAATGATAGTTCTGAGTGAATAGGCATTAAAATGCCAAAAGTGAAACATACCGGGGGGGGGCGTGAAATCCTAACTTCATTGCACTTGGAATGCTGTGTACACCTCAAAAAATGATTTTGTAGAGCTGGAAAAAGATACATGAAAGGACAACCAACATTATCAGTGGTCTGGAACAACAATTTATCTGTCTATATCTATATCTATCTATCTATTTACACACACCTTTGTAAAACATTTAAATTAAAAAAAAACAAGCCTCAAACTCTAAACAATATATACCACGTTTCTGTCAAGACACCCAGGACAATTTAAAGTTTGAATTATTAACACAAAAATAGGAACATAAGAAGCTGCTTATATGAAGTAGGATCATTGGTCTAGCTAGCTCTGTAATGTCTACACACTGTCCGGCATTGGTTATCTAGGGTTTCAGACAGGAAACTGAGTCCTACCCAAAAGCTCCTCTATGCAAAGCA